>NC_036240.1:9652106-9652478 GCF_002742605.1 Olea europaea var. sylvestris | reverse complement strand
GGATGGAGTATCATTTAGATGCAGAGTTGAGACGGATGTCGGGGAAAGCTACTTGGAACAGTAGTTTTGAGAGTTTTACTGCTGTATTGGAGCTGCTCGATGATCAGCACGGAGATATTCTGCGACAGTCCTTCTTGTGGCCACTGTACCAGTTTCGAGAGGTGCAGTATTCAGGACGGATCATTGATGCACTTCTATGTCGGCTTCTGAGTCCAGTCGACGGCGATTCCCTCCAGTTCGACCTCGGGGGCAAGGTCGTCAGTTTCTCGATGTTTGAGTTTACATTGATCACTGGACTGAAGATTACGGGCGACGATGCAGCCATGGAGAGAAGCAGTAGGCTGTACGAGACGTACTTCCAGGGACATGGGT
>NC_036240.1:9514412-9634666 GCF_002742605.1 Olea europaea var. sylvestris | reverse complement strand
AATTTCAGTTTGACTTCCAAAATAATGAATATTATGACATTGGCCTCTTGTATGGTAAAAGACAAAGATACCCTTAAATGTTTTGTACAATTACAAAACCATATATTGTTGAAAGGACTATACTACCCTTTTACTTAATAATTGAAAATCAAACATTTCCCCACTTATAAAAACTTCAAAACGAGCTTCCAACACAGAAAAAACTCTCATCTTTTCATCTGCTTGAATCTCAAAATCTAGAAGAACTTTAGAACGTTGAAGTTGGAAAATTTTTTCACATCAATTACTTCAAATCGGTAAGTACATTTACGCATGTTTAATTTCGTTTTAAGTAAATTAGTATACGTTTAAATAGAGAAATTTTATGTCGACGTAGATTTTTTTTAACAGAACCTATCAAAAAAAAAATTAAACGGATGTATAACTTACGTTTAAATTACGCATGCTTAATTTCGTTTTTAGAACGGTATTCTCCTATGCCAAACTGGTATAACTTAACAAACAGTCGGAAATAGTCTGAAACAGCCGGCTGTTAAATATCCAACAGTTTAACGGCCGGCTGTAAAACAGCCGAACAGCCGGCTGTTTTCGGCTGTTTTACAGCCGGCTTCTGAACAGCCGGCTGTTGGATATTTAACAGCCGGCTGTTAAACATCCAACAACCGGCTGTTTCAGACTATTTCCGACTGTTTGTTAAGTTATACCAGTTTGGCGTAGGAGAATACCGTTCTAAAAACGAAATTAAGCATGCGTAATTTAAACGTAAGTTATACATCCGTTTAATTTTATTTTTTTGATAGGTTCTGTTAAAATAAATCTATGTCGACATAAAATTTCTCTTTTTAACGTATACTAATTTACTTAAAACGAAATTAAACATGATTAAATGTACTTACCGAATTGAAGTAATTGATGTGAAAAAAAATTTCAGATTCAACGTTCCAAAGTTCTTCTAGATTTTGAGGTTCAAGCAGATGAAAATATGAGAGTTTTTTCTGTGTTGGAAGCTCGTTTTGAAGTTTTTATAAGTGGGGAAATGTTTGATTTTCAATTATTAAGTAAAAGGGTAGTATAGTCCTTTCAACAATATATTGTTTTGTAATTGTACAAAATATTTAAGGGCATCTTTGTCTTTTACCATACAAGAGGCCAATGTCATAATATTCTTGATTTTGGAAGTCAAACTGAAATTTTGCTCCTTTGACTGGGTCAAAATTAAAAGTACCCCCAGAAAAAGTTAAAATTCAAAGCGCAGCCTTAGGATTCTCAATCTTTGCCCATCATATACCTTAACTTTTTCTCATTGAATTTTTATATTATCCAACCTTTTATATAATTAACGCGTCTCTTCATAGATAATATTTTTATGTCAAAATATTTTATTTGTATGTTGTGAGATGAGGAAAAATATTGTGTTTTGCTTTTAAATTTATTTATTTGTAAATATTATTGACAAATATGTCATTTTACGACCTCTTTACTGACATTTTAGACAAAAATAAAAATGAATGCGATATGTGTTGATCAATGGAATGTTGATGACAATAATGAAACGGACAAAATTGGGGACCTAATTACTATAATGAAAAATGATTGGCCTTAAAGGAAATTAGAATATGGTGCAACCAATAAAAATTATGATGTGATTATAATTATGATGTCATTTGTGGATATTTTTGTCAATTTTTAATTTTCGAATACATATATATTATTATTACCCAATAATCCTAATTTATATATAATAATCTCAAAACTAATATAATCTATCAAAAATCATTTTCCTCTTCAAAATTCAGATGAACTCCAGTCGACACCCAACACAGTCTTGAGCCACCGACACCACACACACTTCTTCTTCAGATTTTTTACGCCTCTTCAAAGTTGAATTGTAGTGCATTACACCAAATCGGAGACAAAGAGATCCTGGGCCTTCGGTGATAATATTTACTACAAATAAAGTTTCAAATCAATAATTTTTTTGAGCAAACTGATGTAAAAATTTAAAATTAAATGTGTTTCATAACATACAAGCATAAGTTTGTATAATTGTTATGTTTAGATATTATAAACAACTGCTTTATTATTGTGGTTAGTTCTTCTCTTTGTCTAATTAGTAACATTTTTTCAGATATGATGATCATGAGGTCTTGTTGGATATCATTATATTTTTTGGATCTTATATCTCGTTTTGTAGACTTGTATTGTAACGTTATCATAATGTAATTAGCCTTAAAAAAGTGAACAAAAATGAAAAAAACTATGTGTTGGTCTATTGTGATTTCACTTTGATTTAGTAGATATTTAAAGTTATAGTAGATATATTTAGCCCTTGTTTGAACCATATTTTCCATATTATCATAATGAGAAAATTGACAGTTGGAGAAGAGGTTGGGTCCCACGCATGAAACAACATGTCAATAAATGCGGTTGGACTTGTGGAATAATGGTCCAAAATTTCATTTTTTTGTCCCAAAAATTTGGTTCAAACAAGGGCTTAGATTGTTTTAGATTTATAGCTAGTAAGATATAAATATATATTGAATTCAATGAATTAATGTCATAAAAGTAGACAAACAAAAAAATAAACGGTGAAATCGACAGTTTAAAATTGGACCAAACCATTAGGTTTAGATTTGAGTTTTTTTCAAACCGTTCAAAATGGTTTAGTTTAGGTTTCAATTTTTCTCAAACCGATTTAAAAGATTTAGTTTGAATATTTGTCAAAAATTGGTAAAATCGGACCGCTTACACTCCTATTTACATTGTTGAAATGTTAATGAATGAATTGTGGTTATGGATGAAATGTTACTCGAATCCAGAGCTAATTGTTACTAGTTATTCTTAAAAATAACAATCACTCTACGAATATGCATACATTCTTGATAACCAAAAAACTCGTTTAGATTAAACTAAAATTTTTAAAGGACTTAGTTTGAGAAGGAAGAAAGTTAGAGTCATGTCTTTAAGTTAATGTGATTTTGGGTCTGATCATTAAATGTAAGATTACTTGTCTTCAGTTTATTTAAATATGTAAATCTGAATCTCACGTGATTGATCAATACTTAAAATCGAATGTTGACAATGTCAAATCACGCAATATCTAATTTTAAGTTTGCATCAATTAAAAAAACACCAAAGAGATAATGATTTGTACATAACTTTGTTTAACTTTTCTCTAATATCCATGCATAATATCATAAAAAATTGATACAAATTTTTTATTGCCACTTAATATGGGCAATATTTGAAAAAGATGAGGACTTGGGGGACATGATCTCCATGTCTTTGTCACGTGACGCGGGTAGTTTTTTCGGGAATGATAAAACGCGGCATTTATGATTTGATCAAACTGCAAATGGCCCAACTGGCCCTCAATAATGATAGGCGCACTTTGACCATTTCAAACTCTATTTCATCTATTTTTTCACTACATCTTGTAATTTTTTATTTTTCTTGTTCTTTACCATATTGATAAAAGAGTGACAGAAAAAGTTAAAATTCAAAGCCCAACCTTAAGATCCTCAATCTTTGCTCATCATATAATTTATGTCCTTAACTTTTTCTCATTGAATTTTTATAGCCAACCTTTTATATAATTAACGCGTCTCTTCATAGATAATATTTTATGTCAAAATATTTTATTTGTATGTTGTGAATGAGGGAAAATAGTGTTTTTTTAAAAATTTATTTATTTTAAATGTTATCGAAAAATATGTCATTTTACGACCTCTTTACAGACATTTTGGACAAAAATAAAAATGAATACGATATGTGTTGATCAATGGAATGTCGAGGACAAGAATGAAACAGACAAAATTGGGGACCTAATTACTATAATGAAAAATGATTGGCCTTAAAGGGAATTAGAATATAGTGCAACCAATAAAAATTATGATGTTACTATGATTGACCTTTTCAAAATAGAGACTAGGTTTCGTTGATTATTAAATAAACCTATAATTTTTGTGAGTTTTTTCTAATTTCTTGATTCAAATCTTGATATTTTGTAGTATCAACAAGTTAGCACATCATTTAATTTTGTGTTTACATGTGTTTTCGCCATATCAAACTAAGTCCATACCTAGAATTTTGTTACATCACGCACAATATACCTAGGGGTTTGTTTACGAAGTTTTTATAAAGCTTTAACAGATGTTGATAAATGTTGATGAAGTTTGTGTTAATAAAAATTGTGGATCTCTAAAAATATATAATTAAAATAAATTATTGATTTTATCACAACTTTTTAATATATTTTTAAACTTTTCCAAGCATGCACTTGGCATCTTATACACATAACACATCTAATTCGAGTGTTTTCCTAATAAAATGTATATTTTCCTTTTTCTCTCAAAATTGAACTTATCTTATCATTTTATAGAGAAAAGAACATGTACAAAAGTAATTATTTAAGTAAAATTATGTAGTGATAAAATAAAGTATTTGAGTGATGTATACGTTAGGAATTGCCTAAAGGGCCTTGCTACTTATATACGGGAGGTGTCAACCCCAGTGCACAAATAGAAAAACTCTTGTCTAAAATACTGAAAGCTTAATAATAATAATAAAAAAAAGGGTTGAACCCCAACTTTAAGAGCCCCCACCGTCCCACCCCTAGAGTTTTGTGAGGGAAGTAAATCGCGAGATGTGCCCCAACAGGTCAGGGAACAAGAGCTACTTGTATACTGCGCCTACAAGGAGTCCAATTTCATGTTTCAGGAATCGAACCCCCACACTACGGCTGCCAACAAGGCGTGAGATAACATCACTTCTGTCCTTTACACCACTAAACTATGTCCCGGAGGGCAAAATACTGAAAGCTTGTCATGTAGGATAGTTGTTAAAGTTGAGAGTCATCAAATGAGTGAGTTTTATAATTAATATTTTTTATTAATTAAAATTAAAAGCAAGTAAGTTACTTATTTTATAATTGAAATTCCCATTATTGGAGCTCCAATCCAATACCACTCAAAAACAGCAGCTATGGCAGGCTTTGGAGAGCCCCCATCACAAAAACCTCTCGCTTCATATGCACCATTGTAGGGTGTGAGAGGAGAGAGAATTTTCACGAGAGAGGGACGAGATGAGCACGTAATAGATTTGGGAATAAAAAATGTTACTTTAGAAAATATTTTTTTTACTTAGAAGTAAAAAACAAAATAAGTCATTCAAACATATTGCGAGAATAAGTGTACTTAAGAAGGAAGTAAAATTAACTTTTTTTTTCTTTTTTATTATTTATATAAAACCAAAGCCAATCCATTGTTTGCTTTTGCTTAAATAAATAAACAACCACCGACAAGTGTGAACTTTCAACTAAAATTATTTGCATATATTCTTTTTTATTATGAGCCGACAAGAGAAAGACAAAATAGTTATACTCTTTAATCCACGCTTTTTCCACTTAGTAACCTGACTATTGGGGCATATACTTGAAGTAGACTATCATAATTCGAGTTGTGTTTTTCAAAAGACATTTTCCTTTCATAGATTCGGTCAAGCACAACTAAGATATTTTGAAATATGTGGACGAGAGTTGAAAATTTTGGTAATTTCATTTTCAGCTCAACGACTTTTGAGAAAAAAGGAGTGGCGCTCGATCCCCAACCTTCATTTACGTGCTCCATCTTTTAATTTGGTAGCATTTTGATCCTCATTTCTCAATTTTAATCTTCAATTTCCCTATTATATAAAAAGGAGAATGTGAAATTATTGTAGAAAGCAACAGTAACTTAATCCATTTTGTCTCACTGTAACTTTTTTGTTTTTTTTTGTTTTTAAGTGGGGGAGCAAAACAACGTCGTTTGCCTTTCTTGATATATATTTTATTATACTGTAAGAAAATACTGCAACACGCAATTTTCATACCTCCCACCATTCTGTGCTCATATAGTAGGGATATAAGAAAAAAATCACTTTTATATAAAAAAAAATTAAAAAATAAAGATAATCTAAGACAGAAAATATTTTACAAAAAGTTATTTGTAAGTAAAAAATTTGAAAAGAAAAGAATTAAAAATGATTTTAAAATGAAAAAAATTATTTATAACGTAAAACTAAAAAAAAAAAGAAAAAAAATTTGAAATCTCCGTTCACGGAGACAGTCTCCGTGCATTGAGTCTCCATGCATGGAGATATATATAATATTATTTTTTTTTATTTTTTTTACATTATAAAAATATTATTTTTTTTCATTTTAAAATTCTTTTTAACTCTTTTCTCTTCATAATAAAACTTAATTTTTCAATTTTGACTAAATAATATTTATATGTTCTTTATTTAATTTTTGTAACTTTCTTTTATTTTGTTTTATTATATTTTTTTGAATGATTTTTTTTTCGATTTAAAATTCTTCTTAATTCTTTTCGTTTAAAACACAATTTTTTTGCATTTAACCCTAATTTCACTCTTACTCTGCATTGCTACGATATTGATTTCTCTCGGCCTTTAACCTTAATTTTAATCTCCCTCTTTCGATAGTTCCAAAAATACCCAACAACTCCAGGCACAATTGAGACAATTACATGTATACCCAATCTTTAAACCTTTAATTTCTTCTACTGTATATTTTACTGCTAAATCTTGATTTTTTATTTTTTTCGTGAGATTTAACAAATCGCTCCCAAAATACCGTGAAATCTCAACAGAAATTGGAGTTTAGGTATGTTATTTTTTTATTTTTTGTCGTGAATCTTCCAGCTTTTTTTTCCCGAGAATTTAAAAAATTGTTACCAAAATTTCGCCAAAAGTTGGGCTCTAGGGACCTCAAGTTTGTTCATATATAATTTTTTTTATTTTTTATTCTTTTTGTTTCATTGTGTTCGTGTCCACTCGAAAGTTTTCATTCTTTTCTTCTAACTTTGTTTGGACTTTTGTGAAAGTTGTAGGAAAAAAAAACGGATTAACGTACAAATTGAAGATTATCGACTTCAGGTGTGTTGATTTCATTTTTGCTTTGTTTGAGGGTGATTTTTCTTTTACAAATAATTCGTTTTTACTGTACATTATTCATAATTTTAGCTTATTATTATTATTATTATTTTTTTTTTATTTTTATACTTGAATAATTGTATTTTAGGTGATTATGTGTATAATGTTTTATTGTAGTTAAGGAAATATTTGGTGTTGACAGATTTGTAGTTGAACTAATAGTTAAGGTGTAGGTGATTGAAAGGATTACTCATATTATAAGCATGTTTGAAAATTTTGAGATCGGTTTCATTACAATGAATTTCTGTACCATTGTAAAAAATTTGTAGCTAAAAGAGAGGTTTCTTATTTCGAATGTTAGGTGGTATATGATATATCTCACTAAATATAAAATATTTTAGCAAATTTTCATTCTTCAGTTATATATTCATGTGATGGGAAGGACTACAAATGAAACAGTTATGGAAAATGATCATTGTTCAATAAGAATGAAAAGTGTTTATCTTGGGAATAGAAGAAAGCTTGGAAAACACATTCAGTTGATAAAGTCTTATTGTGAGTGACAGCTAAAAAGAAACCCCATTGGGGGCTACGGCCCTAACCCTTTCTTGCAAGATTCGTTCCAAGAAATTAAGACTAGAACCGTCCGGTGAGATATTTGTATATTTGCTGTCTCTTTACTTCTCGACACGTAAGCTCCTCATTTTTTTGTATATTTAATACATCCTCTATGGTACTGGTGCATGATTTTTGTTGTTTTTTAGAGTGTGATTATAAGTGAGTTATGTGAAAATATTACAATTACAATGCCAGTGGAGTGGCCCTCCACTCTACCCTTTCTTCATACTCTGCCTCTTAATAAGTGAGTCATTTTTGTCTTTTGGAATAATTCGTTTTAGCTATAGATTATTTTTAATTTGAGGTTCTAGTATTCTAAGACTTTTAAGAATTAAGGAAATAAAATGATTTAACAAATTAAAGAAAAAAAATTCTAGAAAAAAATTAGACAAAACGAAAAAAGGTTATTATAAATTTTTTTTAGTTAAATTGAAATAATTATAATTAAAAATAAATATTATTTAACTAAAATTGAACAAATTACGTTGTATCATAAAACGAAAAGAATTTTAAATCGAATAAAAAATTATTCGCTTATAATATGAAGAAAAAATTTTCAAAAAATATATAAGAAAACAAAGTTACAGAAATTAAATAAAGAATATATAAATATTATTTAATTAAAAGTGAAAAATTAAGTTTAATCATAAAGAAAAAGAATTAAAAACAGTTTTAAATCGAAAAAAAATGTTTATAATATGAAAAAAATTTTAAAAAATAAATAAGGAAAACTTTTTTCTCCTCCATCCACGGAGAGATACAAAGAGAATCTCTCTTTTCGAGAGTTTGAATTCTCTTATTTGAAAGGAGAGTAAATTCTGTTTAATTATTTTTTATGATAAAAATTAAATTTTTTTAATTTTAATTAAATAATAGGTATATATTCTTTATTTAATTCTAGTAACTTTTTTTTAATTTGTTTTATTTTTATTATATTTTTTAAAGAAATTACTTCGTATTATAAATAATTTATTTTTCGATTCAAAATTCTTTTCATTTTATCATTTTTTAAATTTTAACTAAATAAAATTTATTTTTAATTATTTTAATTTAAGTAAAAAACTTTATAATAACTTTTTTTTTTTGCCTATAATTTTTCTTCTTCTTTAATTTGTTAAATCATTTAGTTTTTTTTTATAATATGAAAAAAAAGAATTTTAATCATAGAACAAAAAGAAATTAAAATTGAAAAAAAATTATTTATAATATGAAGAATTTTTTTTAAAAAAAATTTCAAAAAATATATAATAAAAACAAAACAAATTAAACAAAAGAATATTGTGAAAATTAAATAAAGAACATATAAATATTATTTAATTAAAATTAAAAAAATAAGTTTTTTCATAAAGAAAAAAAGAATTAAGTAGGATTTTAAATCAAAAATATATTTATAATATGAACAAAAGAAATAAAAAATCAATAAATGAGGAAAAATAAAAAACGAAAAAGAAATCTCCATTTATCCTGCGATAATCCAATGAACCAAAAGATTGGAGTTCACCAAATACTTCAAACTTCAGCCAATTTTGAAAAATCTACAATTTAGGCGCTAATATCTTTAATTTGTTAAATCATTTAGTTTTTTTATAACATGAAGAAAAAGAATTTGAATCATAGAACGAAAAGAATTTTAAATCAAACAAAAATTATTTATAATATGAAGTTTTTTTTTTAACAACCTTCAAAAAATATATAATAAAAACGAAACAAATTAAACAAAAGAATGTTACGAAAATTATATAAAGAACGTATAAATATTATTTAATTAAAATTGAAAAAATAAGTTTTTCATAAAGAAAAAAGAATTAAAAAGGATTTTAAATCTAAAAAAATATTTACAATATGAACAAAACAAATAAAAAATAAATAAATGAGGAAAAAAATAAAAAACGAAAAAGAAATATCCATGTATCTTGCAATAATGTAATGAACCAAACGATTAGATTTTACCAAATATTTCGTATCTTCAACCAGTTTTGAAAAATCTACAATTTTGAAGTTAATAAAAATACATTAAATACAAAACTCGTGCAACGCACTTGTCAAAAACTAGTAATAATAAAAGAAAGACGGCAAATATAAGAAGAGCTCTCGTCTATATAGTGAGAGAGATGCCAACAATGTAGAGATAAATCGAGATGACAATACTGTCCCAGCTATGGAATTATACTCGGTATCCTCGCTTGAATCCTCGCAGGTTGAGATGTAAATGTTCACCACCCCATTTTTTGCGTGTGCATTTTATATAAAATCAATCATATACGCTGAAATCAAATCCCTGCAAATATGGTAATGATCGTGCTAATAATATAACATGCCAAAAAATTGTCAGAATTTTCCCTTGTCTCCAAAAGAAAGAAACTACGGATTTTCGATCTGAAACTATGGAATTGAACCATTTTTTGCCTAATTTTTATTTAAAAAAATTATAGAAGATAACGATCGAATAAAAATTTCGATAAAAAATCCTGCACTTCTCTTGAAACCTATGCATTACAACCTCTCGTCATCCAAAAAATTTCGAACAAGAAATCATTTTCAATATGATTCCTTATACTTAAATATGGATAGAATTAAATTCTACCGTATTTTACAATTTTATTAGGTATCAAATGCATTTTTCAGTAATTACATCTTACACCAGTATTTATCCAATTCCGGGATCAATAAATATTTTCCCACCCTTCAATTCTCCATATACGCCGACCCGGCGCTGACCCGGATTATCTGTACCCATATACACGCTAACCGGGTATGGTCCACGACCCACCGTTTTAGCCAACTGCACGCTCTCTCGCAGTCCTCTCATGGCGGTTCTTTCTACGCACTGTGCACTACTCCATACCTACGCAGAATCCCATAGCTACGTTCACAAAAGCCGCAGCAACAACAGTCTCTGCAGCTCAAGAATTTCAATTCTATTCTCAAAGCCTAATGGAAGATTTTCTGTTTATGGTCAAACCGCCAATGGAGATAACAACAATCAGCCTAAGAATAGCACTGTTTCCATTTCAGATTCTCCGGGCGCCATTTCCACCTCCTCCACTAGGCCTAAGTACGTAAGAATTTTTTTCTTGAGAGGTTGTGGTATTAGCAATTTTGACGAGGAAATGCCAAATTGAAAGGCTCTTTTTTCCCTCTTGGTTTGTTGGTTGGTTCATAGATATGGTTAAGATATGTATATCTCGATCACATCATAGTAGGGTTTCTCTACTGGCAAATTAATGACTAATTTTGAGGCTGATAAGCGTTTTTAAATTAACATGGTGATTAATGGGCAAGTTGATCTTTACGCAGAAATTATCCAAATGATTTGTTCTCTTTGGATTTAATCTTCAGCAGAACGAAAAAATTTAACTCAAATATAAATTTATGATCCGTAATTTTTAAAATTGATATTCAAGTATGTAATTGAACTAAAATGATCCCTTAACTTATTTCTTTCTTTTCTCTTTGGCATTTACATAAGTTCTATTGTTAATTTTCTTTAATTGGTGAAGAACCTAACTCCGGTACAGTTTTATGTTCATGGCATCATGCTTATGTTTTCTTTTGCTATTTTAACGATCAAAGATTGCCTGACGTATGTGTAGACGTGCATATTCATACTTTTGAGTCATTGTTGTGAACTATACATTCAGGCCATTATTCATAGTACATGCCAATATTGCTATAACTAAGATAAAAAGAGAAATAAAAAAATAGTCTTTTGGATTTTTTTGGTCAATCATAGCATATTTGTCTGACCCCAGTGAAAGAAATGTTTGAAAAGTAGAGTTTGAGTTTAAACATGCATGTTGTATGGTGAATCAATATCTAAGAAGGCAAAATCTGATTAAAAAAAATGACATTTTGAGACAGGAGGGGAATACTAAAGGAAAAATAAGACAGCCCCTTCATTTATAACTAAATATCCCATTTTAACTATTTGAGAACCTAAAATGATTAGTCTCTCTAGTAATGTGATTTTCAACTTTCCTTTCGAGTTATGAAGTTTCACGATTGCAGTAATTATATGTGTTCTTATTGCTTCCGTAGTTTTAGCTTCTGAAACTTGACATTAATACAAAATTACTCTTGATAAAAAGGTTTAGTTGATTTGAAAGGTCATTCCTATCTGAAATAGATAGAGAGTGGATGCGTGACATAATTACTTTAGAGAAAACACATGCATAATCATTAGAAAAGGAACTGACTCCAAAACGAAATACTGAACCAAATAGTTATGATCTTGCATTTCAATAGGCAAATAAAGGATTAAAGTCGTTAAATAATAGTATGGTTGTCATGTAAATTCAGGGTGAAGCGCCACACAATTTCAGTATTTGTTGGTGATGAAAGTGGAATGATAAACCGCATTGCTGGAGTTTTTGCAAGAAGAGGATATAACATTGAGTCCCTTGCAGTTGGATTGAACAAGGACAAGGCTCTTTTTACAATAGTTGTGTCTGGAACTGAAAGAGTGCTGCAACAAGTTATGGAACAGCTCCAGAAACTTGTGAATGTACTAAAGGTTATAACCTTATTTTTGATCTTCTATCTTAATGTCACTTATAAAATGAGTTTCTTACAACTACACTATCACTTCTAATGTAGAGTTACTTGTCAGAAAGCAATAAACCTTGGTTTTTATTGCTATTAGAGATTTTATTGTTACTACTCTCATTTCTCCAACCTAGCCAATGTTTTTGAAATTCCGGTATAAAACATGACTCCTTATAACTTCTGTTCTGATTTTCTTAGTCGTATTTAGTGTGAAATAAATTCTAATTTTCATTTAATTGATTGGTTGGGATGATTGCTTCAATTGTAATTTGATTTCTAATGTGTGGACCTATCTTCCAGGTTGAAGACCTCTCCAGGGAGCCACAAGTAGAACGGGAATTAATGCTCATAAAAATCAATGCTGATCCAAAGAATCGAGCTGAGGTATTCATGCTGGGTTCATTACCATCAACTTTACTTGTACTTTTCTGTCATATGTATTGCTTGCTGTCTAACATCAATTTAAGGAAATTAATGTATGTGGAAGGTTCATGATGTCCCTACAGTTTCACTTAGACATTTCATCTTCTCTTTTGTCGTGGTAACATATTTTATCCTTTTGAATGTATTCTCCAGGTCATGTGGTTGGTAGACATTTTTAGGGCAAAAATTGTGGACATCTCTGATCACTCGTTAACAATTGAGGTGATGCCTAGTTCTACTTGTTGCATTTAATTTGCATAATGTGCTAATACTACAAGTGTAGATTGATTTTGAGTAATAAGTAATAACCCAGGAGTTGTAATCTTTCGAGACATCTTTTTTTGTTATACAGGCTAATGCCTGTATATTTTTTACTTTGGCCATTCTAAGGTGCACTCTCCATGTAGATCTGTTCATGTTCCATCTGAAGTGGGGATTTAATTTTTTGAACTGCCTAGTAGTATCTGCTACAAAATATATTTCATTAGTTCATTCTCTCCTGTATAACTCTAACTTATTTCACCCTATTGATTTATATGACGTAATTACGGGCTGGATGCTGTATGATAATAGTCAAATCAATTGAAAAAACTTAGCCTCTACTTTAGATAAATGAATTATCTTTTCGTCTTTGGTACGTTAAAATTACACTTCTCTGTAACTAGTCTTATTCTCTGCAATATTGATTCTTATCATTAAAGTTCGCTTTCTGTACAACTTCGATTTAAAATCGGCTTTCTAGCCTTATTGAGTCTTATCTACAAAAGACAATATCATCATCAAAGGCGATGGTCATAGCACATTAAAGATTTGCCCTCCAAGTTCCAATACTTGCTTGAAGCACTAAAATCTTTTTGAGACAAATTTGTTACTTTATCAACCCAAAATGGTCTGTTCACCCACTCTTCAAACTGAAGTCATATGGTTTTAGTGGCTATGTCTGTCTATATTGGTCACATAGTAGTAAATCCACTGGTTGAGCTGATTGTTCCGATTTATTGTGAATTGATCTTTTCTTTCTTCTTATTCTTTTCAATTTTTTGATGCCTAAACTGGCAAAAAATGACTACTACGTTTTTTTTCTGGTGCACAATTAGAAAGATAATTTGGCTTTAAATATTGGGCTCTAAATTTGTTTCTGCTGTATATTCTGCCTCACACAAATGTTCCTTTTGGGTGCATCTGATAAAGTATAATTTGTTGCATTTCTGGGGACGGAGATATTATTATAAATTAATTTTCATTTTTTTCATCTTATATTGTTTGTGTAGGTAACAGGAGATCCTGGGAAGATGGTTGCAGTACAAAGGAATTTAAGTAAATTTGGAATCAGGGAGATTGCCAGGACTGGAAAAGTAGGTATCTGAGAGAATGTTGATAGTATTTTTCTCCTTTCTTTTCCTATCCATTTAAGTTGGATTTTTTGTTGGTTCAATATAGATTGCCTTGAGAAGGGAAAAGATGGGGGAATCTGCTCCTTTTTGGCGGTTCTCGGCAGCTTCATATCCGGATCTTGAAGAAACTAGGCCACTTGATACAGTTCCAAGTTCTGCAAAACGAACACCTGATGTAGTATCCAATACGTCTAATGGGGTGAGCTGGTTTGTTAAACCTGGCATGAAGTATCACAAAACTTTTCCTTTGTTTTTACTATGTCATGCTTATCACATCTATTATAGACTGGTTCTTTCTCCAGCTGGAGTATGATGTCCAACATAGGGATATAATTGCTGAGCACCGAATATATAGGATCAAGAAACTCAACTGGTTGCAAGGACCTTACCACCTTAACTCCTAGTACATGAGCAAAATACTCCTGGTTAGATTGAATTTTAAGGACTTCGACACAGAAACCCTGAACTAACACACAAGGACTTCAATACTAAGTCATATTCGTATGTGGTTTCTAAAGGAAGAAAAGTTGGTTTGTATTACTTGTATCATTTGTACATGATGTTAAATTATGTGTGGGTCCACTGTCCACGTAACTTAAATTTCTGAAAAGTTGTCCATAGCCACTTCATCTGCACAGATATCAGTACAACGAAGTAGCTTGTTGAAAATGTACATTCGATTTGTTAAACCTTTGGAAAATTTTAATTTGGACCAAAATCGTTAGTATTATTATTTTTGGACTTGTTTTAGAATTTCAAAGTATATATATCCTATCAATGTAACATCCATAGTATGATTTGGTGATATGAAAGGCTTTGAGATTGTGTTATTCTTTCTGTCACAACCATGGGACAGGAACCTAAATTAAGCAGAAATTCTCAAGTTTTTAAATGTTTAAATGATTTTTTTTTTGGTTCTCTAATGAATTTTTTCAAAATCATAACTTAGCAAGCTACAGCTTTGATTTGTGTATTATTGATTGTCAATGCTTTTATGGTAGTTACTCTCACTAGTCATGCTATATTAATATACGTATAGCAAACTATGCCAGTAAAGGAAAGATACAAGTCCCTCCGATGGGAATCTATAGGTGATAATGCACTATATAGAAGACTGCGGGTTTACTATACTCCTTTTCTTTGGTATGAGTAGCCTCTGTTTTTCCCCCAGCTTCTTGATAACTCGACCCCCTCCCCCCCAACTCGGGGGCGCATCCATGCGTTCCCTCTGTGTTTACTATATTTAACAAAGGTGAATTGGGGAGTGTTGTATGTTTTGTGACGCTCAATATTAGCTGAATGCTAATGCATTTATGTTGTATGAAGGGAGATGTTTATCCTGTGGAAACAGCTGATGACATTTCATTCAATCAAGTTCTTGATGCTCATTGGGGTGTTCTGAATGATGATGATGTAAGGAATTGTCATTTCTTTCTGTTGTTCACGTTAGTCTCATATTAGTATCTTTTATATTTTAATACACAAGTGCCCTTAACACGTTGGGGGCTTATGATATGCTGATTATACATATGTAATTATGAAATTTTACTATTATGTTTATATACTGCGAGTTTTGCAGTGGTGATATTTTTGGATATCTTGACCCTGATTGGTTCTTACTTCAGTTCTTGAATTTGATGCTTGCAGACAAGTGGTCTTCGTTCTCACACTCTCTCAATGCTTGTTAATGATGTTCCTGGAGTTCTTAATCTTATCACAGGGGTTTTTTCTCGAAGAGGATACAATATTCAGGTATGCACTGTCATTTTATTCCTTGCAGAAAGTGTGAAATAAATCTATTCCTGAAATTGGTGCATTTTTATCTTCATTTCTTATCATTAGAGTTTAGCCGTTGGTCATGCTGAAGTTGAGGGGATTTCTCGCATTACTACTGTTGTTCCTGGTACAGATGAATCAATTAGCAAGTTGGTGCAACAACTTAATAAACTGGTGGATCTTCATGAGGTGAGAGCATTTCATTATTTAACCTTTGAATAGGAATATGGCACGATTCACATCCAGTATTGCACGTATGTTATTTAAGCATTACTTTTCCTTCTAAATCGCAGAAATATCTTTTAAAACTTCTATAAATAGAATTTGTCACTGTAGTTGGATAAATGGTTGATGATTTTAGTGTGAAATAAAAATTCTGGCTTGCTTTTTCTTGTTACAACCAGATTTGCTTGCTGAAGTATCCTGTTTGTGTTACGCATTCCTAGGTCTTACCCATTAAATAATGGGTCTTTATGCTCATACTTCGTCTTTTCTTAGTGCCTGGACCATACTGCTTTTAGTTTTTTCCCAGCGCCTAGCCTTTGCCTCGTGTGATAGTCCTCGTTTCATTCGATAAAGGAGTTACTATACTTCGAGTTCTGACCGACCTGTTTGACCGAACATGAAGATTTCTTAGCCAGCACGGTTTTTTTCTGGTTTTCTTGAAATCAATGTGCTTCGAACAGCTGCTCAACTTGTTAGCTTTGTCATTTTCAGGTTCAGGATCTTACGCATTTGCCTTTCGCTGAGCGGGAATTGATGTTGATAAAAATTGCTGTGAATGCTACTGCTCGGCGCAACGTTCTTGATATTGCCAGTATTTTTAGAGCCAAAGCTGTTGATGTCTCTGATCACACCATAACTCTTGAGGTTGGTCCTTCTTCATTTTTTTTTTCCTTTTTTTTTTCCAAGTTTAATTGGCTGTTTTTTGCCATTGTCATGAGTGAATTGTTTACACATGTATGGCTTATACCAAATTTCCCTTCATACATTTCCTTAGTTTGGTACTATATAAAAGTGTCTGAGGCCTTATTGATCCTTGTCCATTTATTCTCAGACTTTTCCTCTTTATTCTTGAATCCTTTTATGAATAGTTTTTTACATGTTGGTTTGACTTGAAGATGAAAATCTGGTATCCTGGTAGGATAAACTTTAAAATAACGTTCTTTTTGTCTTGTTACTCTTTCTTTCATTCTCTGTTCTTTAAAATTTTCGAAGTTTGCAATTTAATAGCTACATGTTTCACTCTTTTTTGTCTGGCTAGAGAAAGTAATAAGAACTTTCCATTGATTCTTGATGAAAAAGATCACGACCCTGTTTGATCCATTAAATCAAAACTTTTTTTCTTAAATTCATTTTCAACTACACATTTACACAATAAAATATTTTGCACGTAAACCCAAAACTTTTTCCTGCTTTTTAACCACACATTCTCCCAAAAATCTCCATTCCAAAACTCATTTCCCCCAAAAAGAACTCCTTTTAAAGGATGGCAAACAGGTGCTAAATATTATTCCTATCAATTTATAGATACAATATGATTGTGACAATTTTAAATTGGTAAAAGGTCCAAATACTATTAGTTAACTTCAGATGTATTTGTGGTATAGGCTTTAGAAAACCACAAAAGCAGAAAAAAGGGTTATTAATTCCAAAATACGACCTTATCTTAGTCTTTTAGTCCAACTTATTTGCCTCTCTTTGAATATAATTATATTTACGTAAGTCAATAAAATTTAATGAACAGGTTTCTATCTTATAATTCATAAAGATAATCATTAGATTGTCGAAATTAAAAACAATTCCTTTTCTTTGTTATGCTTGTTTTCCTGAACTGACCGTTTTCTACACCTGAAATATCTTTTAAAAGAGTATTTATGTCAACTTTAATACTTATAACAGATCACGTGTCATTATCCATAGGATGAGGAATAGTTAAAAAACATTGAATGGCATCATAAATATTTCAATAAAGAGAGATTTTGAACGAAATATATACATTATTCACTTTGAAGCAGTGGAGTAAACTCTTGAGCAAAGCCTTGAATATATTACTCGTTTTGTCTTTTCACAAAGTTATAGTTTGTCCATCTTGAATAATATTAGAACTGACTTTTGTATTGTTAGTAACTTGGCAAAAAAGAAAAATATTAACTCCACTTAGCTAAAAAAGGCCTTATGCTTTACTAATTGTCATAGCAGATAGCTTACTGAATGATGTAATTCAGATCTAGTATGTGTGAGTTAATCATTAAAAAGCATAGTATATAGAATGACTCAGAAAGCCTTAACGTGTTTTATTTTAATCATGTAACTTAAACAACTTCTTTTAAAAACATTGTGTATATATACTTATGGAAGCCTCTATATTTTCTTGATTAGGATGGTTACAACTAAAATATTTTGTTATCTTCATAGTTCAGTTATGTCTGGACTTCTGATACAGGGACATTAACTCCAAAGGTAGGGTAATCTTGACATAAATTTGCATCTGGAGGAGATCAACCTAAGCTTAATTATGTTTCTATCATTCAGCTAACAAGGGAAGACAAATTTATATTAAAACTTTTTACTGAATCAAATTATTGTTATTTTGATTATAGCTGAAACTTTTAATTATTGACTGACAACAAGATAAAAAAAATAATTCCTATCTATGTCCTTGTTCCTCCCTTTTTTTTTTCCTGTTGTTGAATTTCCCTTTTGTACTTTCTCCAGCTTACTGGGGATCTGGACAAGATGATTGCTTTGCAAAGATTGCTAGAACCTTACGGCATTTGTGAGGTACGCGTATGATATTTGATCTTTGGTTATGAATGAAAACTGGTTATGATCCTTGTTTTAGTAGGTTTTTGTACTTGCACTGGATTATACTGACCTGTTGAATGGCATTTAAATGGTCTTTGGTCCTAAAAATCAACTTCTTCATTATTTGCCTGTGATATTGATAAGAAATTCCCATCTCTGTTTAAGATTTTCCTTTAGTTAGAATAACGTCTATCTTCAAGGACCATTTTTTTCTTCAATCTTCTTTCCCTAATTTGGTATTTTCAATTTGAATTTTCGGGTTTAGGATGATGTTTAGTTGAAATGTTTTGTTTTTGACTTTACTTCGAGATACATTTGTAGTTAGAGCATTTTGTTGTTTTTTCTTTTACCTCTTTCTTGTTATTACTTCATTTCTTTTCCAATTTAATAAAAAATGTTGACGGGTGTAATTTTACTGCAACGCTAACAAGTTTCTCCGTTTAACCTTGCCGAAATGAACTTTATTTGCAGCAACTTGAACAATTTCTCTTTGTGCAGGTGGCTCGAACTGGAAGAGTGGCACTGGTGCGAGAGTCAGGTGTTGATTCAAGGTACCTCCGTGGGTATTCTTACCCATTGTAATCATGGATTTCTCGAGTTCACAGCATGAGGGATGCTCGTTTTCTTTCTACAAGCTAGATGCATATTTCGTGTTTGCCTCTGTTTGAAAAAACAAGCTAAACGGATAGTTTGTGTGCCTTTGTTTGATGTTGGGAAAATACTCTACGTGGATGTTGCTAGAGGTCATGTCGTTTGGAGATAAGATATGCTGTTCGATTTTGTTGTCCTTCCAATAAATTATTGATATGTCATCAATTTGATTGGTTAGTGGTGAAGTCAACTTGTATGGCGTTGATTGAACTGGATCGGACACTGAAGTGCACAGGATTTTGATTTCTTTTTTCTCCTCCAATACTATTTATTAGTGTCCAATCCACCTTAGTATAACAATAATTCTAGACTAAAGCATTGTAAGTTGTATCGGCTGACGTTGTTCGCCCACACAAAACTATTTGTACATACATTTATATCTGTCGTCGATCCCGAGCAAAAGTAGGGAAAGCAATTACCATCGGTTTTTGCCTAGTTAGGCAGGTCAGGCACAAGACGAATTAGTGTCCAATCCACCTTAGTATAACAATAATTCTAGACTAAAGCATTGTAAGTTGTATCGGCTGACGTTGTTCGCCCACACAAAACTATTTGTACATACATTTATATCTGTCGTCGATCCCGAGCAAAAGTAGGGAAAGCAATTACCATCGGTTTTTGCCTAGTTAGGCAGGTCAGGCACAAGACGATCACCAGTCTGTCACCACGAATTGTTTCAAATTTCCTTTGGTACGATGCCATTTCTTCGACCTCTTTCAAGATGAAATTCGAGGGCTATGTTTGGTAAAAAAATAGATCACGAGTTATTTGATGGGTAATTATATTTGCATCACAATTTTTATTTTTTGCACTATTTTAAGTGTACTTAAGATTCTTAATCTTTGCTAATTATAATACTTATGTCCGTAGTGGTTTTTCATATCATTCTTATCCTCAAACCTTTCATTAGCCAACACATTTTGTATTTAATAATAATTTTATGTTCATAAGTTCATTGAAATGGCGTAAAACAATTTATTTTTCCATCATATTTTTAAAAAATAAATAAATAATTTTCCCTCATTTCAAAGCATTGAAATACTATATTTTGATATAAATTATTATCAAACACAATACATACTAATTAATGAAAAGGTTGAATATAAGAATTCGATAGAAAAAAGTTAATTGCTAGAATGAATAAAGATCAAGGACTTAACTGTAATTCAAATGTTTGTGTGGTGCTAATATAACCACTCTTATTTTAATCGCTAGTAACAATTAACCAGTTGGGCAACCAAATGCTTCGGTCTGCATTGAACACTAGACAAGAGTACTCGTTGAAGATAAAAGTACATCATGCCTCTGCATTGAACACTAGACAAGAGTACTCGTTGAAGATAAAAGTACATCATACCCATATGAAATTTCAATCCTCTTTAGCACAAACACGAACCAATCTACTTTTACGAGATCACATGCCTTATTGTTGGAATTTTAGGGTACATAAAAAGATTAAGATGTGTGAATTGAAAAAAGTGTCCAATGGGTGTAACGATTGGGTGCGACTCTTCAAATGCAAAAGGTGCGTAACAAAAAGTCGTGAGCTTTAATTAAGGTGCAATCTAGACCATCAATTATGAAATGGTGCGACCTAATGGTTAAAATTAATTTTGCCAAAAGATGCAACTTAGTAAGTGACATATGGAAGTCTATAAATACGACCCTAATAATTCCTTTTCTTCACTCCAAATCAATTCCTAATAATTGATTTCTCATCTTTTCTTTCTCTATACTACGTTAAAATAATTTCCAAATTATTTTTAATTTTCATATTTGATACATAGTATTCGATACCTTCCATTTTAGAAGAGTAAGGTCCAATATTGGTCTGCTCGACAAACTTAATATTGTGCTATATTAATTTTGGAAGAAGCATTGTATTTTTGGAGAAAGACGTCCATTTGATTCTGTTAGCACTAGTGAAGGGATGAAATTTGTTTTAGGGAGATTTACATTCCCATACCTCGCTTTATTTAATCTCCTTCGATTTCTACATTTTTTACATTTGAGTGAGTAGTGATTTGCTCATTATTATGCGTGTCCTTTGATTCGGTAAGTTGTTACTCTAATATTTGTATGCACATGTTTTTTAACGGATGGATTATAATTCATGCACTAATTTATCCAACAATCTTAAGACGGAGTTCGATTGGAAATTTTTTGTTAGGAAATTGATTTACATGCATGTAATTATCATGTATTGGAATTTATACATGTGCATTTCTGTATAAATTTTGCAGAATGGTTTAAGTTTTGAACAATAAATAAATTATTTGTGTTTTGAATTTTGATACATGGACATTGATCTGCATTTATTAATTAAGGTAGAAAAAGTCCTCTAAATCTTCAACAATTTGTTGACTGCATATTGCCATTCTATTTGTTTGAATATTTTTCACCAGCAGTCACCGATAGTTTGGTGGCAACAATTTTGCTGTATATATTTAATTTCCATGTTGTATGATTATGTGATTGAAAAGAGAATGACCTTACGTGAGAATACCATTAGAATAATATGAGGAATCTAAGGTATCTATATTGCCAAGTAGAGGATACCATTATTCGAGGTCATGGTTGTGTCCACGACTTGTTTATTCCTGATTGAATTTAGGAATATTCTACTCGTACATAATGCGATGTTTATAACGGTGACTACCCTTCAAATAAATTATATTATATTCAAAGTTGGTCCTCTTCCATGTGAAGAGAGTGGACACCGTTATAAACACCTTAATGTATATGTAGCATCATCGTTTATAATATACTTCGTATTTATCACACTAAATTGAGTAAAACTTGGGAAAAAATACTAGAAGTTGTATAAAAATATCAAACACTATGAGAGAACATGGAATTGGGAGAATGAATGTATTATAGTCCAAAAATAATTATTTGATAACCAAAAAGTAAATAATTTTCGTTTCTTGCTTTTAAGCCCTCGTTTGGTGCACATTATTTTGTAAAATAATACATTTTTTCCGTCAAATCAGCCTACAATTTTTGACTTCAACACTCTAAGATAGGACCCATGATGTGATGTTTAAAATGTATTTTTGTTGAAAAAATGTGGAACAAACGAGCTCTAAATCAGTGAAAAAAGAAATAATTAATTAACCACGGCACTGAGTGATTGATCTGAAATTTTTTGAATTGGACCAAACTTTGAGAATTGGAACAAATAATTTAGAAATAATTAACAAAATTGTGAAATGAAAAAAAAAAAGTAGTAAAAGAATTCGAATTGAATGAATGAAGAGCTGAATTCAATCAACTGTGGCGCCAACGTTTGAAGCACTTACACTTTTGATCATTCTCTTATCAACGTCAATGTAAAAGGGGATAATGCTACGTGGAACGGGGCCTACGCATAAGTTATTGTATGTTGGCTCTTTTTCATATGAAGATGTGTAAACTCGTGTGTACACCGTTATGTACACGAAATATCACTCATGTAAAAGATCGAGCAATGTTTCACTCCATTATGGAAAGCATGACATTAGTCCAATTACTTACGTGAAATTGCGTCCCCATAAATCACCCAACTCTTAATAGGTATATCTCATATTTAGAAATGTTTTCTTTTCTTTTTTACCTCATAAGCACAATCTTGTTCTTGTCTATGGTATTCTATTGTTATCGTGACTTTCTTTAGTTCTCTTGCTATAACTTAAATTTTATGAAATTTATTGGTGAATTTTTTTATTTTTTATTTTTTAAAAAATTTATGTGCAGGTCATTTATTTGTTCGTTTGAAACCTCAATAGTTGGACTAACTATTCCTGTAATTTTTATTTTTATTTTTTGAATATAAACTTAAATATATTAAGTTTCCAAGAAATAAATTAATAATATAATAATTGTATATATTTTTAAAAATTGTAATTCAAATTAGTAACGAAAATAGCAACGCAAATTTGTTGTTGATTAGTGACTACTCGATTCGTTGGTAATTTACGAAGGATAAAGTCGGTGCCAGCACCATTGTTAATTAACTAAAAATATAGTCATTGGTAACACCAACAATTTTCTTTTCTCGTTAATTTATCGACAGCAAAAGAAATCCGTCAATAAATTAGTAGCGAAGGTCTCATCGTTTGATTTATTGATGAAAAAATTCACGTCTCTAAAAGTTGTTACCTACAGAATTCAAGTCGTCAGCAACAAAAAATTCAATCTCTAAAACCACATTTTCTATAATGAACATCTTTGGAAATATGTGGCTCGCGTGGGTTTCTCCCACACGAGTTAAAAAGGCAAAAACTTTGCTTGCACAACTCGGATGTTGTGCCTAGCTCACCTCACGTCGTGGCACACTTTTAAGATTCTTGTCCAAATCAAACCACAAATAATTCAATCCTCCTCCCACATAGGGGTCGATACTCCTTCAAACTTTGCTCACCAAAAGTTAAATTTGGTAGAGCTTCGACAGCAAGGAGTCTAAGAATTTCTAGAGACCCTAATTTAGTAAATGATATGTTGCTTTTGAGATAAAATAGTTCAATTTTATCATTTGGTTCTTAGGTTAATTTCATTTTTTGTCTCGAAACTTTCAGTAAAATCTCAAATGGTCACCCAACTTTAATTCATAATTGTCATATTGCTGAACTTCAATTTGCTTACAATGTCATCTCCTGAGTCCTTGCTACTAATCTTGATATTACTATATAGTAACAATTCTACCTAAATGTTAAAAATTAATAGCAATCTAACTTGTCTTAAGTTTTTAGGTAAATATGTCGCCTAATCATAATTGTACAATTTGAAAATAAATCACGTTTAAAACGGATGATAATTCCAATTCCTACATAGAATACTCATATTTAATTTCAAAATTTTGCAGCCACGAAATGATTAGAGCTCCATTTGTGACCCCCCTTTTAGAGCCCTGATTTTTAATTGTTAAGTAACCACAACTATTTCTTATGTTTAGTAAAAAAATAATAATAATAATAAAATAAATTATTATACCAGAATTTGTATTTTTCGGTAGCATATTTTTAGAAGCAACAAAATGATAACTTCTCATATTCTACGCTTTGCCTCTCGGATTATCTTCCAAGCTCCCGTGAATAAAACTGGTAGCTATTATGTTTTGTTCTATTATATTGAAAACATTCTTTGTTTTTCCTTTTCTTCTTGGCCATTGACATGTCAAATTTGTATTATAATTTCATAAATTTGAAATATAAATATTAACTTTTTCCTTTTAGAATAACTATGGTAAATTTATTATCTTAGATATATGTTTGATAATATTATATATCTATCTACCATCTACAATTTATTAAAATAGATAATTGAGGAGAAATTTTTGAAAACCAATTTTAATTTTACCTATTTACCTATGTGCCTAATATACCCTCATTTGTTTTAAGTAATAAAAAGATAAAAGTAAAAAATTGAAAGGATTCATTAATGTGTTGTATTTATTATTTACCCTTATTTAAAAAATAATACTATTTAGTCTCACTGATATTATAACTACAACTTAGGTGTCGTTAATGTGGCATTAGATGATATGTGGAATTAAATAATTCATTTATTTTCATATTTCATTACCCTATCATCTAGAGTCACCTAAACTAGGGTTGCAACCCCAGTGAAACTGTATAGCGTTATTCTAATTTAAAAATTGTTTCAATTGGCAATTACATATGAATATACCTATATTTAGGAAAAATGGAATATCAAATGATTCAAGATAATTAATAATTATTACCGCTTTCAAAAATTAAGTCAATGTTGTATATGGTATATTAGTGAATGAAAATTGTACCCCTGCAGCTTGGAAATTTTTTTTACTTATGCATTTTTGGTAATTAATTTTTCTATACAAATTCATATCATGTCTATATGGTGATTAAATATTTTTAAATATTCTGTTATAAATTTTAAATTAATAATTTATCGTATTTTCACTCTTAAAATAGCACAATATTATAATTAATATTCCAGAAAAATATTATATTTATTACTTCTGAAAAGCGTAATATTATTTTCTATATTCTAAAAGAAGATTGATTTATTACTTTTGAAGAAATAATTATAATATACAACGTGCTCTTGAAATAGCATATATCCAAAATAATATATATCTTATTGTGTTCTTGAAAAAACATAAATTAAGCAACTCAATACTTTGTTGTAATTTTTAAAGAAAAATAATTTTCTATATTATTAATATTCAAGAAGAGTATTAATTTATCACTCTTGAAGAGTATAAACTATAATTTTCAAAATTCCAAAAAAATATTGACATATTACTCTTGAAAAAGTAATAGTTAAAGATAATGTGCTCTTAAAATGGCACATTTTTGAAGAATTTATCATTTTGAATTTATGTTTATCCCTGAAAAAAAACATATAACTAGTGTCTTGAGGACATTGATTAGTTTGATTATTTGAATAATATATAATTATATAAGCTTTAATCTTATTATTTGAAATTAAATCATCAAATTATATTTTATATTAAACTAAAAGTTCAATTTGACTTTATTGTTTGGTTTGACCAACTGGATCATCACTAGATTAATAATGATACAAAATAAAAAATTCAAATGGATATTTAATGAAGAACTAGAAGATTTTTCAATTCAATCCTATATAATGTTTGTTCTCTTTTATAAATTTTTTTCATTAAGCATCATTAGTTAGAATAGGGAATGAATTTCCTATACTTTTGAAAATGAATTAGGGTGATAAATGGGGCCCATCCTCCATGTTGATCATCTAAATATTATTTGTATTTAATATATTTGATACATATATATTAGATGATTGCATAGTATTCGTAACCTTAAATTTGCGAAATTACTACTCAAAATTTAAATTATAAGCATAATTTTTAGATTATATAACCAAGATTGTCTTGTTAATGCTTGTGTGCATAAATCTCAACATTTAAATAAGTGTTAATTGTGATGTCGATTAAATGTTTTAACAATATTGTATGTCGATTAAATGTTTTAACAATATTGTTTGTTAAATACCTCCAATAAATTTATTTGAGAACAAAGTATTTTCCATATTTAGTTAGGAAATTTTATTACACATCATGCTAAAATCATAGTTTTCCCTATTATAATTAGCGTATCGTCAGAGTTTAATTTTTCTATCTAATTATTTTGATAGTGCGATATATGTAAAATTGAACCACTACAATGCACTGAAATGAAAAATAAAGAATGTTGACAATAAATGCGTAGTTTAAACCCTTATTTCAAGTGTGTGATATTTTATAACGCTAAAAACTGATTGTCAACTTTATTGGACAATTCTCTCAGCATTGAGGGGAGGAATTAAGAAATTAAAAATAATGTATAAATGCATTATCATCTAAATTCTCGTAAAACATCATTTCTATCAGAAGCTTGAAAAGATAATTTATTTAAATGCATTTATTGATCAAAAAGATAAACAATATCTTACACGCCAGTTTTAAATGCTTTAACATGAATTGATGTCCTATGAGGACAATTTGTTAACATTATATTTGATATATCTATGATACATCTGAATTGAGATAGTGTTCGATTCTGAACGAAAATGGAGCAAATAGCAATGATGGTCTCATTAAAGAGGCATATACTTTTGATAAGTATTTAGACACAACAAATTATAAAACCTCAGAAGTGGTTCGTGCACCTAAAATAATGAAACTTGAAATATTTCAATAAGTTATATTATTATGAGAAAATAAATAGAATCGAAAAGAAAATATTTTCGATAATAATTTTGCACATGATGTACTACATCATATAGCGAGAAATCAAAATAAATACGTTGAAATATATTGATTGAAGTAATGATCGACCAAATAAAATAGATGCATGTGGTATAATTGTTTTAATGAATATTCATTGAAAGAATGCTATAAAAATGACGATATTTGTCCTTTTATTTTCATAAAAAAAAATATTGAATTTGTAATTATGACAGTTTATGTTGAAGATTTAAATTAATTGGAGCTCTTTAAGAAACATTAAAACTGTTGATAAAAATGAATTTAACATGAAAAATTTGGGAAAAATCAAATTTTGTCTTGGGTGCAAATTGAACACTTATCAGAAGAATTATTTGTTCATCAATATATATATAGCTAAAAAAGTCTTAAAATGTTTTAATATGAACAATGTATATCTATTGACATCACCTATAGTTGTTCGATCACTGGATCTGAAAAAGAACTATTTCGTCTACTTGAAGATGAAGAAAATGTTATTGGTCCTGAAGTACCATATCTTCGTGTAATTGAGCATTAACTTATATTGCAAACTGAATTTGACTCGACATAGTTTTTGTGTAAATCTTTTTACAAGATCTAGCTCTACGCCAACTCTAAGTCATTGGAATTGTGTTAAACATGTTGCCTAAAAGGCACTGTTGATTTGGAATTATTATATTCTCAAAAGTCAAGATCTGCTTTAGTGGAATATACAATTGTAGATTTTCTCTTTGACTCACATAAAGTTAAATCACAAATAGGATATGTGCTTACACGAAACTGATATATCATGGAGATTTGTGAAAACAATCATTGACAACATCTTCAAATCATTATGAAATTATTGCAATTCATGAAGCAGACCAAAATGTGTATGGTTGAGGAACATTACTTATCGTATCTAAGCATTATATGGGTTAAATTTAACAAAAAATAGTTTGACAATCTTTATGAAGACAATGCGGTGTGTATTGTACAACTCAAAAGAAGTAATATCAAAGGTGACAGGTTGAAACATATTTCTCCAAAATTATTTTATACATATGAGTTCCAAAAGAATGACGACACTGATGTACAACAAATTTGCTCAAATGACAATATAACCAATTTATTCACAAAAACATTGTCAGCATCTACATTTAAGAAATTGGTTTATGAGATTGGAATGTGTCAACTCAAATATTTTCAACCATCATCATCAGTGGGAGCAGTTGTACTTTTTTTCCTTCGCTTAAGTTTTATCCTACTGAATTTTTCTGGCAATACTTTAATGATATGGCATTTATTTTTAATATTCCAAAATAATTTTACTATTTTTCGTTCGTTTGATTTTTTTTATCCCATTGTGTTTTAATCAAACAAGGTTTTAACGAGGTGAATATTTTATAATGTGTCATTTAAGGGGAAGTATTGTAAATGGTAAGTTTATTAGTGAATGATAATTATATCCCTGCAATAACAGTCAATTAATTTTCAATAAATACAATTATTACTAATTATAAGTACACAATTAATAAAAATATTATTAAATACAATTAAAAGAAATTATAATAGTTCTACATTATAATTAATCACGGAATCGGGAATACCAATTGATTCAATTTATTTCCTTTAAATAAGATAATTAATAATTATTATTGATTTCATAAATTAAGTCAATTAATTCCCACTAAACACAATTATTACTATTTTTTAGTGAATAGAGGATAAATTTTTGATACCATGTTTACCATTACATATCTACCTATATGACTAATGTACCTTCATCTGGTTTATAAAAAGATAAAAAATTAAAAAAAAAAGATATTAAAAATTGAAACATCGCATTAGTATGTTATTTTTATTATTTACCCTTATTTAAAAGTTGTTTTAATTGGTAATTACGTATGAATATACCTGAGTTTAGATAAAAATATAATATTAAATGATTCAATTTATTTCCTCTAAATAAAAAATTAATATTTATCATTGCTTAGAAAAATTAATTCAATTAATTTTCACTGAATACAATTATTATTAATTGTTAGCACAAAATTAATAAAAAATATTATTATATACAATTAAAAGAGATTATAATGATATTGCATTATAATTATCTATGGAATACCAAATGATTCATTTTATTTCATTTAAATAAGATAATTAATTATTATTATTGCTTTCAAAAATTAAGTCAATTAATTTCCACTAAACACAATTATTACTAATTATTAGTACACAATTAATAAAATTATTATTACATACAATTAAAAGAAATTATAATAATACTACATATATAATTAACTTGGAATGGCATATTTTATTAAGTCAATTTATATTAATATATAGGATTTATTAAAAAAAATTACATATGCAGTTAAATTTTTTGAAACCTAATATTACATATTATATATAATATTTCATTCCTAAAAAATTCTATTTAAAATAATAATAATCTGCAATATTTAAAAGGAAACGATTGAGGAGAAACTTTTGAATAACTATTTTACCCTTACATATATAGCCATAGGTCCCCTTATTTAATTTACAACCTTTTCCTTAAAGTTTTTTATTTTTTTGTCAACTATGTCCTTATTTAATCTTCCAAAATTTTCATGCATAAAGTAAACTCTGCAACTTATAATATTAAATATGGTTCTCATCCTTCAACCAGTTTATCTTCAAATGAAATATAATGTATGCATAATTCTTGATAGTTTATAATATACTGTTATATAATATTATTATTTCTATATAAATATATATTTTTCAAAAGACAATAATATATAATATTTTTTTAATCATTATTGAACATGTGTTCTTGATTTACCTTCATTGAAATAAGAAAAAACTAAAAATTCTTGTATTGAGAGTGAAAATCATAGAGCCTTAAGGGAAAATCGAGGTCAGCAATTTAAAAAAAAAAAAGAGAATAATAAAATCGAAAGATCACACAAAAAAATCACATTCATTACCTTAAAGAAATAGTTAATGGTATGGTTTTTGTTCATCACAGTTGAATAATAAGTAATTAGTTCTTTGAATAATTATTGTCAACATAAACGTGATTAAGAACATTATTGATGTACATTATTTACATTCATTTGTAACAAATTCTAAAATTTATGTCCATTAATATAAAATAGATATGCTTCAAATGTTCTCTCTCTCTCTCTCCCTCTCTCTCTCTCTCTCTCTCTACACACACACTATATATAATGGAAGATTAATTGCCATTTAAGTGTAAAGTTCATTGTTTTATATTGAAATATTTATAATTTTACATTAATCAAATTAAGTCTATTTACTTAAATTACATCATTCAAACTAAGTATAATTACTTAAAATCAATATTATAAAAACCGAAAAAATCGTGAACCATCCTTTAATCCAGTCTGATTCTTAATCATTAATCGAAAAATCAAAAACCCGACTAATAAACCGTCTATTCGGCCGGTTTGATCATGAACCGGAAAAATCGACCCAAGTGATTTATTCTTTTTCACAAAAAACTTTTAACTATTTAAATGAGCCACTCATTGCAATTGAAGGCCCAGGTAACTTTTTTTATACAAGTGATTATTCTATACCTCCTTTTTAAAGGAGAATATTCTTTCAATGTTTTAGTAATTTTTCAGTGTGGGATACTAACTATTTTTTAAAGGAGACTCTTCTTCTAATATTGTGGTAGTCTCTCAATGTGAGATGCTGGTTAATTGTCAATTCTAAGTGTTTACTAGTTTACTTCATCATTTTTATTAACAAAACATAAACCCCAACAAGATTATAATTTTCAATTTGAACAAAGTAAATTATTTTAGACATATTAATTGTTAGTTTTCGAGGTTATAAAATAAACTACTATAATAAATCTAATTAACAAACATGGATTATATTTACTTTGAATGAGAAAACTAAAATTTAAAAATCTATCATAGTTATGATATTTTATCGTTTATTTGTGTATTTATTTATTTAATTTGTCATCCGGTTCGATGCTAGTTCGACCCTGATTCGATCCTTTAAACCTCGACCCTCTTTCTTTTTTGGGTCGATGCCGGTGTCGATTTTTAAAATATTGCTTAAAATCTAATCTCCCATATATAGATGTAATTTTATTATAATTATAAAATATAATATCTCAAAGGTTGCATTAATATATTGGAACTTTAAATACATTGCAATATAATATATATTATAATTTTAACATAATTATATATTTTGTCAAGTTTCGATTTTAAGTGATTAAACTTAATTTGATTAATGTCAATTTGAGTTTTTCAATATGAAAAATGAACTATATATTTAGAAGGAGACTAAATGAAGTTAAATGGTAAATAAACTACCATTAATGGCACCTTCAATATATTATAAAATTATATATATGTATATATATTATATTACATTATTTATATACAAAAGCTCCACTTAAAATCGACGTCCATATACTTATACAATTATAGGTCCTTAGAAACATTCAATAGTTGTTATGTCCATTTATAAACATTGTATTCTTTTTCATTCAAATACTATAAATTGCACGTTAAATTAATATAGTAGATAAAGTAATGATTTAAATACAAAGGGCAATAAATTGAAAAGAAAAAAGTTGCTTAAAGGTTATAAGGCAAAGTGTTGAAGAGAGAAGAAATATAATTAACCATCAATCTTAAAAACCTTACTGATTACTTCTAATAATTAAAAGTTACTTACTATTCCCATATTTGTATCTACCCCACTAAATACAAAAAACTAAATTTTTAAATATTATTGAAAATAAATATTATGTGTTTCAAAAAATATATATATTAATATAGTATTGGTTATTTTATTGTCATTTCATGCTTATTTAAAATAAATATTATATGTTTCAAAACAAATATTAAAATAGCACTGGGTATTTTATTTAATAATTCATATTTATTTTTGAATTACTGTCTCAAAAATATTATTAATATTCTCCAAATGTTACATTTATGTTCATACCAGGTCAAAACTCTTTTTCACGGCAGTTTCTTTCAGTTATATAATAATTCGTATTTGCATCTATTAAATGATTTTTTCCAATAAATTTTGTTTTTTGATATACAATTTGATTCTCCGTTCAAGGTTGGATTTATATTATCCACTTTGGAGTAATTTTTATGTCTTTATTTGAAATATAATATGTTCCAATAATTTGTATAGTTACGAATATTTTTATATTGTTTATATATTTGTCATTATATGTAAACTACAAATAAAAAGATGAAAATTCGTGGGACATTCACAAAAATATTGTATACAAAGAAGTGTTATTGTAATCCAAATATTATATTTCATTTTATTGAATATTTTCATATTATATACACAACTCCAACAAAAGTTTTATTCATATATTTATTATTTTTAATAATTTTAATTTTTTCTTCAATAATATCAATTACATCAACAAGTTTCAAAAAATAACATTAGTACTTCAAAAATATTACGCATATTATTCATTTAATAAATGAGACGTGTAAATCACGTACTTATTACTAGTTGTTATAAAAGTACAAATAGATTTTAAAATAACAACAATATGTAAGGACATCATTATGATTAACGTTCAATTTAATAATTGTATATTAAACGTTTAACTATCAAAACTAGCTTGAGGGACATTTTGATGGCAATATAATAGTTTTATTATTTTCCCATTATCATTTATGAATCATGTCCGTCACAATATTCTTGAAATTATTTCTTATTATTTGTCTACTAAATTTACTATTAAAGTCATACCCCACAACAATGCCAAAAACTTGTTGATATCATCATCATCACAATCTATCTCGAGTACGGTCAAGCCTATTATGATAAATGAATTCTCTATCTTTATGATAATTGCAAATACACAACAGTGCATTGAAATTAATAAAATCCATGATTGCACGAAACATTTGCGTATATATCTATCCTTTATTGAAATCTACTGTATTTGTTCCAATGCGCAAAATACATCGTCATTGTAGCAATTTAGGATTTTAGCTACTAATTAATGTTCAAATTACAAAAATTAAAATTAAAATGTGAATGCATCAACAGGTTGAGAGAGAATAACAAAGATGAGTTGATGAATCTTGTAGCTTGAATTTCAAAATGCAAAAACTTTTTTGATTCTTTGTACAATTATGCTAGTTGTATACTCTTGGGTCACATTGTGGATGACATTCTTCGTATTCTGATGAAATCTGGTCGTTGATTGAAAAAAAGTATTATTAAAATCACCGTACAAAAATCTGTCACCTCCCACAATGTCAAATTTGATGTCAAATTAGATATACATGTAGCAAAACTGGTCTTTGTATTGAAATCCTATCTTCTACATGTTTTTGCCACTACAAGAAAAAATGGCTTTTGCAACATTTAAAAGGCAACATTCATCAATTGTATATTTCTAAAAGGGGTATATTGCAACATTCAGCAAATGTATGTTACCATTGGTTGACCAAATTGGGATTTAACAACGTTTTTTTTTAATGAAAGTTGCTAAATACACCCTTTTGCAATGTTCCTGGACCGTTGTTGTTATTATTATTTTTTTTTGCAACGTGCATTCAATTTTGACAACGTTCAATGAACGTTACCGTTAATAAGTTTTGGCGTTTTAGCAAGGTTCATTGAACGTTCCCTTTAGTTAGTTTTAGCAACGTTCAATAAACGTTGTCGCTAATTAGTTTTGACAGCGTTCATTGAACGTTGCTGTTAATAAGTTTTGGCAACGTTCAAAGAGCGTTGCCTTTAAATGTTTTAGCAACGTTTAATGAACGTTGTCGTTAGAGGTTTTAGTAGCATTTTGCAATAAATTAATACTTAAACAAAACACAAACCACCCCCACCGACTCGACTCGACCCGACCCAATCGGTTAGTGTGGTTAACAACTCAAGTTCCTGCCAATGACAACCCTAATTTCTTCCCTCTTTCTCTCGCTCTCGGTCTCTCGCCACTAGAATCGCGGCGTTGCCTTCCTTCCATCGCCACCATCAACGACGCAGGCGAAAACAACGCCGCCTTTCTTCTTCCCTCCCCTTCACTCTTTCACAAATGACAACAAGCCGGCCCTTTTTTCAACCCAAACCGTGTGAGTCGCGATGCCGCGATTAACAACTTGTTTAGTCGGTCCATCAGTCTCCTCCGCGGCTTGAGGGACTACACTCTGTCACGATTAACAACTCGGCGACTATGCTATGCAAGGTAGATCTCCTGTTTGACTATCGAGTCCTGTGGTACAAAGCAAGGGTTCTTCTGTTTGTCTTCGTGATTGCATTTTTTAAAGTAACTTTCTAAAGATTTGTTCATTTTTGTGTGAGTTTATGTTGATTTGCAAGGTAAAAGTTCATTTTTGTTTTTACTAGTCCTAAGGCAGCGAACCTTACTGTTTTTATATATTTAGAAAAGACGAATTCTTGTTTTCAGTATGTGTAAATTTGTTTACAATAAACCAAAAGTTCATTTTTGTTTACTGATTTCATATATTTAGAATTAGAAAAAACGAATTCTTTAATGCAATATGTTGTTTGATGATTAATTAATAGGTGAAATGAAACTCATTCGAAGTGTATTATTGTCTGCAAATATCGATTTGTCTCACCAATTTCAAAAGCCTCAAGCAGTTCGAGCTTTTTCTGCCACCCCATTTTCAGGTAATTATTTCTTCCACTAATGCTTTGGCTTTATTATTATTATTTTGATTGGTGGTTGAGTTATTTTGCGAATATGAAGTTGATTTAATGGCTTTCTCCATTGCCAATAAATTTTTATTTATTTACTCAATTAAATTCATATAAACCATTTTTTGAATTTGGTGAAGTAGAAAGTTATTGTGAATGATTAATTATTGTGTTGCCCAAAATGGTTTACAAAGGTTTTGGTTGGTGCAAGGAACTTGTGTTCCTGTTTTTGAAACAAGATTTGAGGGAATATTACTGTTTGGGTTTAGAGTTTGGTTAAGTAGTTTACGTTGTTTAATTGTTGGCACAAATGGAAACGATCAATTGGAGCAAGTATTTGTGACATTTTCTCTTTTGAAATCGACCGATACAATTTTGTGAGAAGTACAATTGAATTTTGTTGCCCGAATTGTGTCCTATTGGTTCCCAATCAAATAGAAAGAATCACCTCTGTTACAAATATATGCAGGCTAATATATGGTAGTTTATCAATGAACCTCCTATTGTCCTGATCAACGGTGTAATAATATGTTATTTGGAACCGACCACTTGAGAGTACATGATACCAAAATTGGATATCATTATAGTAAAAAGCCTTCAATTTTACTAGGCACTCTGCATTGTAATCTATCTACGTGACTTAAGATTTGAACGAGGCTTTGATGTATTTTCGTTTTTGGTTTATCTATTATGTTTCAGTTCCTCGTGAGCCTTATCCCTTAAAGAACGATACCTCTCCAGCTCCAGTTCCAGTTCCAGCTCCAGCTCCAGCTCCCTCCATCAATTACTTTGTTGGTATGTAACTTTTACACATGGACATTCCTTTAGATTCATAGCAATTGCTTTGCCTAGTGGATACGGTTTGTTTGGAGGAATAAATTCTCCGTGAATGTCATGCTAACTCTTTTTTTAAGCTGTATATATCAAAGTAAGAAATGATTTAAAATGAAATGTTGTAATATTTATTTCTTGTTTTTTCAGTAATTCACAAGCCTCGCTTATTGGTGGATCATTGGAAGTTTGGTTGTTGGTCTGACTCTGAAATGATTTAAAAATACTGTATTTTTCTATTTTTATCTATGGCGATTTTATTACTTTATTATTTTGATTCAGTACCGTCCATCAAGTGCCTACAATTCCCCATTCTTCACTACAAATTCTGGTGCTCCTATTTATAGCTTATTGAATTTAAGGAGCTCAAGCAGTGGATGCCTTATCTATGTAATGATATTTAATAGTTGCAAAGTACTTAAGAAGTTGAGGCCATCTTGATTGAAACCAATTCAATATTTACGAATGGATGCATCCATTATTTTTTGATAAGAAAACTGAAAATTTAGTTTTTCTTTTATGTTAATAAGAAAATATTATCTGTTTGAATTTATTGGCAGACATTGCACAAGACTCTGCAGCTATTAAATTGAATTGTGAAATTCTAATTATTGGCATTATGATTGAATATGACAGGTTCTTGAATGCTGGAATTTTTGAGAATGGAATAGAGTCTTGTCACACTGCAACATTCAGATTCGAAATTTTGGAAGCTATAACCAAGTTTCTTAACCACAACATCACACTGTGCTTACCCCTCCGTGGCACGATCTCAGCCTCGGGTGATCTTGTTCCGTTGTCCTACATTGCTGGTATGTTGATAGGGTGGCCTAATTCTAAGGCTGTTGGACCCACAGGAGAAACTCTAAATGTCGAGGAAGCCTTTAAACTTGCTGGTGTAGATTTAGGTTTTTTGGAGTTGCAGCCTAAGGAAGGCCTTGCACTAGTTAATTTTCTTTTGTTTGAGAGGAATGTAAGATGTTTATTTGATGGGCAATATGCTAATAAAAAAATTTCTTCAATTTATTATAATGATGTGTTTTGTCTATTGATTAATAAAATAATATCAATTTTACGCAAGCCAATTTTATTTTATTTTATTTTTTATTTTGTCATTGATTTGGTAAACAGCTATACAAATAGGAAAAATAAAAAAATAAAATAATAATAAAATAAAAATTTGTAAATGACGACGTTGCCGTAAACCTTTACGGCAACGTTCAATGAAAGTTGCAGTATCTCTTATTCACAACGTTCATTGAACGTTGTTGTATCTTAACCCTCAACAGCAACGTCAAGGTTTGCAACAGACGCCTGAACGTTGCTGTAGGCCTTTAGCAACATTTTTTGCCCGTTGCGAAAACCTATTTTTGGTGTAGTGTGCTAAGGTTGTCCAACCTTCTCTATGCCAAAGACATTTAGTGTATATATAAGGGATCCAAACTTATACAAAACATACAATATTTTTCCTTGAAAAATGTCCAGAGCCATATTGGTCGTGACTAAACTTAAAACCTTCGCTTGAGCGGAAAATATACTACAGTCAATTTTCTCCTTTTAGTATCTTATCTCAAGAGCGTGCCTTAGATAATTTTTCCTGCAAATTTTTCTTCTATCTCTTCAAGTGTCACTCATTGGTTAACTCTTTTCTTTCCGTTGCACTACAAGAGCTCATATTTTTCTTCATCTTTTCTTGCGTTTATCAAAATTGTATCAAATTTTAAGGTTTTGTCTGATAATTGTATTTTATACACTTATCTCAGTCGTTAAACTAGAACAATTATTATTATTTTAAATGAATTGGAGCTTAATTATATATATATTTTGTTTGTTACATGCATCTCGATAAAAAATAATGAAAGTGGACAAAATGATCGAAAAATTGGCCAAAATGGACAGACTCCAAAGTTTGAAGACTAAGTCGCAAAGTACTAATAGTTGATTCGGACCTAATAACGATGATTGAAGAAAGTGTGAAGTCAATTAGATGAAATTGGAAGATAAATGACCAAGAAAATATCAAAATAAGCTGAAAAATGAATGAAAATTGAAATTGAAAGACCAAAATACAGCAAAAAGAAAAGTTTTACAACCGTGATCGTGCACAGGCCAAATGTCACGTGCTCGCAACACCCTAAGTTCCATTTACCGAGAGGAAACACATCCTACAGCGCACGTGCAGTGAAGTATATTGGGTGTAGGGGGCCATTTTTGGGCCTGAAAAGCCTAGCGCACTTTTTTTAACCTAAACTCTTATAAAAATCAAATTTAACCTACTATTTAACTTACAAGAGATATTTGGAATGGGAAACCACATAATATTCTTATTTTTCACCAAGAGAAAGAGGCTAGCATGGGATTCAAAGGTAATTAACACAACAAATTGAAAATTCGTAGTCCGAGTTGAAGATTTAAGAAGAAGAAGAAATTGATTTTTCACTCTACAATCATTATTTTCAATTCCAAGTGATGTTTTCCAATCTTTTTGTGTGATTTATTAAATAACATGCCAAGTTAATTCTTTTTATGTATTGGATGCGATGAACCATATTGTTTATTTATTTTAATTTAAGACTAGTAGTTTAGTTTAATTCTTGTGTTTCTTGATTAATTTTGCATACACATTCTATTCTTTAATTGATTAGCCACCAATTAAATAATTAATTATTTGTTGTAGTGTTGAGAGACTCACAATAAGTTTAGAACGCGACAAAATTAATGTATGTGCAATAAATATTAGAAATAATATTGATCACTTTTGCAATCATACAGATAATCTAAACTTTAATGCATTCTAATAATTCGAATTCAGGCTAAAAATAGATTTAGGTCGTGGTTAGAATAGATTTAGTTTGTCTTGGAAAAGAAAATTATATATTATAACTTTCTCGATTGTCAATAACGCATGATTTGAACTAGATTATAAATTAAGAATTGAAATAGATAGCAATAAGCAGATTCTACATCCAATACAATCATTCATATTTGATAAAAACCCTAATTTTACCACTTTTTAAAATTAATTTAGAATAATCACAAAATCAAACTCTCTTTTGTTTATATAATTTGAATTCCATACGAAATTAGTAAACTTGAATTGAATTTTAAGTAGACTCCTCTGTGCATTGGGGGGTGTCGGATTATCCCTCTAATCTAAAGGAGACCGACCTGAAAAGACTTAGGATCGAATATAGGATACCTGATAGCATAAACCTGATCCTACCCGAGCTTGACGAGAGGGCCTGCTACCCTAGGCCGGGGTGTGTGGCGATAAGCGAGGCGATTCTTAGGGCTGGCCTTAGGCTTCCAATTCACCCAGCGCTTAGGTCTTATGGCTTAGCATCGACCCAACTCAATCCGAACTCCTGGAGCCAGATGGTGGGCTCTTGGATGTTATGGAAAGAGGCGTCACTGGGAGTGGAGATGCCCTTTTCAGTTTTTCAGACCCTCTATATTCCGAAAGTAACAGTCGAGGGGATAAGACCAGGGGCTGGTATTACCTGACTTCTTGGGGTTTCCATACTCCATTCGTGCTCGATCTGCCGAGCTCCATCAAAGAGTGGAAGAGCTCGTGGTGTTGGGCTGCCAGGAGATGGGACACGATGGAGGGGGACCCCCTGCACCTCTTACGGTCCCCACGAAGTACTCGACATTTAGTGAGTATTATAGATGTATTTTTTCTTTATTCTCTTCGGTTCGGTTTATAACTAACACTCGTATTTATTTTTTGAAGGCACTCTCCCTTGGTGCGAGCTGTCCTCAGACGATTTCGAGATCGTCTGCGTGATCTATTAGCTGCCTCCAAAGAAGAGGTCGATCCATCGGCTGATCAGGAAGAACCTCCATTTTGTGACACACGACCTGATGGCCTCACAAGGTAACGTCTCGAAGCGAAGACTTTTGAAAATTTTCGGGTCGTTTACACTTGTACTAATTTACTTGTTTCTTCCACACATCGGTTGAAGTGGGTTCACTTCGGGCGTAACAATAATAACACAATAAATTTGGTATTCAAGCATTTGCTTATAGACCAAAGTTCAACACTACAACCTAAAAGAAAAAAAGCATGGGGATGACAACGAGATGGATATGATATAGATTAAATATCTTTATTTGCCAGCTCATTTACTTATTTATATATTATTATTTTTGAATATGGTTTAAATTTAAAAATATAAAAATAAAATTCGAAGCAAGTTTGGACACAAACCATATTTCATATCCGCCTAATTTCCCCTATGCGAAGGGACGACATATGGGCAAACCATTTTGCCATCCCTAGAAAACGCTAAGGAGAATTATGTTAGCTACGAAATTAGCCACTGTTTGGCCCCTTTTAAATCTCATCAATTTAAATTAAATTTCTCTCTCTTAATTTTAACCATGCAATCTTTAATAAAATAATATTACATGTAAGTCGGAAACTTTTCATTTTTTTACAATCACTCATTTTATTAAAAAAAATACTATTTGTCTCATTATAATTCAAATTAATAGGGGCCAAATGGGGGAACAAAGAAAGATAGCGGAAAAAATATTAGAAATTCGAATTGATATAAATATTATTATTATTTTTTTTTAACGAGGTGTCCTAACTTGCGCCAGACTATATCCTCGTCCCTGAACCTCCGACCCCTCAACTGTTCAGAAAGGTAAATCGCAAGATGTGCCCTTATTGATTCCCACATAACTTTTACTCCTTTTCTAAGGGAGCCTCCCTCAAAGTGAACCTCCTCCATGTGATTACTCTTCATATAGATATTTCTTTTTCATCACATGTATGGTATTCCTAGTGATCCATTCTCCTCTGTTGCCCAAACCCATTAAAAATCTCGAAGCCTCTGTCTCTTCTTTTCTCAATCGATCAGTAATTCCGAGCAGAGAGAGAATTTCCATTCTTGGCAAGGTAAATCTTTTACTTATCATATGTATTGGGATTTTTCTCTGTTTGGCTAAAAAGATTTAGAAAAATGGGAAATATATTCGTGAAGAAACCGAAGATTACAGAGGTTGATAAAGCCATTCTTTCTCTCAAAACCCAGAGGCGTAAGCTTGCTCAACATCAGGAACAGGTATCCTTATTTGTTTATATGTGCTTGACTATTCTCCGTGAATCTGGTTTTTTTCCTGGGTTATCTATAATGAGTTAGATTGGGTTTCATTGTCAAGTTTGAATCCTGAATATAATATTCAGAAGAATGACCTTAGTCGCAATATAGAGAGGGATTTTGATTTTTCAAAAAAGTGTATCTAAATAATGGGTTTTTATGATGGGTTGACTATTGAGCATTTTCGTCTATAATATGTCTATGTAGATTCTCTATGGGAAGAGCCACAATTGAAGCTCTTGGGGGATTCATTATATGCATTTGACATTATTTAGATTCTAAGGCTAAATAAGGTGGGCTAGTGGCTTGTGTCATGAGATCCTTCTTTCTATTGCCCTGACTTATCACTCTTGCAATGAAAGAAAACCGTAAATTTGCAGTTGTTCTCGTAATTAAAATGTGATGCGAAAGGCAATAAGATGGCAGAGTTATGATCTAAATAAAGCCTAAAATTTTCACGAGAAGACAGAGGAAGAAGTGGAACAAAGAACCAGTGGTCCATCCAATCCATCTCTCTTTCAGTATGGGGAAGGAACAATTACTATTTACTAGATAGTTTCTGATTGAATTTGGATATCCATAACACGGTCACAGTTACTTGAATGGCCAAATTTGCTCATTAATGAATTCGGTACTTTGCATCCTCTCATGTATAATGTGCTTCCGTCCTCTTGTCAATTGCATGATCTGAAGCTTGTCAAATCACCAAAACATCTGCTTAAACTTCCTTCCAAGGATCTTTCCAGTCCTGCATGGGAGTGTTGATAATGTTGCACCAAAGTTCGTATATGACATTTTAAACTTAGTGCTCAGTTCGATTGTATTAATGTGGAGGCGCTTCCAGTGCTTCTCACCATCACCTAAATTATTGCTTGATTGGTTTTCATCACAAACTCACCCCTTTCATCATCTTGTTTGTTTAAACTATCAGCTTCATTCTGCCTATACCTCGTTAATCTTAAGTAGATTTTTGCTTTGCTTCATAGTTTCCTCATGAGGGGAGTGAATGGCTTATATGTCTTTTTCATTAATTTGTGATTCCTCTTTTTAGTGTCTCCATAGCAGCAGAAATATGCTGTGGCCCACCTGAGCCTTTCTATAGGGTATATACTGGGCATGATGTTGATCCTTTTTGATATGCCTAAATATTTCATTTTTATTATCCTAGTTTCTAGAAAATTGTATGCCTGCAGATAAGCTAACTGTCATGCTTCTGTACAAGCATGCATATTTCCCTGTATTTTCCATATGAAATCCTGGTGATGCATCTAAATTTCTTCTCCCTGTCAGAACTCCTGAACTACAAGTTTGTTAAAACATCATAACTCTTTTCCTGGTTTCTCTTTTGTTCCTCATGTTGATGTCAATTTGTACTATATCTGTTTTGATCGTGCAACTTGCGTATAGTGAAAGGTAAAATGATATCACATGCTATAAATACGAGTGTCATAGACTTCTTTTGCATTTGATTAAATGTGAGGAAGTATATGTTATTGAATTGTAATGCAACACTGCTTTATAGTGCTACTTGTTTACTAAATGCTCATCGTATGGTAGATACAGCAATGAATTGTAGTGTACCGAAGTGCAATCTGAATTCTAAATTTTGAAAGAGAAAAGATGATGTATCATTTGTATACTGCTAAATACGTCGCTTCATTTCTAAATTTTGGGAAATGGTGTATCATATAATTTCAGTATCAAAATTGTATCACATAAAAAGAGAAAGAAGATATAATTGATGTGTTCTTTTGAGATTCCTAATATGATATTAAGGGCCTGTTTTGCCTGGCTTTTGAAAAGTCGAAATGAGCTTTTGAGACCTAAAAGCAGCTGTTGGACCTTTTGGCTAATTTTATAAAATTGTTTTTTCTAGTTAGAAGAGTTTTTAGAGGAAGTTGGTCCAATGTGGCTTCCTCTAAAAGCACTTTTAGAATAGAAGGCTCTTTTAAAAATTAATTTCAAAACAAAAATTAAGATGGCTTCCTCTAAAAGCTCTTTTACAAGGAGCAAAATTAAAAGTCATGTCAAATGGGCCCTAACTATAGATCACTATCCGTGGTGGCATTCTTATATTAGTCTATGTTTGACTTATGTTTATAAATACTCAAGCCATTTTATATCCACTTATTTGAGGACATACAATTACTAGCCACTTATCCACCACTCATTTATATATTGACAATTAAACCATTTAAAAATACTTCCGAAACATGCTTTTAGTCATTTCCATCATCTACTTTTTTCAGTTGGAGGCTGTCATTGAAGCCGAGAAACAAGCTGCAAAAGACTTGGTTCGGGAAAAGAAGAAAGATAGAGCTTTATTGGCTTTGAAGAAAAAGAAGGTTCAGGAAGACTTACTGAAGCAAGTTGATGCTTGGCTCATCAATGTTGAGCAGCAAGTAAGTTAACTTGATTTTGTTGTCTTCATCATTCTTCATTTATTGTCTTTTCTACTGCATGTCTTCATGTGTTGTTTGTAAAGCATTTTATTCAGTTATATGTATCCTGTATATATCAGAGTGCTTGATTATCAAAGTGTTTTAGTTGGCAGATGTTGAACTGGCTAGCAAGCAGAAGGCAGTGTTTGAGAGTTTGAAGGCAGGAAATAATGCTGTTAAAGCAATACAAAGTGAGATCAATCTAGATGATGTTCAAAAACTGATGGATGATACTGCTGAGGCCAAAGCTTATCAAGATGTAAGTTTCGTGTTGATTTCTTCTTTCTTTCTGTTAATAGTTAGATCTATGCAATATTGGTTGCTTAACAGTTTATTTGGCAATATTTATCCATTAATCCTGTGAATCAAATTCCTTAGATCCTTACTTGACTTTACTTTTTAAAGATATTGGTATCTAGAAACCTTTTTCCCCTATTTGTGCATCTGTCTTAGCCATTATTGGTGTGAACAACAATATTCTGTAATCTGAGAACGTTGTGTTGTGTAAAACATCTTATATAGTAAACTTTCTAAAGATCTTTTGCGGTTGGATAAATTTGGAAAAATAAAAATAAAGCATCGAATAGAAATCACTCACCCTTTGGTTAATATATACAAAGTTGTGTTCTAAAAGGCGCACTAGCTCCTAGACGGGAAAAGTCAGTCAACTCTATGTCGACTGTCTAAGGCCCAACTAGGTGAAAAAAAGCGTGCTCCGTCATGTTTAGAATGTGGTATTTTCTTGTTCTGAAATTAAGCACAACAAAATGTTCAATAATTGCTAAAAATTGAAAACGAAATAAATTCCAACGATAAAAGGCGTGCTCCTTCATGTTTAGAATGTGGTACTTTCTTGTTCTGAAATTAAGCGCAACAAAATGTTCAATAATTGCTAAAAATTGAAAACGAAATAAATTCCAACGATAAAAGGCGTGCTCCTTCATGTTTAGAATGTGGTACTTTCTTGTTCTGAAATTAAGCGCAACAAAATGTTCAATAATTGCTAAAAATTGAAAAGGAAATAAATTCCAACGAAAAACCACCCCATCTCATGTACGTAGCTTTCTTTGGCCACGAACAAAGCATTACTAATTTGGGGGTATTTATGATTTTGAGAATTATGTTTTTGTTATAAACTTGAATAATATGTATATTGCTACTATAAATTCAAGTTATACGTTATTTTATTTATTTATTGGTCTAGAATAATTAAAACAATATTAAAAATAAGAAAACACCTTTGTATGCTATTGAAGCTTGACTTCCATGCCTTGCCACGCCTTATGCATTTTAAAAGCTATTACAAAGTATGCTTATGATTGTACCATGTCATTAAAAAAGAAAATACTCAGTGTAAACTTGGTAAGTCAAACACTGCTTTTATAACAAAAGACAAATTCAGGTTAAGTAGCTTGTCTTCGCTATCAGACTCGTCATTGAATACTGCCTTCCACAGGCACAGAAACATCAGAGCCGTCTTTAGCATATTAACATTTCCATAGTGGGCTGCAGGAAAGTGAAGTAGAAGTGCATGAATGAACCAATGTTAAATATTTTACTCATTATTTGGGATTGGATTATATCATTTCCTTTTGACGTTTCCAGGAAATTTGGTGCTCTTTCTATGGGACTTCTATTTCTTTTTTTTTTCCTCTGCTTCTCATGATTATGTGTTTCCTCTAACACTAATCCCCTCTCACTAATGAGTATTCCGCTGGTTAATATCAAATTTAGTATGCAGCTTGCAGCATCACAAACAAAAATAACAACACCAGCTATGTGTTGTTAACAATAAAGTGATATCAACATCAACTTACAATGAAATTGTTTTATAAAGGCCGTTCTCTAACTTTTCCCTCTATATTTGTGTGCAATATATTTTACAGGAGATCAATGAAATTTTGGGAGAGAAATTATCAGCAGAGGACGAAGAGGAAATTTTGGCAGAATTTGAAAATCTCGAGACTGAGGTCTGTTCTTTTTTATATGAACAATTTACTCTATAGCTTCTAATTTTTCCTGTTATGAGATTGATCAATGTGCTTCAACTTACATGTTCTGCTTGGTTTTCATGCACTTATCTATGAAAAAAGCTGACAGTAATAGCATTATGAACTAGGGTGTATATAATTTCCAAATGACTACCGTGTGTGCTCAATTTATCTATCTGACAAACAGGTAGTCATGTGAAACAAAGATATATTTTATAAATGCGGTACCTCCCAATCTGTTTAGGAAACATTGTTAAAACATTCTTGCATAACCTGGTTGTAATCCTACAATGAGTTTCAGAAATGAGGTTTGATGGTGGGGGAGGGAAGTGGAAGAAAGATAATTATCTCTTTCTAATCATGATGTACAGTCCCATATGCATAGGCTTATTTAGCCCCTGTTTGACATCCTTAAATTTAAAAAATTTGTTTTGAATATTATTTTTTGGAGAATGTATGGTTAAAAAGTAAGTAAAAGTTTTGGGTTTACGTGTAGAATATTTTATTGTATGAATGTGTGGTTGAAAATGAGTATGAGAAATAAATTAAATCAAAGGATGTCAAACTGGGGCTTAATCTCCATTCCTGTTATTGTTATTCATTAGTTTTCTTTATTTTAACTCGTGGGGTTCAAATCCTAGATTCAGCCACCACGAGTAGGAATAGTGTTTAGTTGTTACTTAAGCAAGATCTTTCCTTATTGTGGTCAAAGCCATTATTTGGCTTCCATTATTGAGGAAGAAGCCTTGCATTCAACATGTTTATTTTTTTCTTTAAAAAACAACAAATATTGCACTGATGGTCTAATTGACCAAGATAAGTCTGTTGAAACAAACAATGTGGGACTGGGGGCTCTAAAAATAAGGACTTGCACGGTCATATGGGCACCCTCCCTCACTTGCACTTCAGTTTCATCTTGTTCTTTTATAAAAGGGTTATGGCACGACAGTCGTGTAAAAAGATGGTTTCCACAAAAGAGATTGGGACATTCTTTTCAACCACACATCATTCCAAATAAAAAGGGCTAGAGAAGATTTCTTGCTCCATTATTGCATTTATCACACCAGAATTTCCCTCTCGTTCTTGTTCCATAATGTGGCCTCTCAAAGCCTATGTTTGGCTCATGTTCTATAAACCCTCGAGCCACTTTTCATTCACATATTTCAATGAATCCACAAGTACTACCTAGTTATTTACCCACTCGTTTCTATCTATTTATAACTTAAACCATTTACAAACCCTTCCCAATTGTGAGGGAGACGTTACATTGCATTCTACATGTTTGCATTATAGAGTTTTCTATTTAGAACTGATAAGATATGAGCTATTTAGAACTTTTTAAAACCTCCATGTAAGTTCTATTAAGCTTTTAAGTTCTAAGTAAGCAGCTTTAGAGTAGTGAAGCTTTAGTTTCTCTATTAGTTTTTGCGGCAAAGATTGTGTGAGTGTTCAATCATGCTTCGGATGCTTCGCCATAGAATAGATCGACCCAGTTCCCCTTCCGCTTTGCCTGACACCTAGATATATCTATATTGTACTTCTAATCTCTTTTCTCTTGACCTATCGATTATTTCTTCCGCTGGTTTTTTGTCTTATGTATGAAAATAGGGTCATATGATATATGCATCCCATAAAACAGAAACCATCAATAATCAAATTAAAGAACGTATGGTTTTGTACAGTTAACCCTTCAAGATCTGCCAAAAGTTCCTTATGAGGCACCGGCTACTGAAGAACAAAAAGAGAAGTTGGATCTTCCTGATGTTCCAACTAAAGCACCAGTCATTCCCGAGGCGGTGGCTGATTCTGGACCCAGAAAAGGTCTCTATCCCTCAAACGGGTTTCTTGGAAGAATTTAAGAGATTGTTTAATTCCCACAACTTTTTTGACATTTTATTTTCCATGTGTGCAGTTATGGAGGAACCATTACCGGCTTGATGTGGAACCAGTAGTGTCACTGCAACTTGCACCCATATGCCGCATTTTAGTCGTGTTTCAATATTTATTTGAAATTTGAAAAATCGAACTAACTTGTGTAAATTATTGTGAAGTTTCATGGTGACAGTATTTACCTATCGTATAGTGTACAGTAGATTAGAGTTTATTTTGGTTAACGAACGACTCCTTTCATAGATTCACTGTGTTATGCGACTTAAAGTTTGGAGGTGTCAAAGTTATGTAACTTCCTACTTGAATTCTTGAATTTGAAGTTCTTTCCATGTTCTTTTTTCTTGCAAGCACTTAAACTTATTTCTTGTCACAAGGACCCATCGTATTCGAGATTGTTCGAGATTATTACGGGTGTCTCATTATGCCATCTTGATGATTCTTCACCTTGAAATTGTCTATGTAAACTAGACTTTTTACCACTGGTGTGTTTCTCTACTCTTGGTTCACGTATTAATCTAAGAATTTTGCTGCTTTGCCCGAATTTGTGCCTGAATGATTGACATACTCTCACATGTCGTAGGTCCCGCATGAATAAAAAATTTCAAAAAAAGAAAAGAAAAGTAGGCCATCCGTTGTGAGAGTTGGTTACTCCCTCTGTCAAAAAAATTCGATCACTGTAGCGGAATTATAATCTAATGTCCGAATCTGATGTCATTTTTTATACCCAAAAGTGTTAGTAGATCACATGCCATGGCATAACTCACGGATGTGTATATATTTATCTCACCCCACACACTTCCGCACATTGCACGTACAATGCTCGAAATTAAGAATAGGTCATATATGACACGCTAAAAAAGAGAAATTAATTCTTGTTTATTGTCCAGATTAGTTTTATTTAATAGTGTATCAAACGTCGGAGAAGTAAGCGGATAATCTTCATGGGAAAATGCTAAACCAGACCGTGGACAAGTTTGCCCCCAGGAACTCATCAAATTTTTAGTTCAACATACTACCATCAACCACTTGAATTTAAATTCTTTACGCTCTCACGTGAATCTCAAGGGATTTCGGCATCCCATTTACGCATGCAACTGTAAAAACATTAATAAAAATAAAAAACACGAGTTCAATAAAAAAGAATCAATATTTATTGGGGGAAGGGAAAAGTAAATTTCAGCGAATTATCTGCGCAGATGCGCATTGAACATTGAAAGCCATTATCATTCTGATAAACAAGATATGAATGTGCTCCCGTTTTGCAGTTTCTCTTTTCTGGGTAGACAAAAAAGCGTCAAATCTGTGCATTCTAATCTAGACGGACTTCACTTGTTGAACAACGTAAGGACAAATTAATAATACTTTAGACTTTACTTAATCCAGATAAAAGAGAGTGACAATCTTCCTCATATTTTTCGCTTCTTGACATGTTTCCATGAGCAATCTACTGTCATGAAATGCAAAGCAAATAACTTGTTGTACTTGTGAGATGATGTCCATGTTGCACAGCCTGCATTCACCATCACAAGCAGTTAAAAAGTATATTCGCTACTATTGACAGGGGTAGAGCATGCTCGACTAAGCTTAAAACTAACTCGAAACGTGTTTGATAATTTACATTTTCAGCTATGATTTAATATATATTGCACCAATAAGTTCATCCTGATTACAGAATGAGTGACGATTTTTTTTTGGAAATTCCACAACCCAGCGTAAGTCAGTAACCCAGTTTCATATCATCCACTCAAAAGTTCGGCCAAGCAGCTAAAAATACGTGACAAAAGAGACAAAGAAAATGCTTTCCCAGAGGGCTTTATTGGGTACCTGCTAGCTTCTATCAATGGGAGATGATCATTGTGGGGCTTCTCCATTACATTTTTTACCTGCAAATCCAAGAAGAATTTTATTGCTTAGAATTGGATAATACTGGGTTTCAGTGACCCCACCCTTTTCACGGGACACAAAAGTCCAACCCCTCCTGCTTCCTTCTTCCTGTCTTTCTGAGTAGCATTGTGCTATAGTTAAAACATCCACTGGCACCCTGCCTAAAATGGAGGCAACAATACAAGTACTACATCCAAAGATGAACATACTTGAATATGTTCAAATCTTAATTTGATCTTGACAGAATATTAGAATAATTGGTGAAAAATCCCTTTAAGAGAAAAGACAGACAGGCAAAAAACACACTCAAAGGACTAATATCAGCAACAGTGTATCCAACTGAAGGAAGAAGTAATCAAACATGGCAAAAAATTTATGTTCGTGCAAAAAGAGGTCTAAAATCATTTATAATGTAATAATAAAGTGCATATTCACATTTTTATTTTTATATCAAATCTCAGCAGGTTAATAATTCACACTAAAACCCAGAAGATATATTCATAGTGTGTTTAGAATGGTCAAGAAGAAGACTATTTTTGGAGTAAAACCACCATATTTAGATGTTTCCTATCATGATTCTGTGAAATCAAATCTCAGAATGCTCTCAATTCTTTCCATTCCATGGAATATTTCTGAAACAGCAATTGTTGGGATGATAAATGAAGAATTTATTATGGATAAATTTGAACCGAGGAGGGCAACATGTTATTGTTTATAAGAGAACTGAAAAGTGGACATTCAAGCAAAATCATGCTCAAGTTGCGTTGGATTTTTGCATTTAACAAAATCCCTAGATTTGATGGCAAAAGAATTAATTAACAGGAGTAAAAGCTTTCCCAAATATAGATAGAAACACTCTCAACAAATCCCAAGCAATAGCGCAATGAATAAAAGATGGAATGTGCCCCTATTTGACCAACTCAATACACAAACATAAAGAGACAAAGCATTATGAGGAGTATACTTCTGCAACAACTCCTTTGTTTATTCAGATAAGCACTAAATACCAAATGAATGCATACTCCTAAACCCATGAATTATTTTGGAATTTGGCTTACTAGGGAGCTTGAATGACTATTTTGGGTAAAAAGTAGTATACAATTTATATTAGTATCTTGTTAATTAGATTCGCTGTCATCATAATTTTACACACAATTTCCTGCATTCTTTTTGTAGAGTTTGGAAATGTAAATTTGTTAAAATATCATAAAAATGTCATCTGAATACTATCCTGTGTCAAACCATGCTTTTGTGTCATTACTGTGATTGCAAATAGGTTTCTCTCAGCTTTCTCCCTCTCAGACAAGGGGAAATTAATAAATGCCATTTAATATAATAGTGCATAGCCACCTCAATACAAAGCTGAAACATAAAAATATCTTTTCCTAATATTCTTTTGCACCCATTACTTCTGTGATAAACTTCAAAATAGGTTCTGAATTACCCATTAAACGCCATAAATAGGAAAAGAAATGGACCACAGATCAGTTTTCACCTCACAGTGTCAAAGCAGTGACCACTTCCTAAGGTAAGGTGGTTTCAAGTACTTCACCAAGAAAACAGCAACTCTTTAGGATGAAGTAGTAAACAACTGTCCTGCCATTGCCATTGCATATTGTACATTTATGGTAGGGAAAAAATGAGGAAAAAAGAGCTCAAGATTGCAAGTCAAATTCTAAGCTGGTTTCCTATGAATACATCCTTGAAATGGCTTGGTGAAATATTTTGAAAGAAAGTAAAGATAACAGTTTTAGTGAAAATCATGGCTTCAATCATAATCACACGTCATACATTTATGATTTGGTAAAACACATAGGATGAAGTTTCAAGATTTCAACTCAAATTATATAGTTATTTATTTCCTTGTCTTGCTGAATGGTGTTGTGCTTTGGTCAGAAGGCTTGGTTACATCATAATCCACCACCCTTAAACACCCTTGCACAATGGGAAACCATAAGCACTTAGGCTCTTCGCCTCAGCCTTAAGCAGATAGCAGTTGGGAAAACAGAAAGACTGGTTCAAGGTTTAGAGCAAACTAAGTGTAGAGCAACAAGCGTCAAAATGAATCACATGCCATATGTTTGTCTGAAAAAATTAATAATCAGAACTAAAAAAGTTTGTGTGATCCCCCAATTCTTACTTTAGAAAGTAATTCTTGACTCTCTGGAGGTTGTTTTTTCAAACTTTGTGGCAATATTACAGTGAGCAGCTCTGGTTTTTCAGCACGAAGGGCACCTCTAATAACAGCAGCATTAGTACCTGAAGCTCCTGATGTAAAAATATGATTTTTCTGCAAAAAAATTGAAAAGATAGCCAGGACGTCAAGAGATGAGTAGTCATCAAATAATTGGGAAAATAAGGTTTATTGAACCAAAAAATAATCCAGGCACCACATGAAGTACTTTTTGATGAATCAATTAAAATGGAATTAATACCGTTATAACCAATGCATAGCTGAGAATCTCAATAAGTTCTTGGTGCATGAACCCCATATTTCGAGTCCCAAAAAAGCCAATTGCTCTTGGCCCTTGTTGTTGAATCGCTAATAGCTCCTGACAGACAACAAAAGCAAAACGACATGTGTTGTCATATGTTCTATAGATGCACACGTTAAAAATCCAACCGCAAATTATACCTTGATATTCAAAGCATTTGACTTAATGTTTTGGCCTTTAGACAGATTAACAACCAAGACAATGTGTTTTGCCTCTTCCGTTCTAAGATAGAGCCTAAGACTTGAACTTTAAGGATTTAAACAATATTAAAAATAACATAAATGCAGCACCATGGAAGAGAATATGAGAGAGTTTGTTAAGATTAGTTGAATACGTTCAAAATATGATGAGAACTAACTTAAGTAGCAGCAAAGAGAAAGACAAAAACATGGAGGTATTTGAAGTGCCTTGCAAGAGAAAATAGAACCCACCACTGAAGAGAAAACTCTTTTAGTTGATTTAATAACTCTTTCAATTGGTTTGATAAGAAAACATTGCTGTTGGATGTGCAGTCACAGTATTCCTTATATGATAAATGTTGATTGCTTGAATGAAAATAGAAAATAGACAGTCAAGACAATGTGTGCACCTAAAGTAAATAAGTACTCAAGATAACAATTGACTGAATTGAGGGAATCAACTCCTCCAACGAATTGGTCTAAACTTTCGAATGCATGTTCAGATTTAGCTTTGGTATACGAACAACAAACCTGTAGATAGTCCATATCTGAAACAGGCTTATACTCCGATACCATAACTGCTCCTGACCCTTCAACGAGAGATTGGGCTTGGGTTGGAATCTGAGTTTTGACTTCTTCATCAGAACCAAACATCTGTATCTCATTCTTGTCCCCATCTCTCAGGTTGTCTAAGCTTTGATGTCTTTTCTCACATCCACATAGCCACTATACCAGCACATAGAAAACAGAGGCCCCTGGTAGTAAATCATTAGTGAAAACCAACTGATATGTGAAAATTTATATTTAAGACAGGTATTGTTTGGAAGATCAGCCATCGCATGAAAAGTTACAACAGTCTAAGTAGAGAAAAGATGTTGCAATCATTACGAAAAAACTATAAACACTAGCCGAAGAGATATTTATGCCCAAGTTTCTTCCTTCCATTTTTTTAATTTATTTTTGTAACATAATTTAAAATATGTCTAATTTTTTTTATTTTGGTTTCACATTCACGACCTCAACACATTTACAATAGACTGGATAATATGATCTTATAAATTGATTTAGTTTGCAATTAAGACATATGCTAGTCAATGATCATTGATTCATTAATATCTTGCAGACAAATGTACACAAAATTGGCTACCATGAGGCTGCAAAGCAATCCTAATTTCTTACAGAAACTCATAAAGGGCTAGACTGAATAGCTGCTAATCACAAAATCTAGGTTTCTTCAAGCTTAGTCTTATCACTTCAGCTATAAGATAACCCGTTTCTAGCACACCCATCAATTTAACTAATGTTAGAGAGAACTAAGACAAAAGGTTCTCCAAGCCTTGCATTAGATCAGATCATTAATGAGATCTTAATAAACATACCCTATTTTTACAGATACCAGTTTGTTTGCATAGGCACTCTCTTTGTAAAGCCAAGTCCAGATTGTAGTCATTTCTAAGTCCCCCAATTGGTGTAGTACCACTGGAGACAAGCCAGCTCCCAAGACATAGAGCACAAAGGGCTCTCCCACTCACAAGCAGTAAGCAGTTGAGTTGTATGACCCACCTTGTTTTCCATGAGAATGGAGGCTAAGATCATCCAAGAATCACCATAAGTGGTCAATCTCAATCCAAAATCAAGACAAATATCCATTTCAGAATTGTAGTAATTCAGAGATTTGAGACCCATGTCTAATGGCAAAATGGAAATGCTAGAGGCTGCCGATCTGATTCAGCTTTACGATCACTAAGCAAACATACTCGTACAACACCTTAAAAAAAAAATTTAGTGACTTCAAATTGCTACTACTAGTGTGAAAAATAAGTAATGTTTGGTTGCCTCTAATTTTTATTAGTAAAAGAGACAAGATAGGGACCAAAGGAGGCATTTCACCCAAAAAAAAGGAAAAGAAAAAAAGACGCCGTTTTTCGCATTATCACAGCTTATCAGATCTAACCCTGTACACTCAAACTTCCATTTATCTCCTGACTTTCCAACACTTTAACCTATCATTTACACCTATTGCCCCAAGTCAGGTTGCTTTCAGCATAAAATCTTTTCTCTTTATTTTTTCTGTCAGTGAATCTTGTTAAAATCATCAATTATAAAGCTTTTTCTGCTTATGAAGCTAAACACCTGGTTTTTTTGGAACTTCATATAACCTTGTATCCCGATTTGAGTAAATCTTATATTTATTTACGAATCCTTAAGGTTTTGGAGTGAAAATTTTCCTCTCTTTCTGGTCTGATGAGAAATATTCTCAAAAGAATTATTTTTACAATTCAATAGTTTCCATCAAATTATTCAAATCTGCACGACAAATTACATATTTAAAATACCAAATTTACCAATTACTAATTTTTTCTTCTGTGAATAACATCTAATGCCCATTGCATATGACTCTCCGAATTTACCTAGACGGCCATTTGATGTCACATCGTATTTAACAGAACATCTTCTCCGTTCACATTTATCTCGCACTGATGTACTTTTCACCTCTCATTTAAGTACCAGCTCGGAATAGAAGCAGCGGAATCTTTAAGATTTCCCTATTTTACTCCTATTTATGTAACTTTACAGATGCCAAATGCCCATTTGTCACTAAGAACCAAGAACAAAAGAAAAACCAAGAAACAATGCAGGGGATATATCTTGGGAACCGAGATATTATGGAAAATAAAAAAACAAAATACAATCTATAATTTCTGATCCATATCATGAGCTAATTCAGTCGATTGCGAGTTTATGCATCTATAAAAATTACAAGCATTCACAGCACAATCTAATTATGTAAATTCCAAGACAAGACTTATGTAGGGATGACAATCCCATACTTCTCACTCTCAAAAAATTGCACCTCGTTCTTTATATATAATTCCATCCAGTTCTTTTTCTAAATACAACAATTCACATTGCAGCGAATTTTCTTCCTCAGGTGATAACGTGATTTAAACTCATTTTAGTGGATCCATCAGATTGAATGATATCCAATAAAAACTAACAATTTTGCAAATAACAATGAACGAAAACCTAAAATATAAACAGAAGCACCAAAATTGAGACACCCATAATGCGGCATAAAATAATAACAAAATACAATTTAAATCCCTCAAGCTCAAAATAATTCTTCTTCAAACATCAAATTACAAAGACCCATTTCCCCAACTAATTATACTACGAAAAACAAACAAAAATCCACATATATAAACAAACATACAGAAAGAAAAAAAAAATTACCCGGTTTCTCCGCAGAGGAGAGCGTTGTGAAGAAGCGAACCTTGGGTCATTCCGTGAAGAAAGGGACTGAAAAGGGCTAAAACTACAGGCAGATGTTGTTGTGATAACAGTAGAAAAGTGAGAAAGTTTGAAGGAATCAAAATGCATCAATGAGGGCGTTGTCATTTCCCTCTATCTTAGTCGCACTTTTCTTGAAATAATTTATACACACTACAGAGTAAAATCCCTTTTCCACACTGCAATTCTACTGCTACTTGTAGTTTTAATTGGTTGGTTTACAGTTCTCTACTGAATCTATTTCTGGGCATATTTTCTTGAAATCTCTTTTTTTCGTAAGAGAGAGCCTGTGGTTGATGATAGACTGGAGTGGAATTTGATGAGAAGGGGGGATCCTTTTTTATTGACTAACGCCTATTTATTATCGTAACTATGGAACACGGGCGACGTTATCTCTCCCATTTTTCTCCATTTATCAATGTTTGAAAAATCTACCGACCATCAACTCGAAAAAGAAAAGGGTCAAGGATCAAAAGTTCGAATCGGGTCGAACCGAAATCCACCCGTTTTTTTTATTATTAATTTTACAAAAAAACAGCAAATGAAAACAAGTTTTTCGAAATCACAAAAACTATAACAAGCATTCAATTAATAAAAATAATTAAATACAATCAACAAAATAACGTCCTGCTCAATCCAATTACGTAATGTAAGATAAGTTCATAAAATTAGGTAATTAACAATGTCAACTCTCACGAGTTAATTAGGATAAGTTTGAAGGTCTGAAAATTCATTAATTTTGAATCTCGAAAACTCAGCATGGAAGAATGAGGAGAAGTTTGAAAGTCTAAAAATATTAAAAAATAAGGGTTTTAATTGTTTTAAAATTCATTAATTTTGAACCAGAAAAATCGTGAAAACCAGGGGCGGGTCAAAGTTTTTATAAAACCCGGGTGGGTTACCGATTTTAAAGGCGGTTTTTAAATTTAAGGTTCTCAAGGCCTAACCGACCCGAATTTGGTCCTAGTTCCCGGTTTATCCGGTTGAACCGGCCGAATCGGGTCGGTTTTTACAACACTGCTATTTATATCACATCTCCTCCCCTCGTAAACATTGAACTATCCAATTTCATTATTCCACATAAATTTCATTATCATAATGATAAATAGTATTATTTTTTTTTATTTGGTCCTTTTTGCTTGCTTTTTGTTATATATTGAGTATTGGAAAAAGAAATGTAAATTAATAATTTTTATTTTTTTACTTTTACTTTTATTTCAAAATATTATGTGAAATAAATATCAAACATATAAGTAGGAATATCAACGAGCTGAATCGGCTTGCAAGCCAAAACTCGAGGCTTGAGCAAAATTAAAACAATTTTTTCTGTCCGAATCGAGCTGAGCAAAAGTTTGGCCAAAAATTTGAGGCTCAACCTGAGCTTTCGAATCTGGCCATACCGAGTCGAGCCAACTTATTATTATTATTATTATTATTATTATTTGGTTTTCATTAAAAGGCAGCTTACTGCCTCTTTTGTTTATTTTATTATTATTATTATTATTTTTAACGAGCCAATCCGACGATCCATCGGCCTGCTCGAGCTCGACCTGTCACCCCAACAAGAAGTTGATGGAGTTGGAACAAGAAGTTCCAGTAGAATGCGATGAAAAGTGAAGAGAGAACACAACATTTAAGGAATTCGCAACATTAATTCAAGCCGTTCTTAAACTCCACCAAAAGCATTAAAACATCATCCACAATGGTGAAGAGGATAAGAAACAAATAATCGCATTGTCTAACAGCTAATCGACACGAGGAATAGGGATTCGGTAGTAATTAATACACATTTAGCTAAGGAAGGAAAATGAGCATGGGCAATTGATCTTTATTAATCTATTCACTTGGGTACATCCACTTTAATAACAAAGAATCTGTCCTGGTTTCATTTGGATTACCAAAAGGATCTTCTTTGCATGCCCCAGGGAAGATTACATTTCTGAACTCCAATTCAAGCATAAAATCGATGCTGATGGACTGAAATGGCGAGATTCAGACCAAATAATGTCGAAATCCCAAATTGATTGAGTAAAGATTGTCTTTTATTCCAATTACCATAGATAAGATATTGTGATTTATTATAATTGTAGGAGATTTATTTTTTATTTTTTCCTTTTCCATGTATTCTGCTTGTACTATAAAAGGACCAACTCACTGTACATTATTTGTGAGAAAAAATAAAAGTTCTCTCCCGAGTTTTATTTTCATGGTATCAGAGCCATACCTATAGAAATAGACGCTAAATCTTCAATTCTCGGTGTCAATAACTCTGTTTTGACGGTTCTCTTGCAAGTTTCAAGGTCAATCAGTGTCTGGTCGACGACACCGTCCTTTGCCTGCCTCCGCCTCGGTGGTTGGAGTTTTGCATCAGAATTTTTGACGTCTGTTGGTGTTCGACGCAATTTTCAGCGTCTCTCTGGGTGTATTGACGCGACTTCCAATGTCTCTTGAGCAATAAGAGGATATTCCAACTCTCCTCTGACTGCATTCGATGCTATTCCGACATCACTGTGGGCTCGCATCTTTGTGGGTATTACCGTGACTGATTTTGGTGAACCACTGTTGGATTTTGGGCTAGTATTTGTTGGGCCTAAGTTAGTTTGGGCCATTGTATTATTCTTCTTCTTGGTGGATTAAATTTATTTGGGCTAATTTTCACCATGCCATCAGAGATATCATGTTCATTGGCCCGCAAATGTAATTTCTTTAGAGCCCGAAATTTTACTGCACTCGCTAAAGTGCCATGGATGATTAACTCAGGGGCATTCGATCATATGACAAGCTCTTACAATTTGTTTGTTACATACTCACTACGTGCGAGTAATCTTAAAGTTAAGATTGCAGATGATTCTCTCTCGACAATTGCAGGAAAATGGAGTATTCAAATTTCTGACTCTATAACTTTAGAATCGGTCCTTCATGTTCCAAATTTATCGTACAATTTATTATCTATAAGCCAGCTAACAAAAACTTCCAATTGCTCCGTTAAATTCTTTCCATCACATTGTATTTTTCAGGACCTATAATCGAGGGGAAAACGATTGGTAGTGCTAAAGAAAGTGAAGGACTCTACTACTTTGAGAAAGTTGATGTGAGTAACCAGTGTCAACTTAAAATTTGTGATTCTGTATCTGTTCTTAGTGATTGTGAAATTATGTTATGGCATTTTAGAATGGGTCATTCGAACTTTCAATATTTGAAACATGTATTGCCCTCTATTTTCATAAATAAAAAGCAAGTTAATTTTCAATGTGAAATCCGTGAACTTGCAAAGCACCAACACACATCATTCCCACAATCCACATACAAAACATCAAAACCATTCACCATGATTCACAGCGATGTATGGGGACCCTCACAAATCTCAATTTGTACCCACACAAAATGGTTTGCCACTTTTATTGATGATTACACTCAATTTAGTTGGATCTACCTACTCAAAGATAAATTCGATTCCGTCCCATGTTTATCAACTTTCATTCCATGATCCAAACACAATTTCAAACATAAATTCAAATCTTACACACTGATAATGACACAAAATACTTCAATATCATCATGGGTGACTTCCTTCAAAAACATAGAATAATTCATCAAAGTTTTTATGTTGACACTCCTCAACAAAATGGGAAGCAGAACGCAAAAATAGGCATCTCCTAGAGGTTGCTCGTGCTTTAATGTTTACTATGAATATGCCTAAGATGTTGTGAGGGATGCTATCCTCACATCCACCTATTTTATCAATCGAATGCCCAATCGTGTCCTAAACTTCGAGACACCAATCCAAAAATTTAAGAAATACTTCCCGATTCAGCTCTAATCTATCCCTAAGAGTGTTTGGCTGTACTACATTCGTTCATATTCACTCTCATCACCAAAGTAAACTGGATCCCCGAGCTATTCAATGTGTTTTGATTGGATATTCTCTTACACAAAAGGGCTACAAATGCTATGACCACGAAAAAAATCTTTGTAAATCTTGACATTACCTTTTTCGAAAATACTCCATACTTTACCAACACCCCTCTTTAGGGGGAGACCTTGCATGAAGATTGGTTCATTGACCTCAGTCCCTCTTCTCCTGAACGTGTCCCACCATCTGAGTCTACTACACCAATGACAGAAGGGAACTTGAACACAGGGGAAGCTGTAGAAAAACAAAATGATAAGGAGATACTGGTTTATTTAAGAAAGCCAAATCAAAGAACTTGGAAAATCTTACATCTGAAACACCTAAAGAGTCAGAACCGATGGTAGCTCAGAACCTTAGAAAGCCCTAGAGATGTTGAATACGAATTTACCCATTGCTATCAGAAAACAAACACGGTCATGTACTCTCCATCATATTTCAAAATTCTTATCATATAATACTTTATCTACGGGATTTTGTGCTTTTACCACTCATCTTAACAGTACAGTGATCCCAAGAACTATTTAGTAAGCTTTGGAAATTCAAAAATGGAGAGAAGCAGTTTTGAAAGAAACGCAAGCTTTGGAAAAAATGAGACCTAGGAAGTGATGGATCTGTCAAAAGGAAAGAAACTCGTTGGATATAAATATGTCTAGAACGAGAAAGTAGAGGCAAAGAAGGAGATATATCAAAAAGTAAAAGCATCTTTAACTTGAAATACAAAGTTGATGGGACAATAGAATGGTATAAAGCTCGGTTGGTTGCAAAATGATACATATAGACTTAGGCATTGACTATACAGAAACATTTGCACCAGTAGCAAAATTGAATACAATTCAGGCTCTTCTATCACTAGCTGCAAATTTAGATTGACCACTTCAGCAACTGGATATTAAAAATACTTTCTTAAATGGGGAATTGGAAGAAGAAGTATTCATGACATTACCACCAGGATATTGTAAGGTAAATTAAAGAAATCGGGCATGTAAGCTAAAAAAGTCCTTATACGGATTGAAGCAGTCAACAAGAGCATAGTTTGATAGGTTTGCGAAAGTACTGAAAAGCCAGGGATATCGCCAAAGGCAGTCAGATCACACCATGTTTCTTCGACCATTTGAAAATGGTAAAAAAATGATTCTAATAGTATATGTCGATGATATTATTTTGATAGGTGATAATATAGTTGAAATGGAAAGACTAAAGAGAAGCCTTGCCACTGAATTTGAGGTAAAGGATTTGGGACTAATGCGATACTTTCTAAGAATGGAAGTTGCCAGATCTAGATGAGGCATCAGTGTATCTCAATGAAAGTATGTTCTTGATCTTTTAATCAAAATCGGCATGCTTGGATGCAAACCAAGTGATACACTCGTGGATGTGGGAAGGAAAAATGAAGATGGAGAAAAGCCAGTAGAAATTTAAAGATATCAAAGATTGGTTTGAAAGCTAATCTACCTATCACACACTAGATTTGACATCGCATTTGCAGTTAGCTTGGTAAGTCAACACATGCATCCTGGAAGAAAAGTCACCTAGAAGCTGTCTACAAGATATTAAGATATCTCAAGGAACCGCAGGAAAGTGGTTGCTCTTCAAAAAGGGTGAAAGTAAAGGCATAGAAATTTTTATAGATGCAAACCGGGCAGGCTCAATAGAAGATAAAAGGTCCACTACTAGATATTGTACCTTTATACGGGGAAATTTGGTAACATGGAGAAGTAAGAAACAGAATATGGTGGCTAGAAGTAATGTAGAAGCTGAGTTTACAGCTGTAGCATAGGGTATATGCAAAGGACCGTGGTTGAAAAAACTGTTGGAAGAATTAAATGTTGTAGTAAGGTTGCCCATCAAACTTTACTGTGATAATAAAGCAGCAATCAATATTTCTGTGAATCCAGTTCAGCATGACCAAACAAAGCAAGTAGAGGTGGATAGACACTTTATTAAGGAAAATATTGAGGAAGGGATCATTTGCATGACTTATGTTCCCACACAAACACAGGTTATAGATGTTTTCACCAAAGGATTACCTAGACAGAAATTCGATAATTTCATTTTCAAGTTGGATATGATTAACATCTATAATCCAACTTGAGAGGGAGTGTCGAAATACCTAATTGATTGAGTAAAGATTGTCTTTTATTCAAATTTAACATAGATAGGATATTGTGATTTATTATAATTGTATGAGATTTATTTTTTTTCTTTCCCTTTTTCATGTATTCTCCTTGTACTATAAAAGAACCAACTCACTGTGCATTATTTGTGAGAAAAAATAAAAGTTCTCTCCCAAGTTTTATTTTTAAATAACTAGATGGAGAAAATCTTCAAGCAGCACAAGTTTTGTTCTGAATAATTTAAGAATGCATTAGCCGTTCCATGACCAACTTCACAACCGTGGGAGCATCAACAGTGACTGCCACCTTGACCGAGGGTTTATCAGACCATTCAGTGACTTCCTCGAAGCTGGATTTTGTAGTGAAAGTGCAAATTTGTGAGTACAGAGGGACGGCAAAAATGAGATTTTCTTCTTGCTATAATAGAATGCATGAAAACCAATCCTTTCATTTTCCATGTAACTTTAAAATCAAGAATAGGAAAAGTATAATGACAATAGTGACTGGAATCATGACATATATATCTGTTAACTTCCGTGTTTGTGTCTAATCATTTTCCTAGGACAACGGTTGCATCTTTTCCTGTTTCAAGTGAGCAATATTTTACTTCCACTGGTATTAATTTAAAAAATAAGCCGGTCAAAATACTTTTCAGAAACTTTTAAAAGTAAGCCTAGAAAGTAAAGACATTGACCCCACAGATGAAAGTTCTACGCCACTACTCTGCAGCATGTTAGAGAGTTTCCCTAAAATAAGAGAGCATTTAATATTTTAATCTCATAGTCTAAACTTCATGGAGTTAAAATTGTCAGTCATGTCTAATTTTCTTTTCATTTTCATTTTCATCATTATACAATGAAATCAGGCAATAACTGAAAAGAAACAATGGATTCAAACAATGTTATAAGCCCATTTGCATTAGCAGTGGAATACTTCAATAAAAGATGATATAAATAGGTATGACCAGAACTTCTACCTTTTCTTTTTGTTATAGAACAATGTTAGACCCCTAGTGATGCCAGTAGTCTGGACTCGGACAGCACCTTCTGTACAGGTGATCAGCGAAGGTTTAACAGCAGCAAGAAGGGCTGTGGGGTCGTGAAGGTAAACACCTGCATTAAAAAAAATAATAAGTCCCAACTAACATCAGAAGTCATTTTCACGATATCTAGCCATTGCTGTAGTTCCCGTTCAGAACAAACCTTTTGTACTGTATGCATCATGATGATAGGAAAAATACACGTCTAAAATTTTGTTTAGATATTGAGCAAACTTTCCATTTGATTCTGCCAGCTTTTCTCTATCCGCATCTACAAAAGAAAAGGGTAAAATGCAGATTCATATGCCAAAATATAATTTATGAAAAATAAGGTCGCATAAATGTTTTGATGGGTTCGGAAATGTAGAGCATTAAACCAATCTTTGCAGTTCTGCCTAGCCAAGAAATGGAAGAGACAGAAACTGAAGGAATTACAAATTTTCTGTTACTCGAGGCTTCATTTGATTGTTAGGAAAATAATGTAACAGGAGTTTCACAGGAAGAGAACATTAATGTGAAAGAAATAAAAGGCAGGATGTAAAAATGTAGGTGCACATAAAACAAACAACATGAATTTTTTCACAGAAGTTAAAAAATTTGAACCGAAACTTACGGATATGGACAGGTACATGTATAACAATAATTAACATTTATTTTTCACATAACGTTTGGAGTACTATTAATTCGTTTTGCAACTCTTTTAATTATGTTACATGATAAAAATTCAGTCTCACTAAAAATAATATTGAAGTTAATTATCACATAGCCAGGGAGATTTTCAGGAGTATTGAGAATCTATGACTTAGTTTTAGTTAAATATAAGGTATTACAGCTTTATTAGTTTTCAATAAGTTGACTCTTATATATTTACCTAGTAGTAAGCATTAATTTTCTTCATACAGTAACTAAAAAATAATAATCATTTTCTTAATTACTTTATTATTTTAATAAAATGTCATTAATAGTGAAAATTAATAACTCGATAGAAGTAATAAATAACAACTTTTATTTCCCTTAAAACTGATTTATTATCACAAATTTTAAATCAAAAAATAATCATAAACAATATTTTAAAGTTAGTTTATATAAAATGAAGTTCATCTATCTGCTCCTCCCTCCCCCAGTTGTCCTACCCCAATTTGCTCCCCCTTATTTTGCTTTCCAGACCGTACTTTCTCAGGTTCTTTTCTTTGTTTTCCCTTATTCATTCCCTCATGCTATTATTTTTCTTTATTGTGATGGTTTCTATATTATCTTTTTATGGTAAATCTATAGTTAAGCTCATACATATTATTCCCTGAATATACATACAGATCTCAAAATACTTTGCTCCAACCATTTGGCACTTGAATTTGTCTCTTAAGAGCTTAATTCTATGCATAAGCTTAATTGGAGATGACACATACTGACGCTAGCCTTACCTATAAGGACACCTCAATAGCTGATATTGTGTGCATTTCAATCATTATCTCCACTACCTCCCCATGTAAAGAGGTCACTTGCAAACTACCTCCCTCAGATGGAAATAGCTAATATACAAGCCAAAACTCTATAATCTAAAAGTACTTCTCATTGCCTAACACCAGCAACATTGTCCAAAAGTTTATCGTAAGAGTTAAGAGGACAAGTTGATACACCCCAAAAAAACAATGGTTATCATCATGTAAACCACTAAGATAAGATGGCATTTTTAGAAGCAATAGATTAAAAACAGGAATGGGGAATTTTCTAGCAATGTTTAATTTGCAAAAAGATTTAAACATGATCTTTTGGCCGTAACTTTGTTGTTAAATAAGCACTTGAAAGGATCTTCATAATAATTATTTTTTAACTTTATTTCCTTCTAGTCAGCCACCTAATCGTTTTAAGAAATCCTTGAAGAAGACAGAAAGTGCTCACAAGTTTGGCCTTAGGCGGGTCTTGTTTATTTGCATCACAGTACTCGTTTAGGTGCTCAGCCTTGGATTGAATACCTAGTCTACTCTTACGACAACGAACTAAGCCTTGTTTTAAATAAATTTAGAGTCAGCGAGATCCTCTTTCGTCCCTCAGTTTGATTCATTGATAAACCTACTTGAAGATCCAAAGCAGCCAGATCCTTGGCAGCCACAAGCAAACGTGTTTGGTATGGTGTATCTTATCTCTTATAACATGTTCGAGATTGCATTAAATGAACATGAGCTTTTTTAGTTCTTCGCAAAATACAAAACACTGTGTCTCAACACTCGGTACCATAAAACATACCTAGTCCAAAATTTTGCCAGAAATAAATTTTGTTTATAACCTCCTTTGAATTTATTAATGGTTAACTATTATAGTATTATATGGTCTTTGTTACAAAATGAGATAAGCTCTTAAAGCTTGTTTCAGTGCCATTATATAAACTATTGATACAGATAAAAATACAAATATAAATACAAATACATTACAGTCCTCCATCTTAAAAATATAAATAAAAGGGATAAAATACGAATATAGAATTGAACAGCAAAACTTAGAGCAATAGAGAAATAACTCTAACTTTTACTTTTACTTTTACAGGTTTTCATTATAAGTTCTTAGGTGTTTCTTATTTTCCAAAAGAAGTTTATTTCAGTTGTCACCAGTTGCCTAAGATTTGGGACGGACAAGATTTGGGATGGACAAGTCTGTCACCCTGCCTCACCTAGCTATTTTGACAATTATCATGCAAATAACTAAAATTTTATAGTTCTTTGAAAATGTTTCACCTACGTGTCCTACCAGAATTGTTGAAGAGGAAGTTGCAAAAGTAGTTAAAATGGATAGAAAGAATAACCAACAGATAAACAGCACATTTAATACCAAGCACATATGACCAGTGAGAAAAGTTGGTCATCACATCCTGAACACTGATAATACGAAACTTAAGATGGAAAGAGGGCTTGTAAATTAATAGTACGCCATTAAAACATGGCAGAAAGAAAATGATTACCAGTTAAAACAACTTGATGGGTAACATTTATCCCAACTGCCAAAACATCAGCTCCACTTGTGAATACAATATCTGCAGCCTCTGGATCTCCAAAAATCTTGTTGTCCAATCAGGAGTGAAAGGAAAGAAAAACCAAATCAAGAAAAATAGGGCCAGGACCTATGACTCACATACAGATACTTTAATGAGAAACTCACATTCGCTTCAGCTGCAGGATTCACATTCCCATTTACTACAAATGCACCACCTAGAAGAACAATTTGCCCAATGTTTTTGACAAAGGAAGGATCTGACTGTATAGCCTGTATTAATCGATTAATCTAGTGAGAATATTTCCAAAAAGAACTCAAAATGGATTGAGAGATTCAAGAAACTGACCAGTGCAATATTTGTTAGAGGACCCAAGGCCACCACAGTGACCTTTCCAGGATAAAGATTAGCTTGCTGGATAAGAAAATCTGCAGCAGACAGTTCAATTGGCTGTCTTTTAGGCGGAGGAAAGTTTTGGTTTCCCAATCCATCGTTACCATGGACAAAATCAGCAATTCGAAGTTTTGTACCTTTCTTTACATGAATTGGAAATGAAGTGAATATGTGAGTCATAATCCAAATAACAGAATCTTCTTCCAGATATGTATTTCACATATTAAGCAGTTTAATAAATATATGAGCAAGCAAACCAAAAACAATTGACAGAAAAGCATTCCAAAATTAAGTTCCCCAGAAATTATAACGACAACTTCCGCATACTTTTCCAATGATATACCTCATTCAGTTTAGTTCTTGCTTAGGCAGGAACATTGGAAGAACATAGTTTGTACATAACATGAACTTCATGTTAAAAAATAAAAATAAAAAAATAAAAAAGAAGAAGAAGAAAGGATGTAGATGCATATCCCGAAATCATGTGATCATTAGCATTTGCAATTTGTTGTATCTCATAGAAATGAAACTGACACAGTCCATGCAATTCATAAACCACCACATATCATCTTCTTCACCGTTTAAAGAGAGAAATAGGACAGGTTTCAGGCTTTCTATATTCCCCAGAAGTTAGCAACTCATAATTTCTCGACCTCCTCCTGAAGAACAAGAATTAGGTGATAAATGCCAATCAAAACACTCGAGCTTCACAATTGGTTCCTCAGATGTAGCAACTACCACTCTTACTTAAATCCAATTATGTGAAGCATCAGACTCATATGACCAAAAACGAAATCTAATTATCAGTGAAACCGCAAAAGAGAGACATTTTTAATTGGTGATACTGTCTTCTTTATAGGAACTCGTGCCTTGATTTGTAAATGAAGCCATTGATTTCTCCAACAAAGCTCGGTAAATTCATTGAGTATAACTGATAGAAAGGTCTAGTTATACTACTAATAAAGATTATTTAAATGGAACACCATTTATGATATAAACCTAACTACCTAAATGTCATTCCACGCTCATATACAGTTGTCTTTTATGGAGAACAAGAATTGCTCATTTCATTGACAAAAACAGAAAAGGCAAAATTTTATATCTAGCGTTTGATTTTATCAGGTATAAAAACACAAAACATAGACTGTAATAACGATGCATACGGTAATTGTCACATGAGAGCCCTTGGCCACAGGAATATCTGTCCTCTCTGCTATCTCCAACTGTATTATTAAAAAAATTCTCCAAACATCAGTGGCCAAAATTATCAAAATAGAAAACTAAAACTTTAAAATTCGATTATTGCCACGCAGACAGTTAACAAAGAAATGGTTGAATGAATAAATAACAGAGCAACATCGACCACAGAATCACGATAAATAGTAAAATTTTCATCCAACCAATATTCATAGAAAGTATTAACAAGACCGAGGGAATTTCCACCCACCCCTCAGCGAATGTGGTCACAACTAGTATGCATTTCAATGCCAATGTTATACAATCATTTTTAACACATGTATCTTACTTTGCTAATTGTGAATCTGTGACAGATTTGTTTATCAACACTACCAGACTAAATGACAACAATTTCTCCTAGAGTAAAAAAAAAGTTTGCATATTTGCAATATTAATGGCTGCAATTACTCACATGTTCACTACAAGATTAATTACAATAAATGCAACTTTTCGAGTCTCATCTGTGACTTCAATTTATCAGTGGTTTGTGTTCTCTTACACAAGGACTATACTATCTGCAAAGAGTGTTTTTGATCCTGATCTTGTATACCCCTTAGTTAACTTATTTTTAATAAAAACAAACAAATACGAATCAGAAGGAATCCTTGACACAACCATACAGTAGTAATAGGAAACTCTCTAAACTTTCGTTTGTAATTCTAAATAGAGGGTACAACCACAGTGATCAGGAGAGTTTGTGAGGTTTCGATTATGGAAGGACTGAATCAAGGGTATCGTATTTGCTTTTCTATTCTCTTTATTGAGACTTGTACCTTATTGACATATTAAGACCTAGATACCGTACAACACTTACTTGGATCTGTACACTCTCTTTCCCTATTATACCATGTCCTTCCCATTCCCAGCTTAATATTCATTCACGTAGTTGATACAATGGGAAAAGAAAACTAGTCTCATAGAAGTAAAAAAGGCTAAAAATTTGCTCTCTGATTCAAAGGTTGCGCCTTGATCTTTAAGAAAATTACATAATTTTACAGAACTTAGAGAGCAAAAAATTGAAAAGAGATAAAATTGAAAATAAAAAATGATTAAAACTTTGTACCAGATGCAAAGCATTTCTGGTGGCGAGAGTGGTGTAGACGTTGCCAAAGATAGTAGTGAGCCCAATCACTTCCACTTCCGGTGATTTTAGCGCCAAAAAAATCGCCATCGCGTCATCTATGCAAATAAAAATTCAGCATCGCATTATTATAGAGCAACGAAATCCAAATCTCAGTTTAAGCAATTAAAATCAGTTCACATATCTATTTACACAGATAAACATAACTCATGTATGTATGTATGTATGTGTATATATATATATATATATATATATATATATACCAATGCCAGGATCGGTGTCTATGATGATTTTCTTGCGTTCTGCCATGATTTGATTTTGATAATAGCTGATCGGATTATTTTCTTGCAATATAGCCCCTGTTTGGCCCCATTACGGGGAAAATTTAATGTATAGAATAGTATTTTTTGAAAAATGAGTGGTTGAAAAAGAAAGAAAAATTTTCGATTTACGTATAATATTATTTTATGGAAGATTGTGTGATTGAAAATAGAAAAGAGAAAAATAGAATGTAATGTAATGTAATTTAATGAAAATCAAACAAGGGTATACATTTTGCTAGAATCGATTCAGTTGGTGTTGACTAATAACTAACGGATAGCTTTAGCCCCCCATTTGACCCAGTTAAATTCAATTACATTATAATCCATTTCTCTCGCTTCTATTTTCAATCACACAATCTTTCATAAAATAATATTATACATAAATAAAAAAAATTTCCTTCTTTTTCAACCACTCATTTTTCTAAAAAATATTAATCCCCCCATTTTCATTTTCAGGTAATGGGGGTCAAACGAAGGCTTAATGCGTTGGTAGAGTTGTGACTGAATTTAATCCATGTCTTTGATTGTTGGTGACTGAAATTTAAAATGTCAAATTCTAATAATTAAATTTAGATTTATGTTTTCGATTGCTCATCGAAAATTAAAATATTGAATTTTAGCCATTGAACTTTAAAAATTTTTATACATTATTTACTGTAAACTCGATATTTTTTAAAGTTCAACATTTATGCCAGTGAATCACGTAAGTTCAGTGACCAAAACTCACATTTTAAACTTTATTGAGCAATTGAAGATATGGATCTAAGTTCAATGATCAAAACTCGATATTTTAAATATCAGTGATCAATCAAAGACATAAGCCTAAATTCAGTGACTACTGGAACATTAATTCTGCGTTCGTACAATATATATTTATTAGGGAAAAAAAGTTTAATTTTACCGAATATCACTTATTTTGAAATGAGTAAAGTTGAATTTTACATGTGCTAATTTGGCTGCCTAGAAATAGCAGTGGGTCAGGTTCGAGATTCAAAATATCGAGTTATGCTATTATTATAGAATAAAATACAAATTCAAATTTTAAAACCCAAAGCAAATAATGCTCAAACTAACATTCTTTTTTCCTTCACGAGGCTGGTTCAGGGCGGGGTCCCCGCCGTACCAAACCATCGGGGCGAATTTTTTTGACATTTCTAGCTATCTTTTTTTTTTATCATCGCCAATGTTTAACTGTCAAGTGTGCATCTATAAAAAGTTTGTGAAACTTTTTCTGTACATATAGCATCACTCATTTCGAATTGTTTCTTGGCTCCAATTTGTACCTATAACATTATTCTTTTCAAAATGATTGACTTATCATCATTAATTGCTAAAATGGGTTATTTCACATGGCAAAACTAAAATAAATAAATAAATAAATTAATGTATATTTTGCTACTTCAAACAAATTTCGACTACGATTGTAAAATTTCTTGACTTCGCTATTGATTTCAGAATTCAACTTTCCAATAGTGTGGCCATATAAACTTGGAAAAGGACATGCTATATAGTCTCCTCACATGTTGAGGGAGCCACATGAGTATTTGTGGGCCCCTGATTGTGAGGAAAATGTAAATGTTCTGTACAAAAAGCAAAGTTGTATAAACTTTTTCTTCACACTCAAGGACCAAATTTACGGTACATCATACATTGACTTTACATTTATATTTTGCATTGATGCATATAATAAACGTTAAAGGACATCTAGACTATTGGAAGATTTATCTATGTATGTTAGACTTAAGTAGTGACTGATAGGATTTTTTACTTATAATAGTATAGAAATCTTCAAATCAAACAATGTAAATTGATAACCTAAAAACCTGAATTCTTTATTATGTCATTGTGAGTTTGTTTGATCCCATTATATTCAACATATATTTTTTCTCTTCTTTTTAATCACAAATTCTTTAATAAAATAATATTACAAGTAGGTTCAAAAAAATTTCTTATTTTTTAACTACATATTTTCCATTAATTTACTATTCCAAAATGCATTCTAATCTAAAAATAGGGTTCAAACAAGCTCTGTGTGTAATAATGACTATCAATCTATAATTAATATATTTTTTTATTTGTTACTTCTTCCATATCTTCTTATTATCTGAGCTTCAATATACACAAGTCTTTATTGTTCTTATTGTGTGCCTTTTGTGCACGTATGGATCCACAAAAGCAATTAGACCTGTGCATTTTGATCGGAATCGAATCTCCTAAATCGAAACAGAATTGAAATCGGATGTTTCGGTCTGATTCCTTGAAAAAATAAATTAGGAACCGAAACCGATAACCAACTAGGTTCAGTTTAATTCTTGGTTCCGAATCAGAACCTTGGGTACTCGATTGGAACCGATTTTTATGAAAAAAAAAAAAAATATATATATATATATATAGGCTGAAAATACATATAAAACCTAAAAATCCTAATTTTGGTAGCAATTAGTCTAAAACTTTAAACTCTAACCCTAAAAAATAAGATTGAGGACTTTTACTTTTTTACATCTCGTCTTCCATCAAATTGTTGCATTTCAGAGGATATTATATGTTAATGTTTACAATTTGAGCTTTTTATGAATCAAAAATTTCAAAAAGATTGTGGTATAAGTTGATAAATCAAAGCATTTATTCTTTACAATTCAAGTTTTTTACTTTCTTGTATTGTTAATAAATTTAAGTGATTTTTTTATAAATTTTTTTTATAGCACATGGCAATTAAATTTGATATATTCATTGCTTGCGTTGTATTGTACTTTTTTCGTTATCTTGAGTTCGTGGTTATCTTTTTAAATATATATTTTTTTATTCAAATGGAGCGAGTTTAATATTTAGACCGTAATTTTTTGAAACTATATTAGTTATGTATTTTTTTTTAGTATTTTTATATCAGGTCGTTTTAAAAGTAGAAGAATTAAGCATTTTTCATAATTAAATTATATGCCCAGTATGTCTCTCTTATAAATCGAATAAGATTTATTAAGAAAAATATTTTTTTCTCAAATTATAATTTCATTTTTATCTTTATTTTATTTTCTCCTATTTTCACTGCTTTTTAGTATCTAATATTTTGCTCCTTAAAAAAATTTTGTAACTGGATTTTCTCTATTGGACAAATATTCTCGAGTAGAAGCTTATTAGGTATATGTAGCAAAATGGTCTATATGAAATTTATTAAATAAATGTATATAAAAATCTATGGGTAGAACCGAAATCAAATCGGAACTGACGATTCGGGTTTGGTTCCATTATTTACAAAAACCCGAATAGTTCCATTTGCGAAATATCCGAAGCATAATGGGTGATTCTGGATATTGAAATATCCGGACCGACCCACTCGATGCCCAAGTCTAAAAGCAATCACTCAGATATTTTCGTAACCTAACTTGAAAAGTACCCGAGGGAACCTCACATCATAGAGAATGTCTATCTCGTGGCAAGGGTCATTTTGAGACGTAAATTATAGGGTGGGTAACTTTGTTTAGAAGATGAGATATCTCAGAAGGATAAGATCTAAAATGTAAATGAAAAAAATTGAAAATATATCTTTTCAAAGTGCTAAAAGAAAGTTCCTTTTATTTTTGATTTTTAGCGAAAATGGTTACAACTTGTAATATTTTCAAATTATCTTTTTATTTAATGGAAAGAAGAGCAAATTAATAGATAATGAAGGCCTTGAACTTTATTCAATGCGAACTTTACTATGTTTTTATATTATGATAGAGAAATTTAATGTTCAACATTAAACATATCACAAATGTACAACTATTTAGAGAAAAAAACTAAAATTAAAGAAGAACAAAAAAATAATTTACTTCTTAATTTGCAAATTAACGAGTTTGATTAATTTATAACAATATTCCTTTTAAGAATTAGCCCCTGTTTGAGCCACATTTTTACCTCATTAAAATGAAATATATGACCGTTATCCATCACAGCAAGCCACAATTTTTGAATTTCTATCTCTGGTGTAGGGCCCATAACGACTCTATTTCTCATTATAATGTGGCTCAAACAAACTCTTAAAAGGGGAAAAAAAAGAGTAAGAGGTAATATGGTTTAAATATGTTTTAAAACTATTCATAGTGAAGATTACTGATAGTCGTTCTACGTGACATGCACGTGATATATTGTTATTACTAATGCATCAAATAACAATTTGTCACGTGTATGAAATTTGGGGCAATTATCGGTAGTTTTCACTATGAATAGCATGACTCGTTTTAAAAATAATTATAAAAGTAATTTTTATAAAGAAGGGAAAAATGGAAAATACAATTTTGTTTCAAGAGAAAAGGGTGAATATGTAGAAACATAAGAGGTGTTTTTATAATTTTTGAAAAAAATGAGGGGTATCTCTAATATTTTCTCTTATACTCGATGAACCTCAAGCAACATACCTACAATTGTAATTTGACAGAGCAGCAAAAAAATTATTCACAAACAAATGTTACAACTTTGTGCTTTCTACATATTCCAACTCCAATCCGCTCATAGATCTTACAGGGATAAGACATGCCTTTTACCTTTAACTTCAAATTGTGGCACTGCAACAAGTTGAGTGGATTGAGAATCGAATATAGAAAAGCAAATATAATTGATGAACAAAACATTTCACTAGGTTGGCTCTTGCCTGTCTATGGATTCTGCAGCAGTTCGAAAGGTTTGATGAACCAAACATTCCTCGCAGGGTACACACCTGGACGAACGCCACTGGCGCCCGTTCAGCAAAGACACATATAATTCCAATAACCAGTATAAATTGTAATGCTACAGTTAACTGGTAATGTCTATGGAGTTGGATTTGGAGCTAGAGTTGGTGCTCATTTCAACTGTAGGAATTGGTTCTTCTGTGTTTGCTATGTTGCTCAGACATGGTGGATTGGCAGCTCCATAGTAAAAGAAAACAATTTTCTTTGACAACTTATCTACTGTTCTGACCCCTGGACACCATGTAAAAGAAGAATTACAATTTAGATAAGGTAAAAACACCATGTGAATAGCTTTCTGCAATTCATCTCTAATCCTTCCATTCTCATTTAGTCTCAAGAATTGAAATAGTCCCTGTGAATAAAAATGTAAAGGACAAAAAACAATTTACCCTGTGTGGTTTCTTCAACTTTTTGACTTGGAGATCACCGTCCTTGATTCAGAAATTCAAGCATTAGCCCTCTGATTAGGTTCGTTCACGTCTTTACACGGATGATTGAAGGTCTTATATAAACTTTAAGAGAATGGAATCTAGGAACCATAGAATGTAAAAATTAAATAGGTATCCAAATAACAGGAGGCTTTGGTAGTTATCTTACTACAGGATTTGACAAATTCCACCATGGACGTCAAGCATACTGGAAAGCAATATCCAGAAAGTAAAATGCTTTTGACCGAAATGAAAGGTCTATCCTTGTTAAGGTCAAACCAAATCCTTCCACCCAACACCCTCAAATATCTACCTTAACACCGTGTCTTTGAAATTCCCTATTTCGTAGAGATTAAAATCAGATTTTTAGTAGACTTTGATAAAAGTTGATGGAATATGTAGTTGAAAAGTTGTGAATTCTATAAAATTTGTGGTTAAAATTAATTGTTTACTTTGACTTAAATTTTAATTAGATTTTTTAGTGGTACCAAACAGGGAACAAATCTCATATTGTGTTGGCAATCAGCAAAAGGGACTAGCAAAGCTTGAACTGTACACCCAATCTTTTCTTAATGTCATCATTGCATTTACCAGACGTTCACCATAGTGAAATGTGACGACAAACGAACAAGAACAAGATCGAGAAAAGAAAGGTAGAAGAGAGAAGAAAGAGATTAAGACAAAGAGAATATCAATTTATTTCATATCAAAGCCTACGTATTACAATGAACAAACCCTTTTATATAGAGCAAGTTAAAATCAAAAGAAGTTCAAATAAACTACTGATTACGCTCAAAAAATAATGTGGTAGTTGATGCACAGCTTTGGGGTGTCGATTCCACAGGGAGATGGACAAATTGTTTGTACTATTTGACAAACTAGAGTTTTCGTGGTTGGAGAAATTTATCAATTTGAATGAATTTTTAATATCAAAGTGTGAGACTAGTAAAGCACCAAAATTCAGTCTCTCATATTGGGTCAATCAACATCAATCATTCATGCATTCTACTTAAAAAATCTAGGCTTTCTATAACACATTCCCACATTTGTTCATTAAAATAAGATTAAGAAACGTCTATATACATCAAGTATAAGGAAGTAATTAATCCACCAATGACATAAATGGAATTAAAACTCAATAATTATTTTGATCAATTGATAGAAAAAGCATGACTGAATCTATAACCAATCTAATAAAAATTAAATCAATTTCAAAACCAATTCATAAAAGGAGAAACCTAGATTAATTTGCTTCACTTGTAATCATAGAATTTAGACTTCCAAAAACAAGTTCGGCTTGATTTATTGAAACAAGATTAAAAAAAAAAAGACAATATACCTTAGCACAAAACAGTAATCAAATCACGTCAATAAATTATTGAAACAATTTAAACTCAACAAATATTGTAAGCAAACTTCAAAAGTGTAATATAAAGATGAAATCTGAATCCTAGAATTATTTAACAATAAAAATCACATTACATGAATGAAATAAGGCTAAAATCCCAAATCCGAACAAAATCCTTTGTGGCTTCACCAAAGAACTTAGTTCTCCATTGATTTCTTGTGCCCAAGATGGAAAAAAAAAAAAAAAAAAGATAGGAGTGAGGGGTGTGTGTTCTAGTCAACTTAGGGCTTAAAATCGAGTGCCAAATTGTTTCCAAAAGATGTTGAACAGAATAAGGAAACTTGTAGATTTGGCCAAAAATTGTTCTATGCGATTGCTTTCAATATTTTGGTCATAACTTTCTCTCTCGATGTTCAATTAAGACAATTCAAAGTGTGTTGGAAAGATAACACAAAGGGCTACAATTTTTCAAGAAGAGCTAAATTCGAAGGTTTACTAGGTAAAAAGTGGATCTCAATCCCTAGATGAAAATCTGGAAAATCCTTATGTGGTTAGAATTTGATTTGTGAAAATATTATGGTCATATTTAACTTTTTTTGACTTCTAATTGCACCCAATGGACTCCTAGCTTTCTCGAATTATCATTACATCGCCCGTTTCATCTTTAAATTATTTGCAACTTGGACCTTGAACTTTCACTTTTTTTCACTTTAGTCCTTTTTTGATCTTTTTTTTTCTTTTCTAAATTCCACCGTTTTCATCCATTTGCAACTTAAATCAAAATATAAGGATACTTAGCGTGTTTAGGAGTCAATATATCATGCAAATACAAGTATAAATGGATGAAAACATGACAAATTGTGCTATTATCAACTACCTTATCAAAATATTAAAACTAATATAATATAATCTAAATAAACATACTATGATTCCCTTTACTTTTAAAATCCTATCGAAAACCTATTTTTATTCTTATCTTCATTTCCCATCAAAATGTCTAGTGAAGTCACAACTTTTGATTTCCCTTTCCTTCTATAAGCCAAATGTAGCTATCGTTCAAATTGTTATCATTTTTTGTATATTTGTATTTTTTTTGCTCTGAAGTTTGCGTGAGCAACGTCGAGAGAGGGGAAAACAGAAAAGTATACAAGCCTTCTTTGTTTGGTAGCTAAGCTTGAAAGCTCTTAGAGGCTTATTTATATAATCTTATAACAGACAGTTAAAAAGCCACAATTCACACTGTTCACTAATTTCAAATGAAATGTAAAACAGTTCTCACAATAATTAGGGTAATGTGTGGAATGTCATTTCAATTTCAGTAGCCAAACATATGCAATCAAGGGGGTATAAATAGAAGGATTACACCCGCAGCACATCTTGAAAACACTATTTGACCAATTGGAAAGGGACCTGGATCATAAACTCAAGCAGGAATTATATTACCAAAAGAATGAGCTTGTACAAACATAAGCACAAGTCAAAGGATGTGAAGGAAAATCACTACCCACAAAATAGAAATATAGCCATGCTATAGCAACACGTTGAAGGGAAATGTCTTTAGGGTACTCACTAACAGCATGTTTGGCTACGATTTTTTGTTCTAAAAAGAAAAAAGCAAAATTACTTTTTGGCAAGAAAAAATAAGTAACATTTGGTACTCAACACCCAGAATAAATAAATAAATGAGGTTTTTAACATTTAAAAAACGTCAAACAGGTTTCATCATAAAAGGTTACTTAAAAGTAAGTTTTAAGCTTAACTCCAAAACAAGAGTATGACAGTTGTTACGTCTCGTCACACGTGGCCGACCTACAGTAGCCCTTGACCCACTCAAACTGAAGCACATTGCATAGTGGCCGAGACTCTGAAACCAATGAGAAATGCAACGCAGTCAATGCTTCAACTGGGGCTTAGCATCATGAAGTCCAAAGACCATCGGTCAAGGTAGGTGAGTCCGAGGCCCCTATGCCGAAGCTCAAGCCTCCGAAGCACCTTATCATATGACTTTTTCCTTCAAATGACATATAGGATGTTTGTCATAGAGTTTAAGTGTCAAGTCTTTTTAAATAAAGTGATAGCTCTACACAGTTAATAAATGTGTAGCAAGCGAACAAGTCAAAAGTGATACCTATGATTAGATATATGAATTAAGGAGATGAGGCCACGTGAACTCCCATTCGAAGGCCACAATTCAGTTTGTACTACTAAATACTCCCCCATATAACTCCTGTAGGATGGATGCAACTTTCAATATAAAGCACTATACATCATTTTACTCTTTTGCAAATATAATCGAGCTACATAGCATTCAATAATTACAATGAGTAATTATTTTACAATCATTCCATTGATGAATCGTCGGATTTCGAACGTTGTCGTCTCACGCCTTTTAGCCGATCCCACGCCTCTTCTCAGACCTTTCCCGAGCGTTTGTCCGTCTTAGTAAGTTGGACTTGGCTTACGTGCGCATGGGTGGGTCCAGTTTTTGTTGTCCACATGGCCCCAGTCGGAAACGAGGTCAACAGACTAGCGCCGTCTATGGAAAACCACACTATAACCACGAGCAACGGTGTAGTGAAAGCTTGCCAAAAAGGAACATTTAGGTATCCCCTCGAAAAAGGATTTGGTCTTGAACAAAAACAAGAGAAAATCCCATAAGTTGAAAAAAATCGAGGTTGAAACATAGAACAATGAGTTCTGATGAATTTATACCCCTCAGAAGAGTGAGAGAAAATATTGGCGCAACCCCACCAACAGCTACCCCAATAGGTCGTCGTCGACCTCACTACCACCACAGAAGAAGTGTGATGCAAATGGCTGCCCAGTTCACTAGGGAGATAACCACTATGATAGCAAATATGAGGAACATCACGAATTAAAACATGGTCATGCAAGAGCTTCTGATGCAAATGCAGGGCCAGGAAGGTTAACCTATCCCATCCTACGCGCCTCAAGGACAATACCGGATGCAGGGCTAGGGAGGTTACCCTATTGCTCAATTTTGTTGCTTTTTATCTTATATAATGCAATGGTAGTGGCCCAACTTAATCAATGAAGTGGTTTATGCTCATGATCAGTATTTTAAAAAGTGGAAAAAGATAATGTGTAAGTGTGAGATATGAAAAAAGCTTTTTACATGGAGAAGGTATGAAAAAAAGGCAATCAATTTTATTTTTCATTTCGGTTGGGGCCCCAAAAGGCAAGCATTTCTATTTATTCATCCAATTTATTATTTTTTAAGGTTAAATAAATTAACTAAATTAGAAAAATATTAACTAATGGTCTCTTGAAAATAATTAGATTATGGAATAATATTAATGATCTCAAAATAAGAATAAAAATATCGAAATACCTTATTACATCTAAGCTTCGATTAAACATGACTGAACTCGTAAGTTTTGAAGTTTTATTGCCTTGTTACTCATATATTTTAAAACTCTACTTATAACCTTTTTGATAAAATAATCCAAATCTAATTAAACGAATAACAAATGTAATTAAGGAATTAGTTATAAACTACCGATTACAATAGTTTATATAGATGAACTCAAGCGTGTAGTTAAGCTTAATTTAAAAGTCCAATATTAAATTCTCATGCATTTAATTGAATTTGAAAATAAAATTTAAATTAATTCATATGGTAAGTGGAGGGGCGAACTTATTAGTCATGTGAGAAATAATATGGTAAGTTCCAAAATAAAATTTGAATTATTTTCCAACAACAGTTAAAAGGGTACCGAAAATGATTCACAATTTATTTCCTTTCTGTGTACTTTCATTTCTTCTCAGGGTTTAATTTACAAATTATTTCTGCTTCTACATAAGCAGTATCCTCTCTTCTCTTGCTCTCCTAACAATTTCATATTTTTCTAAATCGGTTTTCATATTATTTACCATCAATTGCAATTTTGCCCATCCCACTACGTTATAAATTTCAAACTCATATCCATTTAAAATGATCTTACCATTACAATCATAGCTTATTTCTCTAATTTTTTCGAGTTTCACCATTATTTTTGTGTACTTTCTTCACAGATAATCGTAGATTATTTTTAGTTCTAAACATCTATTACTTTCTAAGCAATCAGTTCCAAAAATCCATGTAAAAATGTCCGTACAGGTTGAATACAGATTGGGATTTAAACAACAGTGTTATCCTAAACTAGTGCAATGAGTTAAACCTCCATTGGGTTGTCTGAAACTCAATACTAATGGTTGTTTCAGAGGTTCATTAGCCGTCCACGGAGGAGTTTTGAGAAACGCAAATGTGGATGTCATGTTCGCATTTCATGAGTTTTATGATAAAAGTTTTTCAAACATTTTAGAGGCAGAACTTTGTACATTCTTGACAGGTCTGAAACTTTTTTTTGAGATAGGTTATCTTTTCAAGTTCAACATATGGGCAGAACTCGACTCTTAATTGGTGCACGATACGTGGAGGGTCGTACTGATAAATCATTGTTTGTTGAATTTCTTCATATTTTGGACGAGATTAAATTTTTGTGTCATCGATTTCAAGTCGATCTTACCCACATTTATAGAGAAGGAAATGGCGCAACGGACCACATGGTTTCACAAGGTTTCTACACTACGTTATACATTCCAAACTTATATCCATTTAAAACGACCCTACCATTACAATCATAGCTTATTTCTCTAATTTTCTCGAGTTTCACCATTATTTCCGTGTATTGGCTTCGCAGATAATCATAGATTATTTCTAGTTCTAAACATCTATTACTTTCTTAACAATCAATTCCAAAAATTCATATAAAAATGTCCCTACAAGTTGAATATGGAATGGGATTTAAACAACAGCATCGTCCTAAACTAATGCAGTAGGTTAAACCACTATTGGGTTGTCTAAAACTTAATACTGATGGTTGTTTCAGAGGTTTATTAGCTGCCGACGGAGGAGTTTTGAAGAATGCAATTGAGGATGTCGTTTTCGCATTTCACGAGTTTTATGATGAAAGTTGTTCGAATATTCTGGAGGCAGAACTTCGCACACTCTTGACAGGTCAGAAACTTTGTTTCGAGAATGGTAATCTTTTCAAGTTCAACATATGGGCAGAACTCGACTTTATAGTTGGTGCACGATGATTGGAGGGTCGTACTGATAAATCATTATCCGTTGAATCTCTTCATATTTTGGACGAGATTAAATTTGTGTCATCGATTTCAAGTTGGTTTTATCAACATTTATCGAGAAGGAAATGGCGCGGCGGACCACATGGCTTTACAAGGTTTCTACACTACATTATACATTCCAAACTCATATTCATTTAAAATGACCTTACCGTTATAATCATAGCTAATTTATCTAGTTTTCCAATATTTCCTTACACTGGCTTTGCAGATAATCATTGATTATTTCTGGTTCTAAACATCTATTACTTTCTTAGCAATCAATTTCAAAAATCCATGTAAAAATATCCTTACAGGTCAAATACAAATTATGATTTAAATAACAACGTCATCCTAAACTAGTGCAACGGTTTAAACCACCATTGGGATGTCTGAAACTTAACATTGATGGTTGTTTCAGAGGTTCATTAGCCGTCGACGGAGGAGTTTTGAGGAACGCAAATGGGGATGTCGTGTTCGCATTTCAGGAGTTTAATGATGAAAGTTGTTTGAACATTTTAGAGGTAGAACTTCACGCACTCTTGACAGGTCTAAAACTTTGTTTTAAGAATGGTTATCCTTTCAAGTTCAACATATGGGCAGAACTCGACTCTTAGTTGGTGCACGATGCGTGGAGGGTCGTATTTATAAATCATGAGGATCGTATTTATAAATCATTGTCCATTGAATTTCTTCATATTATGGACGGGATTAAATTTGTGTCATCGATTTCAAGTCGGTCTTATCCATATTTATCTATAAGGAAATGGAGTGGCGAATCACAAGGCTTCACAAGGTTTCTACACTACATTATACATTTCAAATTCATATCCGTTTAAAATGACCTTACTATTATAACCATAACTTATTTTCTCTAGTTTTCCAATATTTCCCTACACTAGCATTGTAGATAATCATAGATTATTTTTGGTTCTAAACATCTATTGCTTTCTTATGAATCAGTTCCAAAAATCCATGTAAAAATGTTCCTATAGGTCAAATACGATTTGGGATTTAAACAACAACGTCGTCCTAAACTAGTGTAATGGTTTAAACCAATGGGTTGTCTGAAACTTAACACTGATGGTTGTTTCAAAGGTTCTTTAGTCGTCGACGGAGGGATTTTGAGAAATGCAGGATTTTGAGAAATGCAAATGGGAATGTCGTGTTAGCATTTCACGAGTTTTATGATGAAAGTTTTTTGAATATTTTAGAGGCAGAACTTCACGCATTCTTAACAGGTCTGAAACTTTGTTTTGAGAACGGTTATCTTTTCAAGTTCAACACACGGGCAGAACTCGACTCTTAGTTGGTGCACGATACGTGGAGGGTCGTACTGATAAATTATTGTTCGTTGAATTTCTTCATATTTTAGACAAGATTAAATTTTTTGTGTCATTGATTTCATGTCGGTCTTACCGACATTAATCAAAAAGGCACGGCGAACCACATGGCTTTATAAGGTTTCTACACTACGTTATACATTTCAGACTCATAACCATTTAAAATGACATTACCATTACAATCATAGCTTATTTCTCTAATTTTCTCAAGTTTCACCATTATTTCCCTGTACTGGCTTTGCAGAAAATCGTAGATTATTTCTAGTTCTAAACATCTATTACTTTCTTAGCAATCAGTTCCAAAAATTCATGTAAAAATGTCCCTACAAGTTGAATACGGATTGGGATTTAAACAACAGCATCGTCCTAAACTAATGCAATATGTTAAACCACTATTTGGTTGTCTGAAACTTAACATTGATGGTTGTTTCAGAGGTTCATTAGCCGTCGACGGAGGAGTTTTGACGAATGCAAATGAGGATGTCGTCTTCGCATTTCACGAGTTTTATGATAAAAGTTGTTCAAACATTCTAGAGACAGAACTTTGCACACTCTTGACAGGTCTCAAACTTTGTTTTGAGAATGATAATCTCTTTAAGTTTAACATATGGGCAGAACTCGACTTTATAGTTGGTGCACGATGCGTGGAGAGTCGAACTGATAAATCATTGTCCGTTGAATCTCTTCATATTTTGGACGAGATTAAATTTTTGTGTCATCGATTTCAAGTCGGTCTTACCCACATTTATCGAGAAGGAAATGACACGATGGACCATATGCCTTTACAAGGTTTCTACACTACGTTATACATTCCAAACTCATATTCATTTAAAATGACCTTACTGTTATAATCATAGCTAATTTATCTAGTTTTCCAATATTTTCCTACACTGGTTTGTAGATAATCATAGATTATTTATGGTTTTAAACATCTATTGCTTTCTTAGCAATCAATTTCAAAAATTCATATAAAAATATCCTTACAGGTCGAATACGAATTGTGATTTAAACAACAACGTCGTCCTAAACTAGTGCAATGATTTAAACCACCATAACACTGATCGTTGTTTCAGAAGTTCATTAGCCGCCGATGGAGGAGTTTTGAGGGACGCAAATGGGGATGTCATGTTCGCATTTTACGAGTTTTATGATGAAAGTTGTTCGAACATTTTAGAGTTAGAACTTCACGCACTCTTGAAAGATCTGAAACTTTATTTTGAGAATGGTTATCTTTTCAAATTCAACATATGGGCAGAACTCGACTTTTAGTTGCTGCACGATGCGTGGAGGGTCGTACTGATAAATCATTGTCCGTTGAATTTCTTCATATTACGGACGAGATTAAATTTGTGTCATCGATTTCAAGTCTGTCTTACCCACATTTATCTATAAGGAAATGGAGTGGCGTATCACAAGGCTTCACAAGGTTTCTACACTACATTATACATTCCAAATTCATATCCATTTAAAATGACCTTATCGTTATAACCATAGCTTATTTCCCTAGTTTTCCAATATTTCCCTACACTGGCATCGTAGATAATCATAGATTATTTTTGGTTCTAAAAATCTATTGCTTTCTTATGAATCAGTTCCAAAAATCCATGTAGAAATGTCCCTACTGGTCGAATACGGATTGTGATTTAAACAACAGCGTCGTCCTAAACTAGTGCAATTGTTTAAACCACCATTGGGTTGCCTGAAACTTAACACTGATGATTGTTTTAGAGGTTCATTAGCCGTTGACGAAGGAGTTTTGAGGAATGCAAATGGGAATGTCGTGTTCGCATTTCACAAGTTTTATAATGAAAGTTTTTTGAACATTTTAGAGACAAGACTTCACACACTCTTGACAAATCTGAAACTTTGTTTTGAGAATGGTTATCTTTTCAAGTTCAACATATCGGTAGAACTCGACTCTTAGTTGGTGCACGATGCATGGAGAGTCATACTGATAAATCGTTGTTCGTTGAATTTCTTCATATTTTGGACGAGATTAAATTTTTGTGTCATCGACTTCAAGTCGGTCTTATCCACATTTATCGAAAAGGAAATGGCGGGCGGACCTCATGGCTTCACAACGTTTCTGCACTATGTTATACACTCCAAACTCATATCCATTTAAAATGACCTTACCGTTATAATCATAGCTTATTTCTCTAATTTTCCAATATTTTCTAGGACTGGCTTAGCAGATAATCATAGATTATTTTTGGTTCTAAATATCTGTTGCTTTCTTAGTAATCAATTCCACAAATCCATGTAAAAATGTCCCTACAGTTTGAATACAGATTTTGATTTAAACAATAGCGTCATCCTAAACTAGTGCAATGAGTTAAACCTCCATTGGTTTGTCTGAAACTTAATACTGATGGTTGTTTCAGAGGTTCATTAGCCGCCGACGGAGGAGTTTTAAGGAACACAAATGGGGATGTCGTATTCGCATTTCATGAATTTTATGATAAAAGATTTTCAACAAATAAAACTGAAGGAAATTTTGATATAAAATTTCTAAATTAAAAATGTCAAATTTCAGAAAGATTTTCTTGTTCCCTTAAAGATTCAGGTTTTGATTCTTCAGTGTCAGATTTTATGGTCATAACATTTTCATTATTTCCAATATTAATTTTTCTTGCAATATTTTCAATTTTTTGTAATTCTGAATCTTCGAATGAAAGAAGAACATTTAAGAGTCCTAGAACATTGCTAGTCTCATAAATATTTTCAAGATTTTTTTTCTAAATTTTAACATTCTTAATTTAGAAATTTTATATCAAAATTTCCTTCATTTTTATGATAAAAGTTTTTTCAAACATTTTAGAGGCAGAAATTTCCGCACTCTTGACAGATCTGAAACACTGTTTTGAGATATGTTATCTTTTCAAGTTCAATATATGGGCAGAACTCGACTCTTAGTTGGTACACGATATGTGAAGGGTCGTACTGATAAATCATTGTTCGTTGAATTTCTTCATATTTTGGACGAGATTAAATTTTTTTATCATCGATTTCAAGTCGGTCTTACCCACATTTATCGAGAAGGCATGGCGAACCACATGGCTTCACAAGGTTTCTACACTACGTTATACATTCCAAACTCATATCCATTTAAAATGACCTTACTATTACAATCATAGCTTATTTCTCTAATTTTCTCGAGTTTCACCATTATTTCCTTGTACTGGCTTCGTAGATAATCATAGATTATTTATAGTTCTAAACATCTATTACTTTCTTAGTAATCAGTTCCAAAAATTCATGTAAAAATGTCCTTACAAATTGAATACGGATTAGGATTTAAACAACAACATCGTCCTAAACTAATGCAATAAGTTAAACCGCTATTGGGTTGTCTGAAACTTAACACTGATGGTTGTTTCAGAGGTTCATTAGCCACCGACGGAGGAGTTTTGAAGAACGCAAATGGGGATATCGTCTTCGCATTTCATGAGTTTTATGATGAAAGTTGTTCGAATATTCTGGAGGCAGAACTTCGTGCACTCTTAACAGGTTTGAAATTCTGTTTCGGGAATGGTAATCATTTCAAGTTCAACATATGGGCAGAACTCGACTTTATAGTTTGTGCATGATACGTGGAGGGTCATATTGATAAGTCATTGTCCATTGAATCTCTTCATATTTTGGACGAGATTAAATTTTTGTGTCATCATTTTCAAGTCGGTCTTACCCACATTTATTGAGAAGGAAATGGCGTGGTGGATCACATGGCTTTACAAGGTTTTTACACTACGTTATACATTCCAAACTCATATTCATTTAAAATGACCTTACCGTTATAATCATAGCTAATTTATCTAGTTTTCCAATATTTCCCTACACTGGCTTCGCAGATGATCATAGATTATTTCTGGTTCTAAACATTTATTGCTTTCTTAGCAATCAATATCAAAAATCCATGTAAAAATATCCTTACAGGTTGAATATGAATTGTGATTTAAACAACAATGTCGTCTTAAACTAGTGCAATGGTTCAAATTACCATTGGGATGTCTGAAACTTAGCACTGATGGTTGTTTCAGAGGTTCATTAGCCGCCGACGGAGGAGTTTTGAGGAAAGCAAATGGGGATGTCGTGTTTGCATTTCACAAGTTTTATGATGAAAGTTGTTTGAACATTTTAGAGGTAGAACTTCACGCACTCTTGACAAGTCTAAAACTTTGTTTTAAGAATAGTTATCATTTCAAGTTCAGCATATGGGCAGAACTCGACTCTTAGTTGGTGCACAATGCGTGGAAGGTCGTACTGATAAATCATTGTCCTTTGCATTTCTTCATATTATGGACGAGATTAAATTTGTGTCATCGATTTCAAGTCAGTCTTACCCACATATATCTATTAGGAAATGGAGTGGCGAATCACATGGCTTCATAAGGTTTCTGCATTACATTATACATTTCAAATTCATATCCATTTAAAATGACCTTACTATTATAACCATAGCTTATTTCTCTAGTTTTCCAGTATTTCCCTACACTAGCATCGTAGATAATCATATATTATTTTTGGTTCTAAACATCTATTGCTTTCTTATAAATCAGTTCCAAAAATCCATGTAGAAATATCCCTACAGGTGGAATACGGATTGGGATTTAAACAACAGCGTTGTCCTAAACTAGTGCAATGATTTAAACCACCATTGGGTTGTCTGAAACTTAATACTGATGGTTGTTTCAGAGGTTCATTAGCTGTCGACGGAGGAGTTTTGAGGAACGCAAATGGGGATGTCGTGTTCACATTTCACGAGTTTTATGATGAAAGTTTTTAGAACATTTTAGAGGTAGAACTTCATGCACTATTGACAGGTCTGAAACTTTGTTTTTAGAATGGTTATCTTTTCAAGTTCAACATATGGGCAGAACTCGACTCTTAGTTGGTGCACGATGCATGGAGGGTCATACTGATAAATCGTTGTTCGTTGAATTTCTTCATATTTTGGACGAGATTAAATTTTTGTGTCATCGACTTCAAGTCGGTCTTACCCACATTTATCGAAAAGGAAATGGCGCGATGAACCTCATGGCTTCACAAGATTTCTGCATTACGTTATACATTCCAAACTCATATCCATTTAAAATTTCCTTAGCATTATAATCATAGTTTATTTCTCTAGTTTTCCAATATTTTCCAGGACTGGTTCCGCAGATAATCATAGATCATTTCTGGTTCTAAATATCTATTGCTTTCTTAGTAATCAATTCCAAAAATCCATGTAAAAATGTCCCTACATGTTGAATACAGATTGGGATTTAAACAAAAACATCGTCCTAAACTAGTGCAATGAGTTAAACCTCCATTGGGTTGTCTGAAACTCAATACTGATGGTTGTTTCAGAGGTTCATTAGCCACCGACAGAGGAGTTTTGAGGAACTCAAATGGGGATGTTGTGTTCGCATTTCATGAGTTTTATGATAAAAGTTTTTCAATCATTTTTTAGGCAGAACTTCGCGCACTCTTGACAGGTTTAAAACTTTGGTTTGTGATAGGTTATCTTTTCAAGTTCAACATATGGGCAGAACTCGACTCTTAGTTGGTACACGATATGTGGAGGGTCGTACTGATAAATCATTGTTTGTTGAATTTCTTCATATTTTGGACGAGATTAAACTTTTGTGTCATCGATTTCAAGTCGGTCTTACCCACATTTATCGAGAAGGAAATGGTGCGGCGGACCACATGGCTTCACAAGGTTTCTACACTGCGTTATACATTCCAAACTTGTATCCATTTAAAATGACCTTACCATTATAATCATAGCTTATTTCTCTAGTTTTTCAATAATTTCTAGGACTAGCTTCACAGATAATTATAGATTATTTCTGATTCTAAACATCTATTGCTTTCTTAGTAATCAATTCCAAAAATCCAAGTAAAAATGTCCCTGTTGGTTGAATATAGATTGGGATTTAAACAATAGCGTCGTTCTAAACTAGTGCAATGAGTTAAACCTCCATTGGGTTGTCTGAAACTCAACACTGATGGTTGTTTCAGAGGTTCATTAGACGTTGACGGAGGAATTTTGAGGAATGCAAATGGGAATGTCGTGTTCGTATTTCACGAGTTTTATGATAAAAGTTTTTTGAACATTTTAGAGGCAGAACTTCGAGCACTCTTAAGAGGTCTGAAACTTTATTTTGAGAATGGTTATCTTTTGAAGTTCAACATATGGGCAGAACTTGACTCTATAGTTGGTGCACGATGCATGGATGGTCGTACTGATAAATCATTGTCCGTTGAATTTCTTCATATTTTGGACGAGATTAAATTTTTGTGTCATCAATTTCAAGTCGGTCTTACCCACATTTATCGAGAAGGAAATGACGCTTCGGACCACATGACTTCACAAGGTTTTTACACTAAAGAATACAAAGTTTTGGGACCAAGAGAACTCGACAAACTATTCTCGCAATTGTCCTTCGTGATCGTTTAATTTTTTTATAAATTGAACACTGAAATCTTTTGATTCTTATGTCACAAGTCTGAGAAAGTTCAACTATCTTGTTATTTGTATTTTGTATTGTTACATCTCGTTCCACATGGCTTCATGTGATTGACCCACTGTAGCCCTTGGCCCACTCAAGTCAAAGCACATTGCATGATGGCCGAGACTCTGAAACCAATAAGGAATGTAATGTAGTCAATGCTACAATAGAGGCTCAGCATCATGATGAAGTCCAAAGACCATCGACCCAGGTGGGTGAGACTGAGGCCCCTATGTCGAAGCTCAAGCCTCCGAAGCACCTTATCATATCATTTCTTCCAAGAGATCTATTTTTACACAAGTATCTTCTTCGTATGACTGATGAAACGTTTATCATAGAGTTTAAGTGTCAAATTTTGTGAAATCAAGTGGGGGCTCTGCACAGTTAATAAATGCATAGTAGGCTAACAAGTCAAAAGTGACGTCTAGAATTAGATATGTGAATTAAGGAGATGAGGCCACGTGAACTCTCATCCGAGGGCTACAATTTAGTTTGTACTACTATAAATACTCCTCCATATAACTCCTGTAGGATGGATGCAACTTTGAATACAAAGCACAACATCATTTTACTCTCTTACAAATATAACCGAATTTATATAGCATTCAATAACTACGATTAGTAATTATTTTACAATTGTTCCACTAATGAATCATCAGATTTCGAACGTTGTCATCTCGCACCTTTGAGCAACTTCCACGTCCCTTCTTAGACCTTTCCAGAGCATTTGTCTGTCTTAACGTGTTGGACTTGGCTTACATGTGCGAGGGTGGGTCGGTATCTGTTGTCCACATGGCCCAACCAAAAACGAGGTCAACGAAATGACGTCGTCTGTGGGAAAACCACACAATAACCACGAGCAACCATGTGGTTAAAGCTTGCTGAAAGTGAACATTTGGGTATCCCCCTCGGAAAAGGATTTGATCTTGAAAAGGAACAAGAGCCCCTATAAATTTGAAAATTGAGGTTGAAACATTGAAAAACGAGTTCTGATAAAGATGTAACCCTAGGAGGGTGAGAGAAAATGCGTGTGCAACCGTACCAATAGTTGCCCAGCAAGTCGTCGTCGACCTTACCACCACCACAGAAGAGGATAGATGTGAATGGCTGTCTAGCTCACTAGGGAGATAGCCACTATGGCAGCAAATATGAGGAGCATCACGAATCAAAATATGGCCATGCAAGAGCTTCTAATGCAAATGCAGGGCCAAGGAGGTTATCCTATTGCTCAATTTTGTTACTTTTTATCCTATATAATGCAATGGTAGTGACGCAACTCAATCAATTAAGTGGTTTATGCTCATGACCAGTATTTTAAAAAGTGGGAAAAGACAATGTGTAGGTGTGAGATATGAAAACAGCCTTTTATATGGAGAATGTATGAAAAAAAGGCGATTAATTCTATTTTTCATTTCGGTTTGGGCCCCCAAAAGGCAGGCGTTTCTATTTATTTGTCTAATTTATTATTTTTTTTAAGGTCAAATAAATTAACTAAATTAGAAAAATATTAACTAATGGTCTCTTTAAAATAATTTGATTATGGAATAATATTAATGATTTGAAAATAAGAATAAAAATATTGAAATACCATATTACATCTAAGCTTCAACGGGATAATCCTTTGTTCCATAGCCCTGGGGCTATTTACAACTAGCCAATTAAGAATTCTCAGATGTACTAAACACGACTGAACTCGTAAGGCTTGAGGTTTTATCGCCTTGTTACTCATGTATTTTAAAACTTTGCTTATGACACTTTGGTAAAATAATCGAGATCAAAATTATCAAAACCTAATTAAACGAATAACGTATGAAATCAAGGAATTGGAATATTGGATATAAATAACCAATTACAATAGTTTATATAAATGAACTCAAGCGTGTAGTTAAGCTTAATTTAAAAGTCAAATATTAAATTCTCATGCATTTAATTGAATTTGAAAGTAAAAATTAAATTAAACAATATGGTTAGTGGAGGGGCGAACTTATCAGTCACGTGAGAAATCATATAGTAAGTTTCCAAATAAAATTTGAATTATTTTCCAACAACGGTTAAAAGGGTATGAAAATAATTCACAATTTATTTTCTTTTTGCGTACTTTCCTTTTCTTCTCAGGCATTAATTCACAAATTATTCCTACTTCTACATAAGGCAATATCCCTCCTTCTCCTTTTCTCTCAACAATTTCATATTTTCCTAAATCGGTTTTCATATTACAAGAATTTACCATCAACTAAGATTTTGCCCATCCCACTAAGTTATAAATTTCAAACCCATATCCATTTAAAATTATCTTATTGTTATAATCAAAGCTTATTTCTCTGGTTTCCCCGGGTTTCACCACTATTTCCCTGTAGTGGCTTCGAAGATAATCATAGATTATTTATGATTTTCAACGTCTATTACTTTCTTAGCAATCAGATCCAAAAATCCACGTAAAAATGTCCCTACATGTAGAATACGGATTGGGATTTAAACAACAATATCGTCCTAAACTAGTGCAATGGGTTAAACCTCCATTGGGTTGTCTGAAACTCAACATTGATGGTTGTTTCAAAGGTTCATTAGCCACCGACGGAGGAGTTTTGAGGAATGCAAATGGGGATGTCGTGTTCGCATTTCATGAGTTTTATGATGAAAGTTGTTCGAACATTCTGGAGGCAGAACTTCGCGCTCTCTTAATAGGTCTGAAACTTTGTTTTGAGAATGGTTATCTTTTCAAGTTCAACATATGGGTAGAACTCGACTCTATAGTTGGTGTACAATGCATGGAGGGTCTTACTGATAAATCATCGTCCGTTGAATTTCTTCATATTTTGGACGAGATTAAATTTTTGTATCATTGATTTCAAGTCGGTCTAACCCACATTTATTGACAAGAAAATGGCGCGACGAACCACATGGCTTCACAAAGTTTCTACACTACGTTATAAATTCCAAACTCATATCCATTTAAAATGATCTTACCATTATAATCATAGCTTATTTATCTAGTTTTTCAATATTTTCCTGCACTGGCTTTGCAGATAATCATAGATTATTTATGGTTCTAAACACTATTGCTTTCTTAGTAATCAGTTCCAAAAATCCATGTTAAAATGTAACTACAGGTTGAATACAGATTGGGATTTAAACAACAGCGTCATCCTAAACTAGTGCAATGAGTTAAACCTCCATTAGGTTATCTGAAACTCAACACTGATGGTTGTTTCAGAGGTTCATTAGACGTCGACGGAGGAGTTTTGAGGAATTCGAATGGGGATGCCGTGTTTGCACATCACGAGTTTTATGATGAAAGTTGTTCAAACATTTTAGAGGCAAAACTTCACGCACTCTTGCCAGGTCTGAAACTTTGTTTTGAAAATGGTTATCTTTTCAAATTCAACACATGGGCAGAATTTGACTCTATAGTTGGTGCACGATGCGTGGATGGTCGTACTGATAAATCATTGTCCGTTGAATTTCTTCATATTTTGGACGAGATTAAATTTTTGTATCGTCGATTTCAAGTTGGTCTTATCTAAAATTATCGAGAAGGAAATGGCACGATGGGCAACATGGCTTCACAAGGTTTCTACACTAAAGAATACAAAGTTTTGGGACCAAGAGAACCCGACAAACTCATTCTCGCAATTGTCCTTCGTGACCGTTTTAATTTTTTATATGTTGGATAGTAAAATCTTTTTATCCTTATGTAATAAGTTTGAGAAAGTTCAATTGTCTTGTTGTTTGTATTTTGTATCGTTACGTCTCGTTACACATGGCTGCACATGGTCGACTTGGCCCACTCAAGCCGAAGCACATTACATAGGAGCTGAGGCCTTAAAACCAACAAGGAACACAACATAGTCAATGCTTCAATCGAGGCTCAGTGTCATGAAGTCCGAGGACCATCGACCGAGGTGTGTGAGTCCGAGGCCCTTATGCTCAAACCTTCAAAGCACCTTATCATATCACTTCTTTCAAGAGATCTGTATTTGCACAAGTATTTTCTTTGAATGATTGATAGAACGTTTATCATAGAGTTTAAATGTCAACTCTTGTCAAATCAAGTGGCAGCTCTGCACAGTTAATAAATGCATAGCAGGCTAGAAAGTCAAAAGCGATGCCTAGGATTAGATATATGAATTAAAGAGATGAAGCCACATGGACTCCCATCCGAGGACCACAATTCAGTTTATACTACTATAAATTCTCCTCCATATAACTCTTGTAGGATGGATGCAGCTGTCAATACAAAACACTACATATCATTTTACTCTCTTGCAAATAAAACCGAGTTAACATAGCTTTCAAAAACTACAATTAGTTTTGTTCCAGTAATGAATCACTGGATTCCGAATGTTGTTGTCTCGCGCTTTTGAGCCACTCCCATGCCCCTTCTTAGACCTTTCTAGACCGTTTGTCCTTCTTAGCGTGTTAGACTTGGCTTACATGGCTACAATTGGAAATGAGGTCAACAACAGCAAATACCAACTTGAATAAAATAAAATAATTATGAAAACAGATTTGAGGGAAATGATAGCTTTAGAGCTAACCTTTTGCAGCGATTGTGCACAAGAAGCACTAAAGGACTGATATCCATTAAACACAGCCTCTTTTCACTCTGCAGAGGTGATATCTTTGATCGGATGAATATAATCATCATCTTGCCACACTATTTCATTTTCACAATCATAATCCTCGTCATTATCCTTTTTGACATTCTTTATGGTGATCTTTATGAAGAACTGATCCAAGTTGAAACCCCGCCCATCAGCATTCTCAAGTCAATCTGGACCGTCTTCCTCAACCAAAAGGGGATATTCAGACAAAAGCTTTATCATCTTTTTCCTTTTCTCCACAAGGTCAATCTCTTTATCAAACATCAGAAACATTACCCATGTTAAGGGATATAATCTCACATCTAATAAAGAAAAAAAACATAGACCAACTTATAAGTTCTTTGGACACTTTTCTTAACAATGTTGGCCTTTTAAGATGGACTTTAAAACTTAATCATGTTTGTAGATTAAAAAAGGCCATCTATGGACTCAAACAAGTTCCACGGGCTTGGTACACAGTACTCAAAAATGCCATTCTTCAGCTAGGCTTTCACAACTCCAAAGCAGATCCCTTTCTCTTCATTTATAGCCAAGCTTCTGATCTCTATTTTTTTTTTTTTTTGTTTATGTTGATGATATTGTCATTACTGGGAACAATTCCACACTTGTGGCCAACATCATTAAACAGTTGGGTGACATGTTTTCTCTCAAGGATGTGGGTTCTCTTTACTTTTTCTTAGGAATTGACGTAATTTCTACCCAGGCAGGATTACACCTCTCACAACATAAATATGTCAGTGAACTTTTAGCCCACACAAGTATGAGTGGTGCAAAAGATGTCTCAATACCTCTCCCTACCACTCAATCCCTTCAATTGGTTGATGGCGCTGCTGTTGTGGATAGCTCTGAGTTCTGTAGAATTGTTGGTAGCCTTCAATACATTTCCTTGACGTGTCCAAATATCTCATTTGCAGTCAACAAACTCTTTCGATTTATGCACAAGCCGACTACAATTCACTGGATAGCAACAAAAAGGCTCATCCGTTACTTAAAATAAACCATTTTCTATGGTATTCAAATCAAGAAAGCTAGCTCTCCAGTATTAAGAACATACTCCAATGCCGATTGGGCTGGAAATGTGGATGACCGCACATCAACCTCTGCCTATATTAGTCTTTTCGGATCCAACCCCATTTCTTGGAGCTCAAAGAAACAAAGAGCCATTGCGCGATCCTCAACAGAGGCTGAATATCGAGCTCTAGCAAATGCAGCTTCCCAGACTATGTGGTTATCTACTCTTTTAAGAGAACTAGCATTTCCAATTAATGAATCTCCCCAACTGTTATGTGACAATCTTGGAGCCACACATCTCAGTTTTAACCCGGTCAATCATTTGCACATAAACACATTCAAATCAATCTTCACTTTGTGTGTGACTTAGCAAAAAGGAAACATCTAAGTCAGACATGTACATACTCATGACCAACTAGTTGATCTGTCGACAAAGCCATTGTCAAAATAGCGCATGGAATTGCTACGCAACAAGATTGGTCTTACTGATGGAAGCTTAATCTTGCAGGTGCATATAAGGGAAGAAGGCGTGGATCCTGCTCAAACCAAAACAGATAAAGTCTAGCCTAAAGTCATGTCAAATGTTTTGCCATTTAACTCCATATTTAGAGCTGTTTTTAATTCTAAATTCTATAGTTGTACATTGTAACAGTAGCACAATTTTGGCCTTATCGTGTATACATTTTCAAAACTATCTACTCAATCATCCGGTATATAACATAGAACTTCCATCAATAAAGTGTGTGGCAAATTCTTCATTGAAATCATAGGAATATTTGTTCTTTTACATGGTATCAGGGTCCACTAAATTTCAACGAGCAATTCGATTCAAGATTGGTTTGTTCAAACAAGCTACAAACTTTGCTCGGCATATTAAAGGATATAATCCCACATCGAATAAAGATGAAAACATAGACTAACTTATAAGTTTTTGGACTACTCTTTTTAACAAGATTGATCTTTTAAGATAGAATCTCAAGTCTTAACAACCCATAACTTCTCTAATCGTTTGCCTCCACTCTTTCTTCTCTTTCTCACTCGTAGGACGGATATCATCATTCTCTTCCTCCGCCTCAATCATACTAGATACATCTTCTTCCTATTCCTTCCTCCCATGTAGCCTCAGTAATTCTTCTATTTTAGAAACTCTTGTACTACTTCTGATAGCATTCTTCACATGAGTAAACCGAAGTTGCGGCCTCAAGGTCAGCTGAAACAATTCCATTGGCTGCAATACAAAATTGCAGTTTTCCTATGAATATGCATTCCGTATTTTTGATACATCAATCTGGAATTAATCCGGAGATAAAGAAAACGTCCCTTTACATTATCTTCACTAGAAAAACTGAGTGAGAAAATTAATCAGACAAATGAAACCAGTATTTTCACAAAAAAATTCTCTCTTTTTATCGTATTAGCACGTGAAAGAGCAAAAGTTCTTAATTTTTCTTGATTTTGAATTCGAATAACAGGATATGAAAGTCTTTTTTAGGTGAAACGATATAACCAACACCCATGGGATTTGAAGAAACAAAGTACCCATTTCAGCAATGAACAGAATTTACAGAGAACTGGCCAAATAAAACAAACAGCAACAAAACAAAATGTGAAAACTGTAGATTTCTGCTGAAGGAGAAAGGCTTGAGGCCAAAGATTAAGCATTAAAGCGTAGAATCACAAGTAAGAATAATGCGAAAGCAAGATAACATTTTTAAGTTAACCAAATAACTAATTATCTTACAAATATTTATATAATTACCTACTTCTGTTGCTGACAAAAAAAATGCAGTTGTTACTAGTTGGAGGTTTATCTGTGGTCACTGAACATTTTAGAGAAACCTCAATTGAGTAACTGAACTTGTAGAAAGGAAATATCAATTGGGTCACTGACCTTTTGTTTATCTCAATTAAATCACTAAACTTTAATTTAATTTCAATTAAGTAACTAAACTTTAATTTAGTTGACTGATTATCGAACTTCAATACGCTTCCAAATTGTGACGAATATTGCTTAAGTAGCAGTTATATCGCAATAGATCTTCCATGTAACTGTTGCTGCCATATCATGTTATCACTTCATCACATTATAAATAGCATTTAAAAAATATATATATATATCATTTTAAACTTAAGACATTGCCATAATCCTCATGTTATAATTTTTGTTTCTCATGTGTCACATAGCAACACTTGTAGTATAATTGTCAACTAATCATTTCCATTAGCGCTACTGTATAATATGATGTACTAAACGGAAACTAAAAATAAACGACCTGACTTCTGAAGTACAAAAAGAAAATTAATACTCGATGCATAGTCTATATCATTGTAGCATGTAACAAGTTAGCTACCATTCAAGGTCGGAGGCTTGTAGCAAAGATCATCAATCAATTAATTGTGATTAGAGATGTAAAGTAAATTGGGCTGACATTGTTGAGTGCTAACTTCATATGAATCTAACACAGTCGACTTTGAAAATGTATCTTGTGTTTCTGTTAGGCACCTCCAAACATATTGAACTAGAACATCCAAACACAGACACAACATCGTCTCAATAAACGAACACCAAACCTTCTTTATCTACATTTTGTGTCACTCCATATTTTCAATTCAATAAAAACTTCCGAAACTCAGAAACGACGTGAAAATGGGCAGAGAATTTTATCAAGTAAATGACGTGTCCATTATCATGGGATCATCATCATATAATGAGGGAAGAAGCCATTCGAAGAAGGTAAGTTTGGTTTGTTGCTTCAGTTTCTGCCTCGAATACTCGACCAACATTTCCCAAAGTTCTCCCACATTCCATTTTTGGGATATAATCCATTGTACTACCTTGTCAAGCTTCCTCGAGCTCTCCAAGCCAAATGTGTAATATAAGATGAAAGGTCTTAGTGCTTGAGACGCTGCTAGCCACTGAATTATGGCTTTGACTTCAGGATCTCCCCCGAAAGCACCACAGCCCCAATTCCCTGTAGCGATCCCGACTTTATCGTCATCCCACTTCTGCTCGTTGACCCTCATTGGTTGGTTACTAGAAGTTTCATTGACTGATTGAAAGGAAGTCAAGAGATTTCTCGTGGAACTTTCAAGAGGGTTCCTATTGCCTTCATCAAACTCAGCCTCCGAAAATTCAGTGTCTACAAACAGATTTTCGTATTGCTGTCTTCTGGATTGATCATAAAAGCCACAAAATGCCTTATTAGTCTCTCGGAGAAGGCATTCCGGTGTGTATTGTCTCTTACCGACACGGGATAGTGCGTCTATTGCAATTATCCTTGTCTTACGCCTTCCCATTGAATCAACACCCTTGACGTCCTTGTAGTCACCAGAAAAGCAGAATGAAGAAGCATATCCAGTGTAATCGCAGAATCTCTGTGTACCAATAATTTCAATAGACTCATTGTCTGCCATTGCAGGCAAGAAAAGCATACCAACTATCAATTCTGGATTGATCATAAAACGAATCTCTTCCTGTACACATCCCCGGAAAAGAGCACCACCTCCTATGTATTTATTTGCAAAATCTACTTCAAGAGCTTCAGCAGGTTGATCTTCAATCAAACCTGAACTATGAACCTGCCAAAGAACAAAAAGAAATTGAACTATATACTGAGTACCAAAAATGGGGCATACCAGAAGCATTTGCAAAATTTAAATTTTTTTCTTAAAACATTATTCTTACAGGACAAGCTATAATATTAACGTGAAAGGGTAGTTCCGTATGTGTGAGGGGAATAGTTCTAGATGAACAGACGCCAAAACTCAAATTTAACCAGGTGATTAAAAAGGGTTGAATAAGAAAAATCAAGTGGCCATTAAGATAAAAACATAAAATTATAAAGTATTACATAAGAACTAAGACCAAAGAGAATAAAGGGAAATTATTAAAACCAATCCCAAACTGGTTGACAATCTGATTGGAAATGCAATAGGTGGATGAACTTCCAGACTCGGATATTTCCAGGTGGGTTTGAGGAAACCAGCTAGATCCATCTCACCTCGGAAATAGTGAAATGGTTGCAAAAAGTATTGAATCTAGGATTGCAGCCATTGACATTCCAAACAGTTAAGATAGAGATCTAGATTGTTAGAGACCGAAGTTAAATATACGACATATGAACAAGAAAAAATAAAAATCTGCAACTTTTTATTAAGTTAGCTTTACTGAAGATTCTATGAAGAACCTGAATCTATATACTGTTATATCCTTAAAAGCAGCTGAAATTAGTTTTGAGAAACAAGATGATATTTTATGCTAAAAATGTTATGAGAATGCATAATATCTACATTCCTTCACGTTAGAAGAAACAAAAGAAAATCTAAAGAATTCAGAGTGGTGAAAATTATAGTACACGCCTTATTTTCAAATAAACTTGCACACAACAAAGTTGTAAAAATCAAATATCAAAATAGTATATGAAACGTAATTAATATAATAACAGCATTTAACTATTGCAAACATTTTCTAAATCATATAACCTAGTTAAGACATTCTTTCACTATTTCTGAATCCCAAATAATAAGAAATCACATATATATTGTCATTACTTCAATATGAATATTAATATACGCAACATACTGGTTCAACCACAGAACCACTGGACCAGTATTTCCCTAGCCCTTGACTGGTTTGATCTCCAGACTGGATGAGGTTAGCAGCCATGTCTAATAAGGCTATGGATTGCTCTAAACGAGAACTTGAACTTCAAAGTAAAAAATACTCAAACCACTAGATAAATGTTGATTATTCATTGATTACCTCAAAATGGCAAAGGGAGACGCTAGACTTGCTCCAAAAATTAGCCTTTGGGGAAGAAATGTGGGATGGGCTATTTGTCAAAGGAAGAACTTTCCGTTCAAATGAGACATTTCCCACAGGCATACATGAGCATATCTTCTCAAAATAGTGAACAATGCACTTTATTTTATTTTCCTGTGAAATGTCATGGGACTCGTACAAACACCTGAAAAAACAGAACTAGATGAATCCATTCTGCTTCAACAAAAAAAATAAAAAAATAAAAAAATGAGAGCATATTAGAATGTTGTAAGTTGTTTAGTAACTTAACTCTAACCTGTGTTACATTGAGGTAAAAATGAATGGACGGCGAACGCAACTAGAGCACTTTCACAGAAACAATCACTAAAATTACCTAGTATGCATACACTTGTGTGCATTTGTACTGGCACTTTATAGTGGGTTTCCATCCACACAGACATAATTGTGCATCATTAAAAGATTTAGAGCAAGATTTAGAGCCTGTTAATGATGTTTTCCTTCTACAACATGCAATACATACATTTTATATAGTAATATTTGTGCAAAACAATTTGATTACCTTTAAAAAAAAAGGATAAATAAATAAATAAATAAATAAATAAATATATATATATATATAAACCTAACCTAACTAACAAGAAATTCCCTCTTGACAGTGATATATGTTGTATATGTAAATCCTAGATGTGAAAATATGCGGAATTCGTCTATGAAAGGGTATAAAAAAACGAAAAGAAAAAATATAGGCTAGGCGTATGCGTAAATCGATATGCTGAAATAAAAAATACGAAGCACCGATGATTGATTCACCAGAAAAAGAATGAACGAGTTTCTATTTTTTTTTTTTCTATCAATGGATAGAAGGGAAAGACAAGTAAGATTTCTTATTCTTCGTCTATAAATATCCAAATTTTGATACCCAAGACCCCATAGATAGTTCGAACTGTATAGGAACAATAATCAATTTTAGCTCGAATAGTTTGCAGGGGAACCCTACCTTCTCTGATCCATTCGACATGTGCAATTTATTTTCCGTCGATACGTCCTTATCCTTATATATATATAGATTCATTTATTTATTTATTTTTCCTTTTTTTATTTTTTTTGAAAGGTAATCAATTTGTTTTGCACAAATATTACTATGTAAAATTTAGCACCTCCATTAAAACGTCAATCTAAGGTTCTTTACACATATAAGTTGAGGCCTTGAGGGAACTATATGGAAAACAGGACAGTTATTTTTACTAAAATTGGCACGTTCTTATATATTTATCAACAGCCATCAGTATGGATGCAAAAGACAACAAATAAGAAAAATAAAAACATAATTGGGCAAGTGGATGAAAACATACACAAATAGATTATCAAAGTTGATTGCTTGGAGATGTTTGGCACCTCTATTAGTGGCCGGAAACAAGCAAAAGAAAGAGCAAACGAGAAGAGCAGCAATCAATTCCTGAAATAAACAAAAGCACTCACGATCAGAATTCATACTATCAGAACACAAATCATAGTCACGAAGAAGATAGAACACACCAAACTTTAAGACAGAAAAAAGGATGCTTAAATTCATGAGGTGAAAAATGGCAAGGGGTTTATAGCACAATGTTTGTTTCATTCCACTCTTCTTTATTTTTTCCAGGTGATTGCACCAAACAACTGAATTATGTTATTCATGGATAAGTTAAAGCTACAAGCAATAGAAATCCCTTTGACAAGAGGAATTCATAATGGAAATGGAAAAAAAGAAAATAAAACAATATCCAGCAACCATTAAAAGCAATAGGACAGTTAGTCAACCTGAGTAGAGATAAATGGTTTCTCATTTCCCTTTTCTTTTCTTTTTTTTTTTTTTTATCATAAGATCATGTTTCGCTGATATTTAGTCATTATCCCAAGTGTTGTATTTTGGAACCTCCTGTAGTGGGTATAATTTTACAGTAGTAAGGATTGATTTGTGGCCCAATTATCAAATACACAGCTAAAAATTCGCCCAAACTCATTCCCCTTATTTAAGGCACAGGACCTTTTAAGTTGGTATAAGTCATCCCCTCGAACCCAATAGGACCACCATGTGCATTCGCTCAACCAACTAACAAAACAAGAGCCAACTAAATACTGAAAAGGCACGGCTGACAGCTGCAACCCTAGCCAACACAGTAGTAAGCCTTGATTGAGCAATGCATGCAGCCTATCAAATATAGATGAGAAAAAGGGCATCTTAAAGAAATCTTTGAGTCAATTAAAGATTCATATACAATTACTCATGCAAAAATCATTTTTTCACCCCTGTTCTTCCATACTGTTGATGTTCTCACTTGAGAGTCCAAGGGAGGGTTTTCACAGGGACACAGCCTGGCACCTCTACTGAGATTTCTCTAAGGTTTCTGAACTGGAACGCAGGCACCAAAGAAGTGGAGATCTAAACCTTAAGCAGGGGAAGACTTGTCCAATCACAGTTAACAAGAAAAATACTTGAGTGCCACCACCACCGCCACCGCTCATTTGCTAGAATAGATTCACGGAGGATAATATCAATTGCCATTTCAGTGTGTTTGATGGAACATTGTAGCACAATCATATTACAAGTACAAACGTAAAACAAAGTTTAAACAGTGTTTCAATTTATCCATCTCTTTCCCTGTTTGAATCAGGCAGTATGAATATCAACATGATATCCCCAGTTATTTTTGGCTCTATATCAAAATACAGAAAACATAACTAATCTCATAAATTTCAGTTTTTCTAGGGTTACAAATTGCAACTATAATTATACATTACTAAAACAACATTGCCAGCACAAAATAAAAAATTGTAAACTTTCATAACACCATGAAGAAGAGAGTTAAAATTTCAGGAATCTAAGAAGAACACAGTCAACGTTACTCAAATAACGTTCTTCTAGCAATTTGTAGAGCTGAGTACATCTGACGTATATATAAGGTAAAATGGTTTCAAAACTAGTAATAAGTTAGCGCAAACTTAATTTAAAATCCAAATAGCCATCTTAGAATTTTTTTAAAAAAATTCCAATGCAATGTTTGATCGTAAATAACCAAGCAATTGCGTATCCCAACGAATTCCAAAATGAACTGGAACGTGGTAATTTCATCACCTAGTAGGAAACTTCCACACCTCATTTTGAATTCGGTTAAGGACAAATAGCAGTTCAAATTTCATGAGCCAGAGAACAATCAAATAAAACACAGCCAAAGCTAACTGCAAAGAGCATTTTGAGCAATACACAGAAGGTGCATTTGATGTCACTGCAAAAATAAATGGTTTGAAGTTCTAAAAACTACACATGAATCTAATTACTTCAAAATCTAGAACAGTTATCTTAAGGTTGGAAATCAATTCTTACGTAATTTCATACCATAAATCTGACCTAGCAGTTGGGTTATCCAAAATTGAATTCAGAAATAGAATGGAAAGTGGTATAATTTCATCACCTAAAAGGTTTAAACTCGTTTTCAAAAGACAAATAGAGTATTCAACTTTAAATCAGCTTAGGATAAACCAAAGTGGGGTTGACATTCAGACTTTGATAACACCATACACTACTATAATCATCACCCATTCAAAGTTCCAAAAGTTTGAGAAAACAAGTAAAATTGGGGAACATGAATACCGTGTTACTCAATCTGAAATGTTATGTGCTGCTAAAGTAAATGAGTTAGCATTGAAAAAAATCTATACAGGTGGTCAAGCTTAAAAACTATAGTACAAGTTTACCTGACTGAGAAACACAATACCCTGCTGTTGTGATTCCAGTAACCGAAGACCAGTTTCTGTTCCATTGAAACTAGCTGCATTTTGATAGTGTGACTCCAACAATTCTGGTAACCTCAATAGCAAATCCGCCAGTTGTGGAACCACATTGCCAAACCACTTCTCAGACGCGTCCCTACTCATAAACTAAAATCAAAGCAGCCAAATTAATTAGAATAAATCAGTCTTATTATCCTTCACTCAGCAAATAAATTGTGCATTTGAAATACAAGAATGAGGCAAATCACTTTACTACTTCACTACAACCCATTAGAATACAATAAGATGTCAAGAACAACAAGGTAAGGCTTATCCGAAATAAACTTAGGGGTTAGTTATATGTATCCTCCTTTGCCATTCCTTAGAACTGTCTTTTGTAAATTAATCTTTTGCAAAAACTTCAAGTCATGGCAATTTTGGTCTACCATTCTCTCCTGTCAGAAGTATATCACTCTTGCAAATAGGAACTCTTTTAGGCCTAATCAAGTCAAGACCCATCAACCTCCAGTTGGCCCATATTTCTATTTCCTATATTATTCTTCGAACGTGACCTTAACATCCTCACTTCAATGATGTTAGTATTATGGAAGTTGTCCCGTAATGGCCTAATTCTGAGTATCATAAAGTAACTCGTCCAATAACCATTGTATAGAACCTCTCTCTTAACATGGTAAATATCTTCCATTTGCCTAAAATTTACATAGATAGTCAGTTAGCAGATCCAGTCGCATTTTCGTGTTCATACTATGCATAGCCTCTCACACGTTTAATGTTTCTAAATTACATTTGAGTTCAAAAGATTCCCACTTTGGATTGTAGTATAATAACTATTCTTGCAGGGTAGCATCGAAGTGAAAAATTCATTTGGCATGGACAGAAATGCAATGCCAAGCAGCAATTTGAATAAAGCAAAAAACATATTTATGCTTAATATAACCTATAAATTTTATCAAAACTTGCAAACGTTGACATAATGAGTAAAATCTTTCAAAAATTTACTCCATGATCGCCTAAAGTTAGACGCTATTCATCTTAAACGAAAAATTGAACAGGCAAAATGAAACAATTAAATAAATTCTTACGTCATCAAAGAAGAGGGCATAACCGTGAAGTGCGGAGGGGTGGAGGGCGGAATCCGGCAAACTAAGTAAATTACGAAGGTCTGAAATGGCGATGGCAAAAACTTGACCCGAGTTAACGTTGCTGTGCAGAGGTCCTCTGGCTAGGGATTTCAGCGCTTCCACCATCGGCGGCGGCCAGAATAGTGCCGAGGAACGGAGAATTAGTGGTAAGTATGGTAAAATCGAAGTCAAAGCCTCCCTAGTTTCAAGAGTATTCATGGTATTGGATCGACTGTCGCGCATCAAACGTGCTGTCTCAACTTTTATTGCAGTTGGAAATAAGAAATTTCAAACAAGAAAAAAAATAATAATAATAATAAAAATAAAAATAAAAATAAAAAAATGAGAAACATGAATTTAATTTGAATGTGAACTATTTTCTTTCAATTTGGGATTTCCACTTTGCCGAGTATTATTTCAATTCGCCCAATTTTTAATTAGTTTTTTTTCTCTTTTATTGAGACAAAATCTGCCAAAATGAATAAAATATTTTAACATGAATTGTTTCATTACATAAAATTTCACTAGTTTGACACTTAATTTCTTCATCAACAACTTTCTTGTTGGTGCGGTGTAGTCACCATCTATGATTGCTAATCATACAACTTATATATTACTATCAGGCTAAACTTTGACAGAGGAACGTGGATAATGATTGATAATTTTTTTGTCAATTATTCTGTCCAAATTACCAAATGTTTAATTTCATTAGCATCACCGACGATAATACTGTCCCCAAGTATGTATAGAAATTTTGTCGATGATCCTTGCTCCATTTAACTCATTTTGCAGTTATTCTTGAAAGATTTTCTCAAAAATTCTCAATTTTCATGAATAAGAATGTTTGACTCTACTTATAAGTAACCTATTTAAAAATTTTGACATTAAGCTATCTTTTTCTTAAAGAAAATATTTTCTAGAAAATAAATACATACAGAGTAGAAAGCATGAAAGATATTGTTATTTTCTTCTTCTTTTTTCTCTTCTTCGTAGAGTTTCAAAATTACTTTTTATTGAAATTATTTTTGATTAGCCATTTTAACAGCATAATAATAATAATAATAATAATAATAATAATAATAATAATAATAATAATAATAAATAAATAAATAAATAAATAAATAAAAAACTATCGAATAAGACTATCAATACAAATAAAAATGAAAGATTCAATGCTAAATGTCTAAACAAGTACGGATCCCTCATCACATCATAAATTATTGCAACTTTTCAATCTCAAAAGCTCTCGTGAAAACAAGATAAGAAATATGAAAAACCGACACTGAGGTATGGAACAAGTATATTTTAATGGAAAAATAAACGCGAGGGGCGATAGTTGCTGCATTTGAATTTTTTAATCACTCATCTACGAACAAAGCCGATGCAGAGGTAAATAGTGAATTGCAACAACAAAGCATAAACCTATGCTCAAATCCTCACTTATAAACAAGGTTCAACAAATGAATGCTGAGCAACACGATATACTTCTTAGTTAAGAGTTGTGTGTATATACATAAAAAGATGAGTTTATAGAGTAGCCGACATGGCGTCTTAGGCTGTTGCATTCCCACGAATTACCTGTAAGGACAAGTCCAGGAAGGCCATGAAGAAAAGACTTACAGTGAACAAATCCCTAGACATGATATATCATGCCTACTTCAATCAGACTAATATGAGGAATATGAAGCGCCACAGCCGGACCCCTGCAATTCTTACGAAGAAATGAGTAGCCGATATCAATCACAAATTTCTTCAGGAATGAAGATGATCTTCTTGCCTTCACATAAGAGTGTCCTAGTATATAAGCAACGCCAGCTTCTTTCGCCTGGATCAAGTCTAAGAGTTCTTCCCTTACTGCAGGATCCATCCTGGGGTTGTGTGGTACCTGAAACCTCACTTGACGCCTTCTGATTGGTGGGTTCTCATCACCGTAGGCAGATCTTAAACTTTGGAGAGTTAAAGATTTACTGCTTGGAATGGAACTAATCGAACCAAAATCCTCAGTCTCCGACACAATTAGAGTTGAACTGGATTGAATAGTGCGGGAGCTTATGACTGCCATTCTCCCGTCATATGATGCAGCGTCTGGGCTTGAAAACTGAGGCTCTACAGCTTCCATTTGGATAAACTCGGCGACACTTTGAATTAGAAGATTCTCAAAGTTCTCATCATCTTTCTGCAAGTCTTTGTACCCATATCTCACAATGCACCGATACATGCGATAGGGTCTCGGGCCAATGCGGCCAATGAGGAAGCGTTCCTCAGGAGAGACATAGGGCACTGGAACAGATTTTACACAAACAAACACCAAAACGTTATGAAAAGCTGGGAGATTTGTGACAAAATGTGAGAAGATTGCAGGTACTCCTGTTGCAAGCTCTGAATATACGAGGCCTATCCCAGGCACACGGACAATGCCAAGGCTTGGGCCGAGGCCAAGGATCCATCTCATCGGCACTTTGTTGTATAGATCAAAGTTGTACTTCTTGCGAGTTCCATAGTGCCAAACAAACATGATAAACATGAAGATGAAAGACAGAACAAGGGACACCCATCCTCCCTGAGGAACTTTTGTAAATGCAGCTAGTAGATAAGCCCCTTCAATGAACCAAAAGAAAAGGAGGAAAGCAGCAGCTAGTACAATACTTCTTTGCCATACAAAGACCATGACAAGTGCCATGAGAAAAGTTGTAATAAACATAACTGACATGCAAGCTAAGCCTGGCAAAAAGAAGCTTGAGTATAAGAAATAACTCATAACAAGTAAATAGATTTCAGTATATTATTCAAAAAGGATAATAGAAACTGAAGAACATACCAAATTAATAGGGAAAAAAAAGGATTTTCAAAGTTTAAATGTTCTACACCATGAAAATGATCCACAGCAGATCAAGTTGTCAGATAAGTCACAGTAGAAGTATGAGCTCTCTTAAGAAATGTGATTTATCTTATAATAGTTTGCACAAAAAGAAGATGCTAGATCATTGCTGTCTTTGTAATCAGAACCTGCTAATAAGACTATATAGTTCTTTTTGTTTTTGTTAGCATATTCTTGTGTATCTCATTTCATTTGCCAGTCACCATTCTCCACAATCAAAGACAAATCCCTTTCTCATTTTTATTCTCTTTTATGCAATTTCTTTTTCTTGCTTATACAGTAGACAGAAAAACAATAATAGGGGATCAAGTACATTATATTCATGTACATAATTATTGATAATCACGAGAATGCATAATTCTCAGGAGCAAGCACAATTTCAACAGGAAGACCACAAGTGAAGTTCTTTTCTTTCGCAAATTTTTCTGGGAGAGGAGAGGTTAGAGAGGGCAGAAGCGCAGAGATCAAAATTTTCATCTTTCCATATGACGTGTTAGAAACTCAAAAAGAGAAAAATTAGAATTCAATCAATGAAAATAGCATAATAAAATGATTAAGATCTAGATTCATATAATACTGTAAGGGAAACCATATGAATCCACATCACAGGAGCCTTGATTTATAGAACTTCTAGTTAAGAGTTGAAAATATGAGAAGTCGATTTATCGGAGAATGGAAAACAAAATATTCCGGACATCAGTAAGCATAATTGCTCTGTAATTCAGTTGATGCAACAGTTCATTATATGTTGAGATATTCTCGATAGCATCTCCCAATAGATACTATTGATATCTTTCAACGATGCTCAAGTAATGTCACGTGGCATTTTCTAAGTAATAATTATATTATGTTCATAGCTATTGGAACATTATACGATGCATACAAGACATTTATCTTAGAATGATTAAATTCCAAAAATAAAAAATAAAAAAAATGATCTTATCGTTGATAAAAAAAAAATGAAACAATGAATGCTATTGAACATTTATGACGTACCATATGCATTTCCAATTGTAGTTATGTCTTGAAACCCAATAGCTATACCAAGAGTAAGAATCATGAGGATCCAATTAATCTCTGGTATATAGATCTGTCCACGGATATGTTTTGAGGTGTGAACAACCTTTACGCGTGGGAAGCAACCAAGAGCATGACATTGCTTAACAATAGAGAATGTGGCCGAAATGATAGCCTGACTCGCAACAATTGCTGCAAGGCTGGCAATAATGAGGACAGGCCAAAATACACCATCTGCAAGGCAATCCAAAATTACCAGGCTTAGGAAAAGAAAACCATGATATCAATCTCAGCATAACTAGAAACAAAACTAACCAGGAACCGAATCATAGAAGCCGTTCGGGATTGAAGAAATATTTTTCGATAGAAAAGCAGCCTGGCCCATATATTGCACTACCAAGCAAGGGTATACGACGAATGCAAATGCAATCTGAACAAACAGAAAACATTCAGATTAAAAGTGAGATAATGAGTAGATTGTAATTATATGTCACTGGATAAACCACAGACAAGATTAAAATGGATTTTTATCCAACACTAACAGGTGTGCTCTCCACCCACAAACGAAGTAAGTCATGGGATTCACAACTCTACAAGTTCTAGCAGGAGAAAAATTATATATTCTAGGTCTCTAAGCTCATCAAAATAAATATTAAGTTCTTACTATCCTAGCATAAAGCATAAAATATTGCATTCTTATTATGCACATTCACACCTGAATGTTTGCTACAGCTACAAAGATGTGGATTTACCCTTATTGAAAACGCACTGAAATGACCCAAATCTGCAAACATTGCCTCTGTGCCTGATAACCCCACAATGTACAGGCATTAGTTTCAAAGCTCAAGCAAATTCTCATAGACAAGTTAACATATTAAATTAACATGATTCAAAAACAGGGTCCACGTCTAAATCTAACAAAAGAAAAATGATTGTAATGTTCTCAAGAGACAAAGCTTTAGATTTTATTTACCTGTTATTGAGAGGAGGACCCCTCCAAGTGAAATCCATCCATCTATACCAGTTTGACTAAAGAACTTGATGATATAGTGTGGAGAAAGAGCCAAAACAATTTTCGGGTTCCAATGTATTGTATTATAAAGCCCAATGGAAAAAATTGATATCAACCAGAGAATAACGATGGGCGCAAATAAGAAACCGACCTTCTGGGTTCCAACATGCTGCAAAGCAAACAGGCCGACCAATATGATGCAAGCAATCAATAGTACTTCACCTACATATAGAATATTGTCTTGATAATCAGGACAATAACTCGGTCCAGAAAAGATATTTATAATACATCTGTATCAAAACAAATAGGGCTCTATTCAACATAAAACGAAGAACAGTGCATACCCTTACTCAAATTTGTTCCAGCAGCTTCAAGACCAGATACTGATGATAGAACTGTCATAAAATAATGTATACATTGTTTGTTAAGAGAGTGAAACAGAGCTTTGTTACAATACCTGAAGTAATAGCAAATATCAAATGCACAGTAAGTACATGAATAAGGGAGAAGGAAAAAACAAAGGATCAAATGTATAACAAACATGACTACTTAAAAAATGATTTTGGTATGGAGTATTCTCCATTGAAGTATTTCTCGTGTTCTCAATATAAATAACTACTTGACGTAAGCACCATCATTTCGTCAAATTAGGGAAAAGATTTGGTTCATTTCATTAGAGTATTCCCCATTGAAATGTTTCTGTTGTGTTCTCAATATAAATAACTACTAGAAGTAAGCACCATCATTTCGTCAAATTAGGGAAAAGATTTGGTTTATTTCATTAGAGTATTCCCCATTGAAATGTTTCTGTTGTGTTCTCAATCTAAATAACTACTTAAAGTAAGCACCATCATTTCGTCAAATTAGGTAAAAGATTTGGTTCGTTTCCCCTCATGCTCAATCATAACAATCTAAACATAAACTTCAAGACTAGATATTAGCGATAGCACAAACTGAACCCCCTTGTATAAGTGTCACATATAAAATTAACAGTATTAGCCAAAGCACAATATAGACTCATGTAAGGTCATTATAGAAAGAAATGATCTTAAAGTTGTTTAACTTGGCATCAAGCTTGACCCACAGTCGATACCGAAATAGTCAATAATGAAGATAACATTAAATTTCTTTGAACTGATCTCATTGGAACCACATCAACGATAACATTCTCATACCTGAAATTGCAGGAGTAATTACACCATCACCTATTACCATACCAGCCCCAAGTAATACTACAAACAACAGAAGTGTACGCAACTTCTTGTGTTTCTCGAGAAACCTCTTAAATGCTAAAGATGTTGAAGATTGTCCTGAGGGACCATATTTGTAAGCCAACAGCTCCTCATCAGCTGCTTGTTGATTGGGAAGTAAACTGAATTTTGCATGTCTGCAAAGCAAGGAGTAAAGAGCAAAAGTACCACCTGAGGTGATTGAGAATGGTTGGTCAGAACTAGTCAGAACTAAATTTTTATTGGTTAATATTGTAGAACAGATCCACTTTAGCATACCTTCACCATTATCATCAGCACTCAGCAACATAAATACATATTTCAGCAGAGGAATAAGCGTTAATGTCCAAAATATTAATGAAAATGCACCAAATACTGCATCAGAATTTTGGTGATTCTGCAACTTCCCATCAAATATACTTCTATAAACATAAAGAGGTGAAGTGCTCAGATCTCCATATACCACCCCGAAGCTTTGGTATGCTAACATTAGAGCGTTGGGAAGATTCTCCAAACAAAACTGCAAGTCAAAAACTATGTACTTCAGTACTTCTTTTCGTTGAAACAAAGAGTGTATACTGAAAGTTCTTTTATTTAGCCCCTGCTGGTCCAGAGGCAATTTTATAATATCAGAAAACCAAGAGAATAAAATATTTAGGGTCCAGATAAGAGAATATTTAGGCCAGAAAGCCTCCCCGATGCTGAACATTTTTTGCACATGTCATGCTGAAACCTGAGAGACCCTAAGAGCCTATAAAATTGGATAGAACAATTTAAGCCCATATACTGTTGGGCCATCCCCATGCAAGTTTGGCATGCTTGTTTTATGTAATCCTGCCATGCCTTCTTTTTCAGCTATATAAACTTTTTAAGTGTCACCCGGCTAGTTTCAGCTATAAAAATTGTGATCCCCGAAGGAAGCAAGTAATTCCATACCTTTGAGGTCAACTTTCTTTTGCCCCTACTTGATTCTTGGCCTAAACCCACCGCCCCTGGAGTTGGCAAGTAATTGCGGTCTTCATTGAGGTCCATGTCAATTTGATTCATCTATTTACCTGCCAAAATTTGGTTCATTCTGTAGGACCTTCTGAATGCAACTTTTGTCAAGAGGCCCACTAAACTGGCATTCCCAGCATCCTCAGGAAAACATTGAAGGATAGTGGCATATTTCAGCAAAAATTAAAATTCTTCTTTCACAATAAAGGTCAATTTCAGCTATTTATAGCCTTGAAAGAAATTTTTCCACAATAACGAATAGCTTGGTACTAATACATACAGCTAGACTGAATGCATGAAGCTCAGAATACAGTTAAAAACAGCCACCCTTAACATAGTACGACAAAAGGCTCTAGGATTCAGAAATTAGATTAGATCAACTTTATATCTATTCATACACCGAAGACATCAAAAAACAAAACAGATTGACATTCAAGAACCAAGGAAACAGTGATGGCATCTTGGCCAGTTGAAAGTTCCGGGGCCTCAAACGAACACAATAGAAACCTCACATCTCAGTCCTCAAAATCTCTCAAAGAAAAGAGATCACATAACGGTTATGTCTCAGGTAAAAGCAGGTTCAGCTAAGCTTATAAAGCTCGCTTATGAGGAAAATACTAAATAGGTTAGTTTGACATTAATTAATTACTTTTATGTGTCAAAGTTTGAATAAGTAACTTATTTAATAGCATGTAAGATTATTTTCAATCAAATACCATATGTTTACATAAAGGTAAGAAAAGATAAACGCCCAAACATGTTTTAAACAAAGTAACTTTTAATTTTATTTTAAGCTTAGCCAAACATACTTGTAATCTGTATTTAGTTGAGAAAATAACACACATATCAACCAGTAATTTTTCAGTTATCCTTTTCATACTTTGCATTAGCTTAAATCCATCAAAAAGACAACAAAAGTATTCCATGATATCCATTATCAAAAAAAAAAAAAATCAATTGACAAATTACCTTTTCAGATCATAAATATCCAGCTCTGGTGACACTTATATTCCAACAGATCCAGTTAACAACGAGAAAAACAAATATTTGCCATTCACAGCAAAAATCTAAACAAAATAATCATCCTTTACAACAACAAAAAAAACCAAGCTTCAATAACGAAAATCCTCATGAATCCAATATACAGTGGAAACAAAGTCAAACATTTATCAGCTCAAAATATTAAAAAAAATAATAACTCATTCTACGTCATAAAAATTCCACCCCAATACAATAAAAAGAAGAAAAAAGACGACCACTCAGTTTATATACACACATAAAAAAAGAAAAAAGAATTACCTTTACAGTCCCGAGGAAAAATTTGAACCTATAGTAATCAAAACGAAGAACCCACATTCAATTCAACATATAAATGTAAAATCCTAAATCCTAATAAATTAGTGAATTGAAAAGAGAAGCCAGATATCAAATGTTACCCTTTTCACCTCCGGAGGTAATGGAGCTCTAAAAACACTGTTCAATTATTCGCATCTTTGTTAAGGTGCAGATAAAAGATTGAAAATTTCTTTATTGCTAGCCGTTTATACAACTTACAAATTGGTTTTATTAACATACGGGCGGATGTGATGCTGATATAGAACAGATTGGTGGTCAGAAAATTTAGGTTGTGTGACCTGTGTCACATCATTCGCAGAGACGCACGTGTCTACTGGTTTTTTTTTCTTTTCTTTTTTTCTTTTTTTAATGGGCTTGGGGTTTCTAATAAACAATATTTTTCTCTTTTGAAAAAGAATAAACAATACTTTTATTACATCATAATTCAATGAAATTTTAATTGGATAGTTAAATATTCGTTTTAATTTATTGTTGAGCTTCAATTTAATTTTAAGAAATTTCATTAGTCTATCACATGTCGCATATTGTCCTCCACTTGAGCCTCGTTTGCGAAACTTAAATGTAAGATTAATTTAAGTTCAAAACGAGTAATATAAAAATTCTTTTTTGTGAACACTAAAAAATAAGTTAAAATATGTGTACTAAAATTAGAACAAAGAGCTTTAGTTGAAATGGGGGAAAAAACCATAGTGCTTTAATTGAAAATTAGGGGGAAAAAATTGAAGACAAATTACAACAAAATTAAGTTGAGTGATTAAATGAAGGTTCGGTGAAAATTGGACCAAGAGATATTACTACGTAGTCATGGACTACAAACATTATTTCAACAATTTTGTTATGCTTATTATCAAAAGTTAGATGTGACTAAGCAATCCTATCGCACTCGAACCGTCAATAGTTTGTTTGCTTGTTACTCATTTTCTCCATTGTAACTGCAAAGCGGTTGATATGACCTCACATGGCAATGACAGAATCCATGACTTTGACATGGAGGCAGCCAAAAAATTTTCCCTACAAAGCTTGTCGCGACATGGCATATTGAACGTCGTCCTTCAGTGCTTTGACGTCATCCCTCATAGATGCATGTCTATCTATAACACTTTGGACATCACCTGTGAAACCTTTAGCTAACCAATTACACGAATTTCTAATGTTTTGAATAAGTGTCCAATGGTTTCCACGTGCTCATCAATATTGATAATGATTTGATCGAGTTTCTCTTCAACGGAAGCAACCTCACATGTCTCTGCTTTTGTCTTGTTTCTTCAATTTTTCCTTAGGCAACATCACACTCCCTATCCTCAATCTCAACTTCATCAGCATTTCAAGGGTCAATCATTTGAAAGAACCTTTCATTGTTGAGCTTAACCTACAACCTATGGGTAATGGGTGCCCAACTCGTTTTTTGTGTGCCACTCTAGTCAAAATGGTAGTATCATGAAAGTCTATTGCCTTTCGAAATTTGATATGTCATCAACCCCGGTCAAATCTTCTTATTTGCATGCATTGATTAGGTTTTTTTAGTCTGCAGCATAATTTTTTATGCTAAGGATCCTCCAGAGAGGCAATATCATAGCATACTTTTATTACTGTTCAAATTGCTGGCTTATCATGACTTGTTACAACTAATATCGATATTTTGGATTCCAGTGAGAAACATAGAGGATTTAGAAACTCGTGATCTTTAAGGAACTCAAGCTTTTATTTTTGAATTTTTCGATAATCCTACAATGAATGAGAGTCCCATTTATAGGAGAAGAATCTTCTACAGTCACATGGACTGGTACAATAATTAGCCAATCGGACAAACAATTTAAAACATACAAGACACGAGTACAATTATTACACTAGCGGACACGTATCTTTTTTACCAGATCTACTGTTGATAAAGTGGAATCTACTTTAATAAAGCAAACAGTGCTTTATCAATTATTTTGTGAGATGACAATTAGCACATACAAAATGTTAAGATACTTTTAACTTAAGATGATCTTTACGAATCAAGGAGTGCTCAGATTTGCTGCCATGGCCATTTCATCCGAATCTAATGCTAATCTAGTTTTTTCTACCAAAGCATATTTTCTTTTCTTTCCTTTTCCAGTTGTTGCTCAAGTTTATCAAGAGAGTTAGGGTCAAAAGTGTCAAAAGACCATGGGTTTTGAGAATCTTGAAATTGGGAAATTGTGGTTCAAGTTGGCTTGCTAATGCTTGTTGGCTTAAGCTTGTTCTATCTTGTGATATCATTTCTTTTCCTCTTTTTTTTGTGAGATGTGGATTTTCACATCCCATGTGAAGAGTAGTACAAAGAACATTTTCATTAAACATTTTCAACGTTTTCTTTCTGAGTTGGTGTCCTTTAGGAGTATCTTCTGAAATTTAGCTATCTGTCCCAAACTTTATGTTGGTCGTCCTAAATATAATTGATTCCAACAATTGTCAAAATGATAGTCTTCTAGGGGATGGTTGGATACCAATTGTGGATTTGGCTTAAAACTTTTTATATTAGCCTGAATGCCCTGTTGGATCCTTTGCACATATTCCATTGGAAGAATTTCCCATAGAGCATCATTATCAATCTTAGGTCAAATTTTTGCAAAAATTGTTCTATCATCTTTCTTTAGAATGTTCTGAATTCCTGAGGATATCTTTTTCATTCTTTGTGGAGATTGAACGACTGGGCCGTATATTCTAGAACGTGAGAGAGATGTTCATAATACCCTTCTTCGATGAAATAATCCTGTCTTTGGAACACTAGTATTACATGGACATTAACAGATGAAGTTCTAATATCTTTGAATTTTAGATTAAAAAAAATTGAAATTTTTCTCTCCAATGTAAGAGAGGATAAAACCATTCAAAAAATCTTACAACTTCATCATTTGAGTGAGAAATGTATACTGGGTAATCCTTCTAAAGTGGTGAAAGCCATGAGACCATGATATTAGCATTAAAACAAATTGCAATTTGATGTATCTCAAGAAGACACCATATGAAACACAAAAGTTCTTTTGAAATTTTTTCTTGAATTTGTTATGGATTAAAATAAAAGAGATTTAAAAATGGATATTCTGAGTGAAAGCCAAGTCCACCAAGAATATGGTTCCCATTTTGTCTAATAACAATATACTGATATTTTAGCACGAGTTCATTTGATCTTGAGTGGATAGTTTTTTTTCTGATGAGAGTTTGAAGTTCAGGAGAAAAGTTTTAGATGGGAGGATTTTGTGAAGACGAATTCATCATGCAAATGTTAGGGATTTATGGTTGGATATAAGGTTTTGTTCTGGAGAGTAAATTAGGTAAAAAAAAATTATGTTTGTCTTTGATATGTTTGATTTCAAAGTCAAAGTTGGAAAACCATTCCGCCCATCTCAAAAGCTGTGAATTTGGAATCTGTTTCTTTTTGAATTCAGCTTTTGACGAAATGCCTTCATGTCCATTTCTACCAAAAATTTGTTACCAATGAGGTGAAACTGAAAATTTTCAATTCCCCATTTTATAGCAAGAATTTCTTTGAATGTAGAGTTGTAATGTTCCTTCGATTCTTTGAACATACCACTCTTGTAGCCACAAATGTTTCTCTCACATCATTTTCTTCTAGAATCATTGCTCCCCAATATAGATCACTTGCATCGGTTTGTAGAATTCTTCGGTGGGAATTTTTAGTGCTGGAAGATTATGGACTTCTTGTTTGATCCTTTTGATGGTCTGAGCTTGCCTGGATGACCATTACGGAGGATTTTCCTTTAGCATTTCATGTGAAGGTCGTATAACAGGGACTAACTGTTTGAAGAAGTCAGTTATGTAGTTTACTACGCCAAGAAATTGTTGGACCTGCTGTTTCACCAAATTTTTAGCAGGAAATTTGAAGAGTTCGTAAGCAATGTATGGTTGTAGTGAATAACAACCATTTTTGATATGCATCCCAAGAAATTCAATTTCAGAAACTGCAATAATCATCTTTTTTTGGGACAACATGATCTCATATTCTTTAACAATTTCTGTGAACTTCTAGAGCAGTAACTTATTAATATTCTTATTCGCAAATAACAATAGGATATCATCAATATAAATTAATGCTATTTTCAGTAGTGGCTGAAAAAAATTTACCATCGCCTTTTGAAATAAAGAATGTGCCATTTTTATACCAAAAGTCATAACCGTCTATTGAAAATGTTGATTGGTATACAGAATGATGTCTTGTGCCTTTTTTTTTGTTTTGTTCGACCCCCAGTTGCCAAAAACCAGCATTCAAATCAAATTTAGAAAAGATTTTTTGCTTTTGCCAGCTTTGCAAACATGGTTCTCTTATCTGGGAGAGGAAACTTATCATCTGTAAGAAAATGATTTAGGGGCTTATAATCAATGACAAGTCTTAAATTTTCTCTAATTTGCTCACTTCTTTTGCTAACATAAAATGCTTGGCATGTCCATTGCGATGTAGTGGGTTCTATGAGTTCTTCTGATTGTAATTGAGTCGATTCTTTTGCTGCAAGCTCCAAATATTCAGGACTCATCTCCGTGTGACTTGCTATTGTTGGATTGATATCCTCATTTCTTTTAAAGGGTAATAATGTTATAAAGAAATCTGGGTTTTTCCAAAAAGGTTTTGTGCATTTGGTATGGAATTCTGTATGAGATTCTGCACAACAATCTCTTATAATGGTTTCTGTTATGGTTGGTATTGTGAGAGTAAAATATATTATTAGTTCAATTTGATGGATAAAATAGGATTTGAATTTGAGTCCATTTGAAAGAGGCTTGACTTGTCTTTCCCATAATTGTTTGATAACATCAAAACCAATGACAATATCTTTTCCTAGTAATTACGATCCACGTAGTTTGTGAGAAATATTTAGTTTAGGGAAGAATTGGAGGGTTATTGGTTTGCTAATGAGTTCTATGGCAAAGCATGCTTATTGTCTGCTCGAAAAATCTTTTGGTAGGGTTTCCACATATTTTCTGGTAGTATGGCTGGGTGAAGGATTGAAAATGCCGCTCCTGTATGAAGTAATGCTGCAACGATGATGGGTCTTTCATACTTTCCCGAAAAAAGCTTAATTTCAATAATTGGCACCACGAATGAAAGGTTTTTGACCTGCATTCCAAAACATTCTTGCATAGTTTCATCACTACTGTCATCGCTATGAGTATCATCACGATATTCAAGAGCAAAGATAGTTTTTGGTGACTGTTCTTCTTCTTCTGAAAATAGTGATTCCAAATCTTCCTTATCAATATCAACTTGAACTTTTGAAAGGATTTGGTTGGGAATTTTGTATTTTCTTTTGCTAGAGCAATTCTTTGCAAAATGACCTTTTCTGCCACCAATAAAACATTTGTCTCATTTCCTTAGGGAAACCTTTTTTCTAAAAAATCTCCTTTTGGGAGAAAACTTGGAAACCTTTTTCCTTTTCTTGAAAGTTCTACTTTTGAATTTTCAGGGCTTTAAATATCCACATTCTTTTTCAACATGTCTATATTTGATTTTCAAATTTTGGCTGATTATGAGCTTTGCCAAATTGTTTTCCCTTTATGTTGAAGTCTCTAAAGAATTCCCTTTGGTTGCGGAGTTTTTTTAGGGTTTTTAATACCCAATTGTGAAGTTCTCCAATAGATATTTGAGATAGTGCCTGTCCTTTCAACTCCATCATTCTACTGGTTTTTTAACCAAGAGTTGTGGAAGAGATTCAAGATATGCCTGTTTGAGATTAGTACCATTAAGTCCTCCAAGAATATAGTATCATTTCATGATTTCTTTAAAATGCTTGTCCAATCTTTTGGCTTGTAAGAACAATATTTTAATTGAAAGAATTCTTCATGAGCCTTTTCTTTCGCATGGTTTGGTTTTCCACAAAAATCCCAGTGCAGATTATCAAAGAAGTTGTCAAGATCTTGGGTATTTGCCCATTGTCGTTGTCTATAGCTTCCAAGGGATATAAACCATTCTTTCATGGGACCAGTGAGCTTGGCCAGAAATCCTCTAATGACCATATTATGCATCATCAGGTTTTGTCAGTTCTGCAGTACCCCATGCCAATATTTCGTGGAACCTCGATCTCCATCGAGAAGGTAGTAAGTCATCAAGAGTGAATTTGAAAAATAAATTAATATGCTTGGAATAGTAATTATTTGTAACTGTCTGGCCTTCTTCCATGTCAGGCAAATATTCATCTTCATGTTGTCCAGAGTATGCTCCACTAGACAATTCTTTAACTTTCGGACCCCTTCGTGTTTCTTCAGCCATATATAAAGGATTGTAATCTTCATCGGAAGAAGATTCATAAGACTCAGACCTGGTGTCATTAGTTATAAAAATGGGTAAAGACTGAGGTGGGGTTGGGTTTTGGATTTTACATTTTTTTAAGGATTATGGAAATGGGGTTTTTGTATCATCGTTTGTGATGGTTTTTAGGAAGGGTTGTCCAAGGATTCTGATGGTTTTTGTGATTGTCTCCTTGTGACTTTAGGTGGTATTATTTTTCTTTAATATTCTTCAGGAGTGAACAAAGAGGTGGTTCCATATTTTGGTGTCTTTTCTAAGGTGACTAGGTTATTTGTTTAGAATTGTATTAATAAGGAGGAAGGCCAATTTGTACCGAAACATAAAAAGACTTGGGATTCTATATTAGTTGATTTTTAACTGCTTGATTTCCTTTTCTTGGTCATCAAATGGGAGTCCTTTGGCTAGAAGGGTCATGATTTCATTATGAACTCTCTCTATTCTTTGTTTACGGATTTCAATGGGGGAGGTTAGTGTAGTAGCTTGTTGCTTAAGAGTCATTTCAATCCTTCGTTGACTTTCATCAATCCTTTTAAGGAGTGAATTTTGTCTTATAGCATCTTCGAATTGCTAGTTCGGGACTGCTTCTGCTGGAGAAATCTTATCAACTGATCCATCAGCTTTTCTGGTATTTGGATTTTTTACTTTCCACATGTGATCTCTCAAAATTTTCCATGTGAGTGAGATTTGCTGGAGGATGAAATGTAGCTGCAAATGTGGCACTAGCATTTAATGGCTTTGGGTCCTCATTAAGATCCTTCTAGTCTCATTTTTTTCTACTTTCAACAATAATCATTATCATCATCATCAACCCATCCAGATGGAATGATTGGTCCATTTGTTCTAGATAGAGGAGTAAATTTGACATAATAATCAAATTTACTGGAGGGTTCTCCAAGCAACCCTACAAAAGGTTCCTCATTTTCAAATGCCCTGTGAAACCTTGTTAAGTTTTCCGCATTCTTCTTCTTCTCAGAGGAGAAGGATGCTCATCATCAATTTCAGTGCTCAAGCAACTACTACAAGAATAAACGTTCCAAAAATCATGGCCAGAATCATCAGTTCTAGCGTAGACATGTTTTCCATTTGAATCAAAGGCATAAATAAGGATATTTTCAGTGAATGCATACTGAGTTGGAAAATATGTGGTCGTTTTGAAGTTTGGTCCTTCTTAAAATAGATCTCACCTGATCCATCAGATTTATTTATGAAATAGTGTTGAGTGGATTGTATAGGGGCCGATTCTTTGGCCGATTTATGGGATTGTTCATAGCTTGTAATCTAAGACTCGGTAATAAGTTTAGCAAGTTCTGCTCGTGGGATTTGTCTTGAAACATAGGTGCAGCTAGGAACATGTTTGGTGCCCATTTGAGGAAGTAGAGCATCTTTTGTCCCTTGGGGGATAGCAAAATCTAGTTACAGTCGCTTTTTAGAAGGCAATGTATCATGTGTCATCTGGATTTCACTATAGCAGTAGTTCTGGCTCTACATTTGTTCAATATCTTGAAACTTAACTCTTAGATATATTCGCCTCCATCCATCAACAATTTGCAATTGTATGAGCATCAACATGCGTAGCAAAAGGCCTAATTTAAGACAAATTTTAGATCAGGTCGTGCAAAATGAAAAGGAAAAACATATCCAAAGTCAATGTGTCACGTGCTATGCAATAATTTTTTTCAATAATTATTGAGTTGTCGAATTTTTCTTTTTAAGTGTCGATTGAAGTTGTAATTTTTCATAATTTAATAAAAATCATTATTCTTTTTTAAACAGAGCCATATTTTATCTATGTTTGTGAAAATTGCCCTAAAATTTTCCCTATAACGTGTCACAAGCTTAGGTCTGGGCAATTTATTAGTAATAAACCCAAATTAAATGGTCCGAATACCTCTCTACTATTAGAAATCAATTTCGTAAAAGATCCATTTAGATTCCCTAATTTCTTATTGTGCCTACTGGTTAATTTCATATTTGTTCATTGAACTTTCACTAAAATCTCAATATATTACTGAACTTCAATTTACTTTCCGTATTAATCACTTCATTATCACATTACGTTAATTAACATCCCAATCCTCTATTAGCCCATGTTCTGAAGTAAACATGCAACTTATTTATGTCATGACGACAAATTCTTGAAATTGATTACGAAAAAAGGCCTGAGCATGCTACATCCAATTAATTAACATTGATTGTGTTGTGGAAGCTCGCTCCAAGAATCTTCAAATCTGTATTTTTTGGGCTCAATCGAACGTATTTTTCTCTATCAAACCAACCGCCTCCAAACCACAACCAATATATTCACCTCGTTTGCTATTCAATCTTATCCACAAATGACAAGAAATTGTGATGATTTGTCACCACAAAGGCAAGAAGAAAACACCACAAAGGTAGGCTATAAAGGGACCACAAAGTAATCAACCAGTTTTGGACACCGAAGAGGTGGATTTTCACACTTCAAAGGAGGCAGCCGAAAATTCTCCTTTTGCACACACAAATCACATGAGAAAGTAGCAAGGGTTATAACCTTATAAATATGGTAGGGTTAGGCTTTAAGTTGGATCTATAAAAGAGGCTAAAATCTAAGCCATCCAAGAGGGAATACAATTGGACCACGTAGAGCTTATGGATTTGGTTGTTGGACTTATTTCATTCATCGACTTAAACCTATGAAATACATTATCCCACTTAACATCATAACCCAACAGATTGGGACAAGAAAATTTTCAAAAATTGTAACTATGACATGATTAGTTGGCGTATTCGTAAAAACATAAAACACAACATATTTCCATCAAAATTTAATGCTCACTTTAGATTGTAGCATTATGTTTCATGCGGGTAATCGCTAACAATTAAAAAGAGATCAGACGATTGTGTAAGGAACAAACCTCTTGAGATAAAGTCCCAAAAATGGGTGTTTTATTGGTGATGACTTTACAATTGGAACTTAAACAGAATGCCTCCAAGGGGCGCAAGCACACGAGTACTGAAAAGA
>NC_036240.1:9481209-9504942 GCF_002742605.1 Olea europaea var. sylvestris | reverse complement strand
ACAGTTTTGGCCAATACCAATGAAGCATTATATGTAACATGAAAGAATAATGCTATTCGCACTGAAGACTGTCAGCAGTCGTCCTATGTGGCGTACACTTGGGAGTTTTTCATTTGATGTATAATTCAAAAAATAATTACCATATCTATGTATCAAATACCAAATTGTCAAGTGTATGTCAGATAGAGCGATTACTGACAGTCTTCACTACGAATAGCATTACTTAACATAAAATAATTGAAATTTTGCTCTTGGAAATTCTATTATCATAATTTCGACGTCATTTGTGGTTGAATTGATACCTCTAAGCAAGTATATTACATCTGTGGAGAAATCTCAATTGGTTACTGAATTTCAATTTAGTTTCAAATTATTATTCTATCATATTTAGTTACTATAGTTTACGAACCGACGAAAATTGTTTAGCTGGCATATACACCTGAGGGAGTGAGCTGCTCATCGAGTCGCCGCTGGGGCTGCTCATAGGACGAGTAGAGATGGGCTTTTTTTGCTCGGGCTATGGCTCCTGTCAACTCATTGGAAGTCAGAAAATGAAAAATAAAAAAATTATAATTAGAAAAAACAGTGGGCGCGAGCAGCTCGGATGAGCAAGTAGGATAAGTATAGTTATCAATATGAGAATTTTTTGTTCCATAAAGATTCTTATTCAATATAATTGATTACGAGCCAAAAGGCCTGACCGCCTGAGCCTAAAGTCTTGTTGAGCTGAGCCTCATGCTTGGGCTTGCGTGTCAGCTCAAACAACTTGTTGCAACCACTACTTGAATGATCCACATGTGACTATGAATTAAGCAATTTCGTCAATTTATGATATGGCTTCAATTTGAGGTATAAGAATTAATCAATAGGTGAAATTTAAAATAAAAAATGAAGTTTGGACAATCCAATTGATTAAAAAACGACCTCCAATGCATATCGAGGCACTCCCATAGTTTAGAACTCAAATCCCAGTGAAAACATATCACTTTTATTTTGTTTCCATTATTTTCAAAATACATCTTTCTCCATCTTCTGTTCAATCACACATTTTTCAATAAAATAATATTAAACGTAAATCCAGAATTTTTCTTTGTTTTTTAACCACACATTCTTCATTAATCTACTATTTTAAAATGCATTAAATTATCTCAATCATGTCCTAGCAAACTAATGGCAGAGTTTCACATTAATGTGGAGGCATTATCCACGCCAGCAGTAGCAGATGTAGAATGTGAAAGGTGGGATTCCCGATTGATTGACTGGATGCTTCCGCTAGAGCTTCTTCCCCTGCTGTCATTCAAGGGCACCTAACTTACAATCACTAGTGAAAGAGAGCCAATTGACCCTGAACTTTCTACCGAAGTGATCGCTTGCTTTAAACTCTTTGTTTTAATTGAATATCGGCATATAAGACTGCTATTTGACAAGTTATGTTTACCTACGGAAACTATATAGTCAAACATCGCGATTCATCCATCACAACATATACCATCATATCCATAGAGACGAAATTGACAGAATCAAGTTTCAACAAAGATGAACTAGCTAATATATATGCCCATGACAAAGAAAATCATCTAAATAGCAGCTTCTCTCTGACATGGCTTTTACCAGCACATCCAAGTATACTTTGTATGAGCTGAGGCAGTAGACAACTACAGAGATGATAAGGAAATTGACAAACCTCTAGGACTTGATCATCTTCAACCCAGATATTATGTCATTATTATCTATAACATGGAGGGAGAGGGGGAGGGGTTTTTGGGGGGTGGGGAGTTGGCTCCAATATCTTGAGTTTCTGTATAGCTAAGTGGCAGTTGGTGCATTAAGCAAAAATGTAGGAAGGTGATGCTCTAAGACAGCCAGTAACTCTATTCTTTGGCCCGGCTCTTCTAGTATCAAGCCTCTGAGCCTTCTAGCAGCTTCCACAAGTTGCCCTCTATGCCGCTGTGATAACAACTGGCCTCCTGCCTTGATGCATTCTCTATAGAGTGGGAGGTAGGCTATTGCCACCCTCAGAGGGCCCGGAAGCTCCCTTAAGCAGATGGGAGATTCGCCCCATTTTACAATCTGCACAAGGTTCAAGTAATGTACTTCACCTTGTCTCAGTCCATCCAAAAAAGCCGCCTCTGACCAATGCTCTTGAAGAAAAGCCTTGAGATTGGGAGCAACAGCCTCGTCGTCAGATCTAGCAATGCTGTCAGCAACTGCGTAAGTAGCTACAGGATCACCTAAAAAGTCTGAACGCAGGAGAAATGCCACTCCATCAAGAGATCCGCCGCTTCGTTCACCTGCAGCCTTGAGAATTTCAATGCTGAGTGCAGCAAGAACATGCTGTGGAACATGTGGGAGAAGATATTCTGCAATATCTACTTGACTGCTGGAGGTGGCAGCTGTAAGGGCAAGACATATTTCCATGTCCCGGCAACCCCTTTGAACGAACCACTCAACAACTGGCTTGCAACCCCTCTCAGCAGCTCTCATCAAAGGCCCCAAGAAAGCCATGGCATTTCCCTCTTCCACTAGACATTCCATAGTGCCAATTTTACCATAGTGGGAAGCAAAACCCAAGGCTAGGTCAACATCAACATCCAAGCTGTTTCTTTGAGCAATCTAAGACCCCAAAGTATGACAACAAACAAGAACCATGCGGCAGACAAATTAAGTAGAGCAAATATCAATATTAAGAACAAGAACATGACTGACGAATGAAATGAGAAAAATATCAAGAGAACATATGGCAAGGATACTAAAATCAACACTCGGACAAAATTCAATCACCGCTTGTCTTTCTTCTAAATAACAAATCGAATCTCCATAAAAGCTAAATTATGAGGAGACACTAAAGAAAGTTATATGCAAGTAAAAAGTCACCTGCCCTTGGTTTCCTAAGCATATAGCACAAACAAGCCCTTTTTCTTACAGACTGAATGAGATTGTCAGGCCATAAAAACACCATATCCTCAATTTTTTGCAATTTTGAATTGTGTTTAACAGGTTAATTCATTTTTTAATGCAAGTTTATTTCATTTGTAATAATGATCTTTACTGCAACTCATTGACCATTTCTTTTCTCCTTGAGTTATTTAACCCTAAAATTCACAAACTTCAAATCTGCCATAAAATCTTCTCAGTACCACTGGAATTGACAAAGGAAGGTTCTCTATTTCATGAATTAGTGATACTGAACGGTTGCCCTGATGTCAGTGATGATTCGACCACTATGTTTGCACATCAAATGTTGCCTAGAAAAACTAGGGCAATCAGCTATTGGGATGTGAAAAAAGACTTGTGGGGAAGTGTAATAGTTAAGATCAGAAAAGATGTACCAAAATAGCCACATTTAAAACCCCCTTACAGAATGTCACAAACATTGCATGTAACGTAATGTGTCGTTAAAATGTAAGAGAAGTTAATTCAAAAGAGTGCAACTGCTACTATGCTTGGTAACTCCACTACAAAATGACAGTTCGAAGAAAAAACAAGTAAAATAATGAAGAAGCTGTAAGAAACCAATAATAAACAAACTAACCAGCTTTGGCATTATTATAAATTTCTTAATATGTTAGATAAGATTGAAAAGCAGCAGACTACCAGGAAAAGAAAATGAAGTTGATGCAGAAATCTTACTACAATTAATATTGAAAAAAAGTCCAAGCAGAAACAGAAAGTTAGCAAAATGTTGAAAAGATAAATTTCCTAACTTGATCTAATTCTTATGGAAAGAAAATGAATCAAAATCTGTTCTTGTTTCCATGACTGAGATAAGGGAATATTTTTTGCAAGAATTCTATTTTATTTCTGTAAAAATCTCCCTCAGAGGCCAACACCCAAATGTAAGGCGTGGTCAGAGTTTAGGCAGAAGGGTAAGAAGGAAAAGAAGGGGTGTATGGTCGGGAAGGATGGAGAGAGGGACTCCCTTACGAACTGATCTACAAAATACAATGGAGTAATAGCAATAATACTTCACAAAAGCACCATCGCCAACTTTTAGCATGCTCGGATTAAGTTACCTGCAATAAGATGCGAACAAGCTCTGTGCTCCCAAATCGTGAAGCTTCAAGAAAACATTGGTTGACATTGTCTGCACCACCTTCAACCAGCATGCCTAGCAATCCTTGGATAGCAGTTGCTGATATACCAGAGGCCCAACCAGGATCAAATGAACTAGAGAAAAGTGTAAGTGGGAAGCAAGCTGCATCAAATGCTTCTGTAAAATCCTTCCCCGTAAGATGGTTTCCAGCAAGATCTAGAAAGGTCTTGAAAGCTGATAATTGTAGCTGGATCTCGATGGCAGAGTTGCAGTCCACTCTGTCTCTATTTCCCAGGCAACGAGAGTGGAAACTTATACATTTAAGGGCCCACTCAGTGAATTTCTGAACCTTGGCACCAGCTTCTGCCTTCAGAACTTCATCTCCATTGCATTCCTGTAGTCGTTCATGCAACCTGCTAAGATGGGTGGGGAAGTTCTGAGCTATCATCCTACATCATCCGATATGACTTGAATAAAGTGTAGAAAATGCTAACAGAAAAAGAAAACCTATTATCAAGTTAAATTGTTATTGCCACCAACAAATCAACAAGATTCCCTGCCAACAGATGTTGCAATCTAGGGGGTCTAAGTAACAATTACAGTTTCCGTTCTCCATACTATCTAAAGCTGTGATAAAATCTTCCAAGATGAATAGCCAGAATCTTCCAATTTCGGGAATAATGAGAACTTGCTTTCCTCTTTTCCTAATTACATCATGAAGGATGTAAGGAGTATAGACCTAAACCCCTCTGCTTTTATTCTTTTTTCCTCTTTGGTTGAGCAGTATTCTACATTTCCTCCATTAATTGCACTCTTTGTTTATGATATTAAAAACAACGACATGCCCGAAAAAGCAGAGAAGTCAGTAAGCGCTGAAACTTTGGCAACTAATAACAGTCACAACATGTAGATATAGCTAGAAGCCTAGAACGTAGATCAAACTGTACCATGCTTGAAAGCTAATTAAGATGCTAACAGATATTACTTCTTAGTAAGATGCTAATAGATATTACTGCTTAGCAAGATGCTAACAGATATTAGTTACTTTAATATACTGATATCATGTATTGACGACTGTCCTTTCGACCTAGATAGCACAATCTATTTAGTAAACACGCTCGAAATGAAAGCTTCATCAACTAGAGATGAAATTTTGGGTGTTAGGAAGACAGAGCACACACCATAGAAGAGTTTATATATGGACAGAACAGGGATAACTTTTGCACTTGTGAGAAGGCATGAAGACCAAGATCTCAACATGTATTCACAGATTTATTTAGCTGCAAGCATCTTCAATCATAAGTTCACATTACTTTATAAGGGCCAACGAAACAGGCAACTAGGTGGTGAGGAAACAGAGCCAGCAGCTGCCCTTTGGAGTAATAATAAGGAAGGGGAGTGGATCGAGGAACGAATAATAGAGTCAATGTTTTCGGGAAGCATACCCAACTTGCAGTGGGCGTCAGTGCCCCTCTCTCGAATAGAGGAGTGATAGCGGTAGGTGTATAGATTGCTTGATAAACAGGGGCCCAACTGTGCAGGTAGAAAATGATAGGGAATTCTAAATCTGCAGCAAGTAATAAAATTCTTGGTCGATCTGAGGAGCTACTGATGTCACAGTAGTGCACAGAAGAATATTATGTTTCTGCTGGTTATACATGATCTTCCTTATTCAAGTATTCAGTTAACATGACCCCATAAGAGACAACAGCTGAATGCTGTAGCATCCAATCCCTAAATTTAGTCAGATCTAGAACTTCTTGCTATACAAGGAGCCCTTCTTTGGCATCTTACTAATTCCTACCAAGCGTTCAGAACCCTTACCTCATACCTCTTAAACTTCAAATTTCTTTCAAAAAATTCATCCATAGTGTGAAAAAAAAAAAATTCTAGCTATAACTCACAAGCGTTGTCATCCTCACAGAAGCTATACGTGTTTCCTGAGATATTGGGAATCATTCGCTCAGATGTGAACTTCAAGCTAAGAGATAGGCATATTCAATAAATGAGCATGCTCAATTGGTCGTTACTGGTAAAGAACACTAATATATTGTTCCAAGATACAAAACTGGTATTCTAAATAAATAGTCTACATTCCAAGCCATACCCAACAGGTTTTGAGAGAGAAAATATACAGAAAGCACTCAATATATTTTGGTCATATATAGGCCACGTTTGGTATCGTAAGAATGAGAATGAAAAATATAACACGGGAGATAGAAATTAAAATTTGATGGTTTGATGTGATAGATAACGGTTATATTTTTTATTTTAATGGGGGAAAGAATGGGAAACAAATGGGGGCATAATATGAAAAGAAAAATAACAGGAAACCCTTTAGGCACAAAAAGAATTTAACTTTACATATCCAGGAAAATAATCAGTCACAGCTTCTATATACATATCATGTGTGAATGAAAGTATTATACCTCTGTGCCATCACAGTTACAGTATCTGCCAGGCTCACTGTTCTGCTCTGGCAAGCTGAAACACAGGAAGCGAGAAACGATGTCCTAAGTGCAGCTCTAGTGAAGTCATATGCCCCATTCGCGATGATCTTCTTGGTCAACCCAGTGATTCCATACAATTCTTGTTGTGTACTCAAAAACCAGATAGAATCCAAAGAAATGCAGAGAGCGTCATTGAGAGTCTGTGGATCTGCCAACAATATCAGACTCTCAGCGAGCTCCCAATCATGTGAACTCACAGCACCCTGAAAAAAACGGCCTACCTCAATTCTATCTTGTCTGCTAAGCTTCTTCTCATTCTTCCCAGGCTCAGAATCTGAAGCAGTCAATCTGGATTTAAGTTTCTCAGCTCCACAGCTACATGTGGCCCAACAAAGCAGGGAACAAGAGCTGCCTGTGTACTGCGCTTACAAGAAGTCCAATCTTATATCTCAGGAATCGAATCCTCACACTACGGCTACCAGCAAGGCGTAAGACAACTTCACTCTTGTCCTTTACACCACTGGATTATGCCCCGAGGGACTTTTCCTTTTTATCCTTAATATTATTCATAGTCGCTCATTCCAATAATTGCTCTACGTAATATTTTACATGACGATTTGTGATTTAATGAATTGATGTGGTAGTTTTTTTTGTCACGTATATCAAATTATTAACCACCACATGCGTGTTACATAGAATAATTGCAGTAGTGAGTGATTGCAAATAATATTATTCTTTTTATTTGCATCCTATTTAACTCTGGACCTTGACCTTCAACATGAGTAATACTTTCGTCTCTATTCTTTAGAAAATAACAAATTAGTCCCCAATATAACAATTTGTTGTACTGTTAATCTCAACGATTTGAAAAAAAACGTGCATGCAAAGCAAGTAAGGCGCTGTTGTGAGAAGAAAAAGAGGATGTACCCCATTAATATACAGTCGTCATCCGATTACAATCAATCACTATTGTGAGAAGAAAAAGAGGTTACTCTATTTATATACAGTAGTCATCCATTTACAATTAACCTAACCTCAATAGAGATTTGTAGAAATTGGTCGGAGGAAGATTTAGCCCTGGTCTGGGCTCTATTTTAATTAGATTATGACAAAGATGAATTTTTGAGAAAAATGTATTTTGAAACAGTAATTTTTTGAAAAAATATATTGTTAAAAATAAGAAAAAATTTAGAATTTACATATAATATTATTTTAACGAAAAACGTGTAGTTAAAAAAGGAAAAAGAGAAAAATGAATTAAAATTTTAATGGAGTCCAAATATGAGCTTGAAAGTATGGATTGACAGTAGAGTTTGAAAAGCTAGGAAAATGCCCTATTTACAGGGAATTTTTTCACAGATGTTCTACAGGGCAGTCACATAAGAGTGGGCTTCATGTGAATATTTTATGGGGGTGGACCCCACTACTGTTTGTATTCTATAAAATATCTGTATAATTTTCCCTATAAGTGTAACGCTGTTGGAAAAGCTATGCCCTTTGAATTTGATGGACTATTAAAAGGTTTCAATTATTTTGCCTCTATATGGGTTTCATTCTATTTTTCAATGACTCAACAAGTGAGTAATTGATAAGTAAATAGTACATATGGGCTTATGAAATGTAAGTTTAAATTTAATTTTAACTTTGAAAAGTAAACTTTTATAAGAAAATGAACCCAGATCAAGGCTATGTATGGAGTTTTAATTTTTAAAGAAAAATCTATCAACGAGCATATGTATCCACAATCAACAACTTGCCATATATTGCTGCACTTTAGTAAGTTATGAATTTTATAAGAAAATGAAACCCAAATCTAGGCTTTATATGGAATTTAAGATTTTAAAGAAAAATCTATCAACGAGCATATGTATCAACAATCAGCAACTCGCCCTCTATTGTTGCACTTTAGTACGTTTGCATAGCATAACTTTCAAGTGTCAATTCACACATGCAAAACCAGGGAGATTCCTCTTTAATTTTTATTTTATTTTTTTAAATAATTGGCCCAATTTATTTATTTATTGAAGTCTTGAAGAGGGCATCGAATCTATTTGAATAATTAACCTAGATGAAGTAGAATTTTTATTAACTTCAAACCTAAAAGGACAAAAACAGAATGAGAGGAAAAATCTCTTAAAAAGCCTAGACAAAGATATATCATATATGCAAGCCAAGAACAAATATAATCCTAATCAAGTTAAGAGCAAATTGCATTGAAAAATACGATCAATCAAGTGAATGTCTATTTTATTCTGGTCTAGTCCAAAGCATTAGATTTTTCCTATTAAGTACAAATGCTAAGTGGTGAAGCTCGTGGATAGAAATATACAGGAGTTTCTTCAAAAAAATATCTTGGCCAAATCTCAAGGATTTCTTCGAAAAACGAGTTTCTTACATGAATTAAAAAGCTCAAGGGTTTGAATAGAGCTTGCCAAATCAAAATTTGCTTTAGGTGGCCATAATTGGAAGAGTTGGTTCAAATGATTTGGAAAAAGTTGGAGGGTTTGACACTCATAAGGTAAACTAGTCCATAGATTAAGCCCCGTTTGCTACACATTAATGTAAAAATGAGAATGAAAAATATAGTCGTTACGGACCCCACACAAGAGATAGAAAGTCAAATATGGTGGCTTGATGTGATGGATGACGATCATATTTTTCATTTTAATGGGTAAAAAATGGAAACAAACGGTCGCTAAGCCCCCATTTGGTTCTTATTTTTTAAGTGAAAAAATTGATTTTTTGACTGTTATTTAACGTGTTCAACCTTCATTTTTTACTTCTTTACTCACAAGTGAGATCCACTTTTCTATTTAACGATTAAAAAAATAGTTCTAAGAATTAGTACCAAACAGACCCTAAATGATAATTTTAAAGTACAAATTGACAATAGTAGAGTTTGAAAAGCTATAGCCTTCGGATTTGATGCACCATTAAAAAATTTCAATTCTTTTATATGAAGTCTTAAATTTAAAAGAATAATTTATTGATGAGCATGTGTGTTTCTACCCGGTTTTTTTTTTTTTCTTTTTTTTCCCTAGCCAAATTGGGCAAATTTTGAATATGAGACCATCACACACACTATGTGAAATAATATATCTCATTCTTACACAAATTCAAAACAGTTCTTTCTTTTTTAACCACACATTCTTAAAATTATAAAAAAACTATTATAAAATACTTTTTTCTCAAAAAGCTAATCATAATGGAGCTCAAACAGGGCTTTATCTCCTTTGTATCTTATGTTAGTTTACATGATATACTATTGCATTCAAAATTTTGATAAAATCACTTTTTTTCTTTTTCATTTTTCTTTTTTTGGGTAGGTCACGGTGGGTCCCATTTTTCTACATACGATAAAACATACTATACAAATCAATTTTTAATACAATCAAACATGTTCCAAAATAACGTGATTAAGAATGAGTTTGAAGAGAATGAGTTTTAAAAAAGGGCCAAAATGGAGTTAATCTTATAATTCATATTTTTTAATGGCAATCTTATAAATACTTGATATTAATGTCATGTTTGGAAGTGATTTTTCACCCAAAAATTGAGTTTTTGACTGTTACTTCACTATTTCAGTCGTAATTTTTGACTTCTTCTCTCACATGTGACCCCCACTTTTTGCCTAACGATCAAAAAATCAATTCTCAAAATCACTTCCAAACAGGCCCTAAAATGTAAAATAATAAAATAAGCCATGTTTAGCATGGTATAAAATTTAGATAAAAATTTTAGTGAAAAGTCCACAATTAATTTTAACACCACGTAACTTGTAGCTCATATATTTTATCAACTTTTGAACTATATATTTTTATTAGTTTTTATTTTAGAATCTAATAAAAGCTTGATTTATAGCTTGGGGATAAAATTACATATGAATTTCCTGTGTCCCCTTTGCGACAAAAGTTAAATTTTGATAAAATAATCATTTACTTTATAAATTTCAAAATTTTTTTTAACGTCCCATCTAAAATTGGATACATGCAACATCAGTATCCCGCAACTTGCATTCCATTTTGACACAAGTATAGTTTTTTCTTTTAATAATTTATTATTTTATTTAAGGATTGGGCATCTGTCCGTTGATTAGGCCCACATGTTTTTTTAATATAAAACTAATAATTGAAATTGATTCTTTATTTGGTCTATATTTGGAATTTCTATAGGGCTCCCTAAAGTACTAGAAATATGAAAAGTAGATCATCAACTTTCTATTTGTGTCAAATGTTCCTTAACCTCTCACATTTATAGCAACCGAGTGCCAAAAGGACAAAAACCGTCCATTAAATTGTCGAATACTCACATCATAATTTACTTTTTGGATGCTTATATTGACACCACATAATTTTGTAAGTGCGCTACATTATTACAATCAAAGTCCATAATCTATATTTTATTATCAAACTTATGTCCTTGACGTTTTTTTTATCATCGCGCTCTTATTATCAATCTTTAATCAATTAACAGTCCCTGCGACGGTTTCATGAGTGTAAAAAAGCTTATTTTCTCATCACATTCTTAAATAAGAAATAACGATGACAAATAAATGTGTGGGATTAAAAAGGGTAATTGGCACAAAACGTCCCTATCTTTCAACTTCATTGTGTAAAACGTCCTCATCTTTCATTTTTTGACATTTTTACCCTCAAATCAACCTTTCATTGAGACGAAAGTCCTTCCGTCCAACTCTCGTCACTTCTTCCGTTAATTAAAGAGAGAGACTCAATTTCTTGCTGGTCAACAGGGGTAAAACCGTCCTCACCCAACTAAACCCTTCTTCCCGCCTTCTACGTAGTCCACATAGTAACAATAGCTGGAAAATGGGTGTGAAAATACTTTAAATTATTACATTAAATGAAGGAAAAAATGTCGTGAAGAACATATATGGTGAAATCCAACCACCAGGTCCACCATTGCTGCTCTAATGTTGGGTTTCTAGAAAAATGTAGCAAGACATATATTGAATGGGTGGTCAATTTATAGAGACAACTACTAGGTTTTCATTTCTAGTTTATGCTTATTGTAACCATGGGGTAAATGGCGAAGATCAAGTGGAAATGGGTGCTGTGTATTTATCATTTCAGTGGTACTGGCTTATTGGTGAAGATGACGGATCCTGTTCACTTTTTTTGGAAATCTAATGAATATTGTGCTAATAATCCCTACGTAGTTATAATTTTTCTTAAGACATCCCTACCTATAAAAAGTATTGGCGAGTAACGTCCCTACCTTTTAGAAAAATTTGCGAATAATGTCCCTACGTTTTAAAAAATTTTGGTGAGAGCGTACGCTGTTTTCTTCCATATACCACCTGTTGATACATACCAACTCAAAAGTCCCCAAATATACAATTCTATCACAGAATCTGAGCACAATTCATCCACCAATTGACCGAAAACTGAAACAAAAATAACCACTACCTGTTGAAGCTAAAATAAACGAAAACTGAAGCAAAATAGATACAATTCATTTCAAATTTGCAAAATGTCCACTATGCAGCCAACATAAGTTCCGAATATCAAAAATAGGTTCCTAAACACCAAAAACAGGTTCCTAAAGTGCTATATTGTATCCACTACCTGATGACAATTTGTGCACTGAACAACAAAAACAAAAGCCAAAAAATTAATAGAACTTAGCAGAGAGTTTTCATCTTAACAAGGTGCTGGAGGTGGATTGTGTTGGGAATCTACTTATACATGCACAGCGGAAGTTAAAATTATTTCGATTCCCATCGAGGATCCCTTTGTGTTTAGATAGAAATTGTGATAAAAATTGTACCTTTGAAGAATTCTGCAAACCTTTTGCTTTTCTTTTCGTTCCAATAATCTTGATTCGCTACCCATAGCTGTCCAATTGTCCAGCCTCCAACGGTGATCCACACAGAGAATAAGATTGCAACTTCTAGAGTTTTCTCTCTTGTGCCAGCAATAATAATGAAAACCATATGAATTGAAAACCCTAACCTTTTATTTATATAAGCTCAAATGGGCCTGGCCCGGTCCACTCCAATATTTAATTAAACCATTTAATTAAATTCGGTCCATGAATTAATTAATCAAATTAATTAATTCGGGCATATAAATAACCAACCCAATTAATTAATTTATCCAACGATTGTTAAATTAATTAATTAATAAATTGCAATCTTCCAATTCTCTTTTGTGTGTGACCCATCAGACTCCCAATCACGATGCCTAACGACGTGAAATATTATTTTGATCTAATCAAAATTGATAAATTAAAACACCCTTTTAATTTATCGTCAATTTACACTTGTCGTCCCTGATTGACATCTAGCAATATGTCAGGGCAATACATGTGATGGGAAATGTCATGTGGTGTGACAAAACCAAACTCGTTCGTTTACCGTGAAACTATAATCCCTTCGTCAATATGATCCGATCAACTACGAGATATGAAAGTGTGTCAATCTCGATTATCGATCATATCTTTCACTCCACTATTAAGTCAATATAAGTCGAAAACTTCTTTTCGACTTATGAGTACACCTTGGCCAAGGATTTCATCATTGACTTAATTGAATGAAACGCAGATCATAATCTCCTACTATTTAAGAATGACGAATTCTTTATTGATCAATCATAACCTTTATACGATTCTTGACGTACTCGAACGATATCGTATTAGCAGCCCTTTTCAGAGCAACATCCAACATCGCCAAAGTATGACTGTCCTCATATAAGGTACCATGACGACCTCAAATCAAAGGACCAATTCCACTACCGAGCATTAGAGATTAACCACTGACACTCAAATGGTTATCCATGTGGAATATCTCGACGAATCTCCAATGTTTTGTTCTATAACAAAACGTCCACGTATTCATTTAAGTGTCACCGCACTTTAACTTGTGAGATCAGCTACTTACTTCACAAGTAAGAAATGTCACACGTGATGGTCTATCCGTAATAACGATATCCGTAGCTCGTTATTACTTACGACCATGGATGATTTAAGATTCAATCGGATGTAATTTGTATCTCACAATCACAACTCCTTGTGATTAACAAATTATGGAAATTTGAATCTTCGGGATGTATTATTTATTTAATTGTCTATTAATTAAATAATAGATCTGTCATTAAATTGTATTAAATATATATCAAAAGTATTTATGTCCAAAATTGATTGGACCTAGGGCATAATACTTATAGGTTGATCATTGCCGGGCTTTCTCAGAAACGAAAGAAACATGTTGTTCCTTGAAGCCCTGTGTAACAATAATAAACTTTATCAGAATCCTACACATACACTCAATCATGCAAAGCACCAAAATATGAAATGGAAAACGAAAATACCGACAAATAATGATTCTTACTGACGCGTCGCTTGTTGGAAAAACTCTCAACGTAGGTTTCCACTACGCCGACTGCTAATATGCAACCATACGAGAGGAGAATGGAGGAAAAATTGTAAGAATTGGAAGATAAATGGAAATTTTTGAAGAACTAGAAGGAAATGGAATGGGAACTGCCTCTTGTTGTTCGAAGAAAAAGATGAAAATGAAGGGTTCAGTTGGGTGGGGACGGTTTTACCCTTGATGACTTGAAAAAAATTGAGTATCTCTCTTTAATTAACGGCAGAAGTGACGGGAGTTGGACGGAAGGAATTTCGTCGTAATGAAAGGTTGATTTGAGGGCAAAAATGTCAAAAAATGAAAGATAAGGACGTTTTACACAATGAAGTTGAAAGGTAGGGACGTTTTGCGCCAATTACCCGGATTAAAAAATACCCTTCTTAGACCACATAGTAAAAATCAAATTTTTGATAGAAGGTGGATTAGTGATGGCAATGGACCGAGCCGGCTCTGCCCTTTAACTCACGAGCTCGGCTCGGGCTCGTGGCAAGCCGAGCTCGTGGCTCTTGGAGGATGAGCCGAGCTCACGAGCAGCTCGTGAGTTCATGATTTTTTAAAATTTTTTTTGGTAAATTTGCACATTTTGGACATTTTTTTTAAAAAAAATTAATATTTTTTTACGAGAGCCCCTACTCGGCTCGGGCTCGTCATTTAACGAGCCTGAGCCGCCCACGAGCCAGGTTTTGACGAGCAGAGCCGACGAGACGCTCAATCCGTTTGACATCCCTAGGTGGATATACGCTTTTACTAATTAAGAGTCTGTTTTGTTTGGATTAAAATCTGATATTAATCTAAGTTGAATTCAAATAATCAATATTAACCACACTTTTATGGGCCCCACAATTTTGTAACCACACATTTAAAAAATTTCTATCACAATGTACTAAAAAATCTAATTTTAATCCTACCAAAACTTATTTTGATTCGTGTAGAGATATAGTGAATTGATTTAGAGCCTGTTTGAGAGTGATTTTGAAAATTGATTTTTTGATCGTTGGGAGAAAAGTGAGGTTCATTTATGAGAGAAGAAGTCAAATATGACGGCTGAAATAGTAAAATAACGATCAAAAAATTAATTTTTTGGGCAAAAAAATAACTCCCAAACAAGCTGTTAATTGGGTAGGTTTGCTTTAAACTCGAGTGGAATCAATCAATTAATTTAGAAGGATTCGTCCGGGTACATATAATTAATTATTATCAAAATTCAGTAATTGAAATTAAGGATATAGTCACGATGAACTCGTGAATCCTAACATCTTAACCATTATATAAATATACTAAATTGTACACTTGCAAATTTTTTGTTGGTTTTCATAGTTTAATTGTTTTCAATTGAATTGATGTTAGGAATAGTTAAATCGATCGTTAAATAGTAGGACAACTTACATAAATATACTTAAAATGAAGAGTTTTTTAAAAAATCATATGAAAATTGTTTTTAAAGAAAAAATACCACGTAAAATTAAGCGAGACTTTTTTAATCAAAAAGTGACATTAGCTTTAATTAAAATAATGTATATCACTTTTTAGTTAAAAAGTGACATGCAATGTCATTTTCTCTATCGCTTAATTTACATTTAACACAATACAAAGTAATAGAGGCAGATCCATTAAGGGACGAGCGGGTGTAGTCGCCCTCACTAAATTTTCAAAAATCTTAAATTGGACTTTTTTAAATTTAATTTTTCAAGTTTTTTATTTTTATTTTTTTGTTTCTTTCACAAATTTCAGATTTTTTTTTATTTTCTTTCACAATTTATTTTAGCCTATTTCTATCTCGCCCTGCACCGAACTTTAATCCCGAGTCCCCGCCCCCCACCAAAAGTAAATCAGTGTCTAAAAGTAATTCTTATAAGTAAATTGAAAGCATAGCCAAAGATGTATTGTCATATTAGAAATTGATTTTGTTCAACATTTTAATTAGAAAAATGGCACAAAATGCTATTTCGCATTTTAAATAAAAGGTCGCAAACCATGTAAATTGACTTTTTAGATAAAATATTTGACTAGAAGAACTTTATCCCACCATATTAATCCCAGACCTGTAAAAATAAAAAAAGATATACATTTAAATGAAATTCAAATAAACTAACAAAAATATGTACTCCACAAAAGATTAGATGAATTTTGTTTTTGTGGCATTAAATATGAAAACAATTTAATAAAAGTGACATAAATTCAAAAGGTGATAAAAATTCAAAAAAGTGACAAGAACTAAAAAAAACTAGCAAACACTCAAAAATATTAACTGGTATATCTTACCAAAACCTTAGAATAGACTCAGTCAATAGTTGAATTTCTTCCATATGTTGTCTATTTATAATTATGGTTTCCTTCTATTAAATAGCATATAAACTTGGACAATACCGATTAGATCCAAGCTCTCTTATTGAATTGCTCATTCAATGAGCATTCTCAATGCTTAATTGAATTATATGTAGTGATCAATAAATTAAGTTGAATTCTATATCTATTTGGATTAAAATCTTCTATCCCTTTTCTGGAAGTCAATGACTCTTCGTAGCTATTACCTTGACACCAAAGAAGGGGAAAATATGAAGCGCATGGATGCAAGTTATGCCTTGGAGTAAAAGACAATTCCAACTTCGCCGATGGTTCTATTTTTCGATCTTTCTGACTTGCTCCTACGGAACCAAGGTCGGCTTATCTCCAACTCATGAACTTAGCCGATTCAAAGCTATATGATAGCACTTATGTTATAGAAAAAGAGGACTCTTGCATTTTGCACCCTGCTCGAGTTTCATATTTTATTTTTTAAGCCGAACGATAGAGACTTCATTTAACTTAGGATTCGACTTTGACCATCAAATGAAATGTGAATAACCCGACCAATCAATCAAATATTGATTAATACGTAATTGATTGAACACTACTTGAATTTTGTTTCACTCCTCATTAGGAACCCTTCTCTCACGGTACTACTTTGCTAATTGTCACTGGAGGTTTCAACTATAGGAGAACTAGGAACGGAGAGCTTTGCCCTTGCAGAAAGTTGCAATTAAGAGGATTTCGCTAATCCTCCCTTTTCAAAAGGAAGAGCTTGGAAATTATTCAATAAAATGACAATATTCAAAAAAATGTGAGATAATTTGGGGGGAAAAGTGACAATCCCTCGTGGTAAAGCCTCAATAACAAGAACTCTCTCGTTTAAACCTAAATAGACCACCGTCACTCACTCCTAAAAACAAAAAAATAAGCCTTGAACAGTATAAATGCATAACGTTGCCTTTATATCACATATCGCACAAATGCAAGAAAACAACATAGTTAACCTTCCAATCTGCTACAGATTGAAGGAAACAACATTGTACTTTAGTAATTAACGTGTTTAGAATTTTTAACAGAAGGGACATAAGGATGCAAAACACACTACTCCGTATCTAAATAGACACTCTTCAAACTATGAAAATTAGTAAAGCAGAGAGGAACAATCTTTATTTGAACAAAAAAATCAAGATACAAATCGAACTGAGAACGTAACTCTCAAATGACAGTTTTTACAAACACTAACACGGTTGATACCAGATTATTAGCTACACAAGGGTGGATATTAGTTATGTTACATGTGCAAGATACTAAGTCCTTGTTTGGTGGGGATTAAATCTGTAATTAATTTTGATAAAAGTTGATGAAATATATATTTGAAAAGTTGTAGGTCTTATGAAATATGTAATCAAAATTAATTATCAATTTTGTCTTAGATTAAAATCTATATTTTATCATCTACCAAACAAGACTAAATATTAACTCAACTATTCACTATTTGTAAAAATAATAATAATAATAATAATAATAAAATAAAAAGGTTGAACCCCAACCTTGAGAATCTCCACCGCCCCGTCCTTAGAGTTTTATGAGGGAGGTAAATCGCGGAATGTGCCCCAACAGGTTAGGGAATAAGAGCTGTCGGTAGAGTTTGTCCACCATTTTATCTCTCCTTATGGAATCCTATCTCTACTGTCCCAGTTCGTGAATCCTATGGTGCAGTTGAATTGCAGCGGCTAGAAGTCTTAAATTTTGTGCAAGTCTCAGTATTTCCACCAGCTCCTGAACTATTATTCTCCGTAACGAATCCACAATAATGAGCAATGCTCTATTTTTGACCTCAATGCATCAGGTATTGTGTCCAGATCCATTCTTTTACCGTCGTTCAAAACCCTCATTCCTAAATGCTTTGCCACTCTGCCATTGGTGGTGGCGCCACACTCTCTTGAATACTTGTTGAGGCAAGTATCTCGTGATTTCAAAACAAGTCCTAACACAACATCATTTCTAATGATCGTCTCCAAGAAAAATCAAATTACGAGAAAGAAAATTAATATACTCAAAAACTAACAAAATGTTGGTCTTGATATCGAATTGAATGAATTGAGAGAGAAATGTAGGGTGTAATGATGACAAATTGAAGATGTTAAAGGAAAGTCGCCTATAATCGATCTAATCATGAAAATCGCCCGAAAATTGGTAGATAGAAATCATTGATTTAGGGTTTGGTTGGGGTTGAATTGTATTCATTTTTCTTCAGAACGTACAATTAATGAATGTTTAGAAAATGAGAGGGTATTTATCAATTTTTTTAACTAATGGGCCGTATTGGGTGTAATTATCCCTAAATAATAATCCTCGTGAAATGATAATTCGAACTCTTGTGTACAGTTTATTACTTGTTAATGATATCGTACACTTACAATTAGAAATCACGCTACAATTATTTGCTCACTTTTTATTTTTATTTTCAATATTTGGAGAAACAAATAACGTCATACACAAATAATTACGATGAAACTAACCAATTAGAAAACCTCAAACTTGAAATACAAAAATGAATAAGCCCTAGTTTGAAAATCATTATTTTTAAACTATTTTTTTACGTACTCATTTTCAATTACTCATTCATACAATAAAATATTCTACATATAAATTTAAAACTTTTCACTACTTTTATACAAAACACTCCCCTAAAATTCACTATTTAAAACTCTATTTTTCCCAAGTAATGATTGTAAAAAATGGGTTAAATCTCACACAAACAAATAAATTTAGCATACAAAAATGATCTCTCGACCACAATGAGCAGAAGATATAATGTTCACATCAACAAGTGTTTTTTTTTTTTTTTTAATATTTGTCCCCCACCACTCATGTGGCAATATCACATATTGCTACATCTATAGTTGGCATTATAATATCATGCTCAATGTGGGCATGAAATCAATTATGATATAGCACAATTAAGAAGTTACACACCAAACATGTTATGCCACTGCATTATTGTACTATATTTGTTTTTTAATGTAAGATTTATCATTTTTTTTCAAAAAGAGGGGGAAAAAAACCTTTACTTACAGAACTGAACTGCTGCTCTCTATCGAATTGAGAGAAAGAAAGGACGGAGGCGACCATTGTTCAACTTCCAAAAAGTGTCGAAAGAAGTCTTTGAACAATTGCATTTTTGTGTGAATTGGATATCCCGACTGAAAATACAAAATCAATCGTAATAGAGATATAACTCTTTCATTTCTAATGCAAAGATGAATAATCCATATCTAATGGCTTTAGAATAATAAATAAATAATGATCTTCAAAATTTTGCTGAAATTACCTAAGCAAGTTGTCAAACAATTCCTTGACCAACAAAAATCCCGACCCTCTAGCAATAACTTGAACTCTCCGTTCTATGGCATCTAGATATGTCAATTGAGCTCACTGGCTTAGGCCGCTTGTGGCTCGGCTCGGCTCTAAGCTCGATAGAACCAAGCACTATTTTGGAACATCGACTCGAGCTGACCCGTGTGGCTCGTTAGATTGAGCTAACGAGCCTTGAAAAAACAAAAGGAAAAGGCAGCTCTGCCTGACTAGGCTCCGAAATCCAAGTCGAAAGCTCTCAAGTGGAGCTTAAATTTTTTGCTCCCACCATTTTACTTAAGCAAAGCTTGAGCTTCGAATTTCGGTTCTCGAGCTAGCTTGGCTCGATTCGTTGACATCCCTAGCGGCATCACACAAAAATTATAAAATTGAAACCATTAAAATCCTTGAAATTTTCTACAACAAATTCAACGCTAATATCCCAGGTAGGATCTAAAATTTCAACTAGTCGAAAACGTGAACTAAACCCCTGTTTGGTTCTCATTCTTTCCTCATTAAAATAAAAAATATGATCGTTATCCATCATATCAAATCACCAAATTTGAATTTTTATCTATTGTGTGGGGCCCATAACAAATATATTTTTCATTCTCATTCTTCCAAAAATGAAAAGCAAACGGGGCTTAAATCAAATTTTGATCTTCACATAATCTGAACCCCATATATAAGATTTAAGTAGAAATCGCTAATTTATAAAGTTTTCTCAAATTCACATCTTGGTCCCTAAAGTTTGTAAATTTACATAATAGTCCTCATGATTTTCAAAGTATCAATAAATTCTTCAAACCTCAAAATGTATTTTGGAATAGTATTTTGACGAAGAATGTGTGATTAAAAAATAAGGAAAAATTTTGGCATTGCGTTTAATATTATTTTATTGAAAAATGTAGGGTTGAAAATAAGATAGATAAAAATGCACTTTGAAAATAATGGAGACTAAACAAGAGCTATAAAAACCATAAACATGCCACCTTTTTCTATATTGCATTTCAGTCTCTAAACTTTTCAAACCATTTAATAAAGTCCCAAACTACTTTACAGACCTCCAACAACCCATATTGTTATCAAGAAAATCAAAGTTCATCGTTTCTTCCGTGAGATCTTACTTTTTAAATATTCAATTTGGTCCCTCAAGAATAGAAAGAATTCTAACTTGGTCTTCAGGTTTTTAGAGTTTGCATTTAACTCATATGATGATTCACTTACCTTATAAGTTAAATCAAATGAATTATTATTATTATTATTATTAATACTAATTCATAATAATTAAATATCATTAAAATAGGAAAACACCTTATTATACCTAAATGTCACCAAGGAACGCTTAGACACAAGCCTTGGGGCTAGATCTTGCTGCGTTGGAATGCCCCGTGCCTTTTAGAACCTTGCATTTTATTGATGAATTCAACTCGACTTGCCTATCTTGATTTGGAAGTTTGATCATACTAAAATTGCGCTTTAGAGTTCGCGAGTTGATGGAATTTAACATAATATTTTTAAGATTTTAATAGAATTTGACATGTAAAATCGTATAAACCATGCAATATATACAAAATATAATCCTCGTTAGAGCCCCGTTTCATTTTTAAAAAAAATGCATTTTACGTAGTGTTATTATTTAGGATGTGTGGTTAAAAATAAGGAAATTTTTTAGATTCAAGTGTAATATTATTTTATTGAAAAATTAGTAGTTGAAATGGGATCAAATCAGTGTCAAAAATACATTTTGATGAAAAAAATGGGGGCTCAAACAAGGGCATAATATATTCCATAACTTGAAAATCTGTAACACATTTTTAACACAATAATGCTTTTCATAATTAGATATTGCTGTAACCATTTACGTAACATTTTACGTGGTATAATTTTAATAATTTAAAAACAGAATAATTTTTAATAATGTTATGGAACATATTATGATTAGTGCTGTCGCTGTTCGTAAATGGCACTACCCTTTTTAGCATGGCATATAATTAAGATCCTAAATGTAACAACCAAGCAATGAAAATCATGCTAAAAACAAAAAATCAGATATTAGGCAAGTGTTACACCATGATTAACGAGGAATTATGTAATAGTGTTGATTTGATGTGCTACAACATTATATAATTGGTATACCCTATTGAGCAAGGTGCATTGCAATTTCCTCTTCTGTGGACGCACGCGAGTATGACTCGAGATGGAAAGAGAAAGATTGTTTTCTCCTGTTGACACGTTAAAAGTGCAGTCCAATTCGAATAACTCAAAGAATAAAACTCAACTGGGCAATTCAGGATGAAAGCCCAAATAGGGTTATTAATGACTGCAGTGGAAGCTCACAAACGCGGTAACACCGTCGCCCAAACTTACAAGACGTCCAAGATCTGAGCGAATGAAGTGCCTTACAGTCACCCAGAGTTATAACCCCGTTCTCGCCCAAACCTTCGAATCGCCCAGGATCTTAGCAAACATAAGGTATTATGGTTATCCAAAGTACAATTATCTAAGCAGTTATTGGGTAATCTTATCACGTTCCACGATTCAAGAAGTTCAGTTGAAGACGGTTGAATGACAAAGAGTAGTGACAGCATTTAAAGACGGCAGTTCCACGATAAGTTGGCCACCATGAAGAAAGTGGGCAGTTATAAAGCAATGGAGTAGTTTTTAAGCGGTTGATCACAAAGAGAGTATCAAGGGAATATAATATGAAGAAAATACAATAGAGCAAAGGAGACCGAATCAAACACTCTCAAACAGAGAATATGTAATTTCAATTTCTCAGTTTAGACTTAAACATTTCTTTCAGTACTCGTGTGCTTGCGCATTCTGTTTAAATTCCAATTGTAAAGTCATTGCCAATAAAATACCCATTTTTTGGGACTTTGTCTCAAGAGGTTTGTCCCTTACACAATCGTCTGATCCCTTTTTTAATTGTTAGTGACTACCCGCGCGAAACAATTTGGCATGCCCAGTGGGACATTGATGTTTGGTGTTGAAGATACAAAAGGTGAAATAATATGCCTCAAAAATCCGATAAGGAAACAGCAAGCCAGGGAGGAGTCCATTTTGTGATCGAGCGATATGAGGAGCAGCATAGCTCTCCACGAACAGATGGACAGGATCAGAGCAATCACAGTTGCTACAAACCAATGACAGAGTTAAGTCCTCGAACCATGCGTGCATTACTTGGAGAACTCACATAAGATATCGTTGAACAGGTAAATCTACGAAATATTCATAATATGGAAAGATTTACCCAGAATGGGAATGCACATTATGACAACATGGCCAAACAACTGAATACTTTGAACGAAATAATGAATAAGTTGGTAGGCCAAATTTGTCAGCCAGTTGTGCCTCTTACAAACTACTTTCAAACTAGGACAATTGTGGGACATAATCCCCCAATCCTAAGTTTAAATCAAGGGGTAGAATCACATTTTGATCCCTCTACTTCAAACCAGGGGGTGGTGCAATACCAAATCGGAATAGTGGCATTGGTACGTCTAACTTGGGGGTAATCCAAATGCAAGAGATAATGTCCTAAATAATGGACAGAATACCCCACGTGTTAATGAGGGAATAAATGTTCAGGCTAAGGTTAGACCGTCGGGCAAAGATGAGCATATAAAGGATGAAAACATAAAGGCTAGAACGTTTTCGTTCGATGTAGCCAAAGCTGACCTTATATTTGATAAATTATACAAAGATAAGCAGATAAAGTTGAGCGATAAGCATAAATTGCCAAGCCCTGAACAAATTAAGGGTAAAAAATATTGTAAGTGGCATAATGCATGGTCACATTTGACTAACAATTGTTTGATTTTTCGCCATGTGTTATAGGATGCCATTGAAAAAGGACGAATTACGTTCGAGGATAAGAGGAAGATGGCAGTGGATGAAAATCCTTTTCTACAGCCACTTGGAGTGAACATGGTGACGTCTGGTTTCAGAAACAAGTTGTCAAAATTTAAGTTGGTTATAGATGACGGAGAAGAAGAAGTTGGACCACATCCCAGTGTCTTTGAACGTATCAAAGGGAAGGAGCCCAAAAAGGACGAAGACGTCCTATGTGCAAGATGCAAAAAAGAAGTGAGTGCAAATGCAGAGAAACCAGGGATATGGCAGCATCGCCATCGCTCTAGTTTTTTCCCAAACGCTCAGCCTGGTAGAGGGCAGGGTACATCATTCTATAAGGGACCGCCTTTTGAGAGGCA
>NC_036240.1:9469143-9476976 GCF_002742605.1 Olea europaea var. sylvestris | reverse complement strand
CGGTCGATCGCCGAGTAAGAGGGTGTACTGGTCTTGATTGCCATCCTGATCGCACTGCTGCAAAGGCAAGCAGAGAGGCCGAGAAGCACTCTCAGCAAGCAGAAAGGAAGAAGAAGCACCCTCACATCGCCTTCCTAAATGCATCGCTGCAATGACGGGCAAGGAGACTGAGAAGCATTCTCAGCAAGCAAGGTGGCTTGCAGGCGTCTTCAAAAATTCTCTTCCATCATCGAACTCCGTGTAAGGAGTATGGAGACGATGGAAAGAACTTTGCTAGCCAAAGAATATTTTCTATATCTCCCATACTAAATGTGACATCAAGAAAGATGGCAAATTGGGCGAATCAAATGATCCATTTCCATGGAAAACGAAGGTTTTGGGTCGATTGTCAAAATACCAAACAATGGCAGCAAATTGGTTTTGAAGAAGAAAATGGAAGTGAAAATGACAAGTGTGGAATATAAGTGCATTTATAGAGGCGTGAAGGTGAAGAGACAGAATATGAACAACCACATTCATGCCTAGTAACTAGAATCAAATGGCCCGAAATCTTGGGGAAAGAGACAGAAATACCAAGAGAAAATGTGCGTGAATCTTAGCATAGAGCAGTTAAATGTTTGGGGGGTTGACGATTAAAGACAACGTCAATAAATACACAAGAAGACAAGTTAATCGTTCATTAATGATAATGGTTGCTGGTATGTTCAAAATTCAGTACGAGGTTAACAAGGGGAAAATTAATATGAAATTACAAAAAAAAAAAGTTAAGACATTAGATGTCTTAATTACAAATCGCCCCAGACTGAACGAATCATTTCCCTAAGTCTCCCCCAATTCTCGCTCTGCTGAAAAGAAGTGACATTCAATTCAGCCACAAAATTATCATCAACCTCCAGCTTCTTGTACTGCTCGACCAAAGACTTGGTTCGCTCAATTCCTTGGGAGGCATTGCATTTTTTGGCAGCCAATCTCGCCTTGCAGTCGTCCATCTTTGCTTGAAGCTCCTTCATTTGTGCAGCCAAACTGGTCATCAAAGAATCTTCAATCATGACTTCAAAAGAAATTTCTTTCAATTCGTCCTCAATTTTGTTGATCTCCAGAAGCAAAGATTCTCTTTCAGATACAATGCGAAGATATTGAGTACTTTTGGTTTTCAGTTCAACATTTTTGGCCAGCAAGGAAAGAACCTCGGAATTGACAACTTTCAACGTCGCTTTAAAATCAGCAAAAAGATTGAGCGACGGAAGTGTCAGTGCTTGCTCCAACTTCGCACTCAAATGCTCAAGCTTATTCTTATATTTGGCAGCACTAGCCTGACCGATGTCCATATCCATAAAGGACACATACTCAAATATCGACTGCTTGAGGAACTTCATATCTTCCTCTGAAGAAGCAGAATGACGACTGGTTGAAGCAGGGCGAGACGTCTTGACTTACCCCAGGAAGTGAACAAGTCTTGGATGGAACGCACAATTTTATCAGCATCCTACAAAGAAAGTTGTCAACATTGAAGGTTTTCACTACAATGAACAAAGTGGAAGTAAAAGTGAAGCAGAGATTACCTCATCAGCAATCTTGAGAGGTGGCATATTCCCAGCCAAATCTACCACTTGTGGTTCCACCACTTGCGAGGACTTCCCCTTATCTGAGCGAGAAGACTTTGCCACAACGGGCAAACCCATGAGAGTATCTGCAGAACTCAAAAATCAACAAATCAAAAACCAATAGCACAAGCAAAGGTAAAACATCAAAAAAATGTATTACCTTTTGGTTCGACGTTTGGGGGGCTAACGCCCTGGAAAGAAGGTGACTCATCCATTGGTTGTAATGAGGATTTCAGGACTGAAGGTTTCTCTTTAAGTGTAGTCCCTTCATCAGTTGGTTTGGATGAAGCAGCCTCAGTAGAGGATGATGAAGTAGGAGCTCCCAACACCAAAGCCTTCAAAGGAGAGGCTGAGCTTTTCTGAGAAATCCGAATAAACCATCAGCACATAAAAAAGTTTCAAATATAGAAAGGTATGCTTGTGAGTAAACTAATTTAATTACCTTGCTCCTGACAATGAGAGGAGTGTCATCATCATTATCATCATCATCCTCCAAAATGGGAGATGCTGAGGCTGACCGTTTGCGTTTTAGGGCACTCTTAGCTGCAGTAGGCTTGGCAGGAAGAGAAGTAGATGGACGAACAGACTATTTAGCAAGAGCAGAAGAGGAGGGACTCCTAATGGACACAGGGGTGATCAAAACAGGAGAAGTGAAAAAAATGTCCGGCCGATCCAGTGAATGGAAAGCGCGATTGGCATCGGTTGCAAACAATCTGCGCTGCACTGATGGCCAGAGTTATTCAAAAAGGGGATGCATGGCATGGCAAGAATTGAAGGGGGCTAATGAAAAGTTACTCGTCAAAAGAATATTGCGAGCATCTATAGCTTCTGCCTCTGCCTTATTAATGGTGTGGAAGCGATCTATCAAATTTCTAGAATAACAAGGGGGAACATGTCAAGTTTGGCCAAAATCAAGTTGACGAGCAAAAAATTGGAGAGCATATATTTCAACCCCAGCTTTAGCATTGGTTCCAATCAAAATATCACGGAACAACTTCCTCCCGGTCAAAAACTGAACCCAAACGAGTAGAGAGGTGCTCGCGCTGTCCAGAGTGGATGGGGGTTGCACATAATCTGGAGTTAAAAAGGGAGGAAAATGAAAGAAAGAAGGAATTGAATTCAAAGTATAAAAGAATGAAAAAATGTCCCTTCTGGACATATTTACAGGGCTCAGTGGGCCAATAGCTAGCCCATAGCAACTAGCGGAAGGAAGGGAAAAGGATAGAGCACCAAGTGAGGGAAAATAGGCTCTCAACCACATTTGAGTGAACCAAAGAGGCCCACTGCCAGCGGGAGATGCACCATTCTTTAATTGGAATTGGAGAGAAGCCATGCCTCTATAGAGGACAGCCAAAAAGAAAGAACACAAATTCAGGGGCCTGCCACGCGCCAATTCGTGCGCTATAGGTAAATAACTCATAGAAGGCTTCATGCTTGACACACACAGAACATATTTACAAAGCCAAATCTGAATATAAGGCCACACGCTCAGTATGGAAAGGCTCAACGCTCGAGTGATTATAACAGCTTTGCAGGCTTGAATAGGACTTGGTGAGTTTTCTGTCAAATTTTGGGACGACACCAGAAATCAAAATACCAGGGAAAATGGTATCGCCCAAAGGTGGAAAATTTACTAAGGTCCCAATATCCCTTAAAGTAATGGACATGGGACCAAGAGGGAAAACAAAAGTATTATACTCAGAGGACCAAAAACTTAATGCAATAGGGAAAAGCGCTGAATAAAAAATAGGGGGTTGAAGAGAGATTTCTAACAAATCAGAAATCCCAGCACCATAAAAAATTGCCTTGGTAGGACCATGGTCTACAAGGTGAGCATGCCATCTACGGAAAACGACATCAGATTTAGGCCAAGTGCGAATACCTCTTTTGCGAAGCGGCCTCAGCGGCAAAGAGTTTAGAAACGGAGGGCCTTGAGTACAAGGGAACAGCTGGCCCACCACCACTTGTTCGACGGCCTCGGCGTTGTTGAATGAAGGACCTAGCTAGAACTCATTGAGTTCGACATTGGTTGGTGCGATATGGCTGAGTGAGGATCTTCTGGAAGTTTTCAAAACTGAAAGAGTCGCTAGATTGGGATTGTGAAGCAGCCATTAGGAACGAAATAAAGTTTTGTTGAGGTTTGCTTGATAAACGTAGCAGAGAAGCAAGAAGATAAACAATAATATTGCAAGAGAGAAGCGCAGAACAATTAGGCGTGATTTAGTAGTGCGATAAAATGGTGTGTATTTGTGGGTTATAAGAGTTTGCAACGTCGCACCTTTTCAGGCTATGCAAGAAAATAATGATTGAAATTCTTGGGAATTTCAAATGTTGTTGGGAAACACAAAGTGAATATGGCAAAAATTAATAATTGGTATTAATTCTGCCATATTGGGGGTAATTGTTGACACGCTAAAAGTGCAGCCCAATTCGAATAACCCAAAGAATGAAACCCAACTGGGCAATTCAGGAGAAAGCCCAAATAGGGTTATTAATGAATGCAGTGAAAGCCCATGAACGCGGTAACACCGTCGCCCAAACTTACAAAGCGCCCAAGATCTGAGCGAATGAAGTGCCTTGCAGTCGCCCAGAGTTATAACCCCGTTCTCGCCCAAACTTTCGAATTGCCCAGGATCTTAGCAAACATAAGGTGTTATGGTTATCCAAAGTACAGTTATCTAAGCAGTTATTGGGTAATCTTATCACGTTCTACGATTCAAGAAGTTCAATTGAAGTTGGTTGAACGACAAAGAGTAGTGACAGCATTTAAAGGCGGCAGTTTCACGATAAGTTGGCCACCATGAAGAAAGTGGGCAGTTATAAAACAATGTAGTAGTTTCTAAGCGGTTGATCACAAAGAGAGCATTAAGAGAATATAAAATGGAGAAAATACATAGAGCAAAAGAGACTAAATCAAATACTCTCAAACAGAGAATATGTAATTTCAATTTCTTAGTTTAAATTTAAACATTTCTTTTAGTACTCGTGTGCTTGCGCCCCTTGGAGTTATTCTGTTTAAGTTCCAATTGCAAAGTCATTGTCAATAAAACACCCATTTTTTGGGATTTTGTCTCAAGAGATTTGTTCCTTACACAATCGTCTGATCTCTTTTTTAATTATTAGTGACTACCCGCGCGAAACATCTCCAACGAGCTTTATCTCGTAAAGTCGAAGGCGTTCAAGACAAATTCAAATTGTTGGGAAGATGATATGATTGATTGAACCTAGCTAAATCCAGGTCAAGGTCTAAAAGACCCGTGAGGGTATATTCTTTTCTTAATGAGAACTCCCTCCCAATTCCCATTTGTTCCCCTTCATACACAAATCATATTCCTTTCTCCAACGTATAGAATTCTTTTCCAGTTTTCCTTTCCCATCATTAGAGGGTAAATTTCACTCAACTTAGCAAATTTTTAATCATGCCACTAAACTCTAAAAAGGCAATTAAATAACTGAAATTTAGTTCTAGATTTAAATTTCACAGCACTGTCACCTTGCAAATTCATGAAAATTGCTTAATTGATAACCATATTGCAATAAATCTTTCACTTAATATTTCTCTAACATGCGAATTTTCATTGTTTACGCAATAAAAATATTAAAATTAAAATATGCATTTTTATCATTTTAATCAATAATCATCACCAAACTTTCATTTCACTCATTAGGTTTCTTGTAGCGATTATGTGAACTTCAAATACGATGACTATCGAGTAACATTAAGCAAAGTTTTATTAGGTTGGAGGACAATAAATGATAGAATGTGTTAAGAGTGGTAAAATTTGAAACCCCATTGAAATTTAATATTCGATAGATTCCAACCTATTATATTTTAATTTTCAATATTATAAATCACTTGAGGAGTGAGCTAGAGGTGTAGGTGGCTTGATTTGACTCATTTTTGATAGATTTTCAAACTATATTGTTTCAAAAGATTTGAGAAAAATTCAAACAAAAATCAAATCATTTAAAATGATTTGAGATCTTCTCAAACTTAAATCTAATGGTTAAGTTTTAAATCGTGATTTGTTTGTATAATTTTTTTTGTTCACTTTATTGTCACATTTAAATACAAAAAAATATTTTCATACTTTTTTTTTTTTGGAAAAAAAAAAACTATATTTCTAAAACCATACATTTAAATACCATCAAAATCAAAGAAATTTTTGTGTAAAGTTTTTAATAATTTTATATATGATTTTGAAGGTTAAAGTTGTAATTTAGCCCCTGTTTGACGCCTATTAATTTTCATTCTATCATATTTCATTTTTCTTTCTCCTATTTTTAATCACACAATTTTCTATAAAATAATATTACACATAAATCAAAATTTTTTCATAACTTATTTTTTAAAAAAATATTATTTTATTCATTTTCATTTTCACAAAATGGGGCCAAACGGGATGTTAACAATCTAATTTAGCCCCCGTTTGGCCCCCATTTTTGGTAATGAAAATGGGGGGAATAGTGTTTTGTTGAAAAAATGAGTGGTTGGAAAAGAAGGAAATTTTTTTTATTTATATATAATATTATTTTATGGAAGATTGTGTGGTTGAAAATAGGAAAGAGAAAAATAGAATGTAATGAAACTTAATTTTAATATGATCAAACAGGGGCTTATTGTAAATTTACTTTTTTATTTCCAGTTTGACTGTTAGTCTTACTCGCGATAAAGCTTCTCTTTTACATTGCCCTTTCCCCTGCGCAAATCTCATATATAAATCTATATTCATTAGCATTGCACCCGCATTTCTTACTTTGTGATTCTGGAAACCCTAGTTATTTTTCTGCTCTCTTTCTTTTTCTAACCTAGATCGAAATCAGTCGATTTTAGCTGCAGAATCTGTGATCAGTGAAAGGGATAAATGGATGAAGAGTACGATGTGATAGTGCTCGGGACCGGTCTCAAGGAGTGTATTCTCAGCGGTCTCCTCTCTGTTGATGGTCTTAAGGTTAATTTCTTTATTTTTGTTTTTGTTTTCGTTTTTTTTTTGTTTTTTGAGAAATCAAATGTTCGGAGATCATTTTGATGATTGTAATTATGCTTTATTTGTTTATTTATTTATGCTCGGATTATTGGGTAACATGGAGAAAATTATTCGATATGTCTGATTTAGATTTCGTTATTTCGAGATCGGACTTGTATTGATGTCAGCTGGATTTTTGATCTGTTTGGTCTTGAGTGCTTGCAGTTAATTAATTTAAAGATTTGCTGAAAGGATATTGTAATTGGATTTTGCTACTTGGACATAACCTGTTACCGAAAATGACATGGAGGGAAAAGATTGGATGAAAAAGTTGATTGTGTTTTAAACCGACAAATGTTAGAGCGTTATGTGGCATTATATAAACCTTATGTATGTCTTGATGTATATGTAGCAAAATCCATTGTAATTCTACGTTCTAAAGTTGATATGAATCAATTAGGTCCCACCCGACAACTATTCATTGTCATTTATTAGTGATTCGTATTTTACATTAATTGGAATGATTTTATCGATGATGATATAATCAAGTAATATTCAAGGAAATAGGTATAATTTTCTTTGGGTATTTTCAATCCACCAGGTTGAGTTCAATATCCTGGCGATTAGTTAGAATATGGTAATGATCACTTCAAGTTGAGATAAAATTTATGATTAATGATATGGGACAGGATCTGTTGTGACTTATACTAAATTGCATGTGTAATATAAATTAAGTGCACATCTTTTGTTATTTGACATGGATGTTATTTGCCTTTGAAATGTGACCATTCGATTAAGAATTTTAGTATGTACGTGCATGTTAAGTAATGGATTTTTCATGTATATATATATATATATATATACACTCATTTAGCTGTATAATATTTTGTAAACACTTGGAAATAGACACTCTGAGCTTGGCTTTATTTTTAATTGCCTTGGCTTCTTGTAAACCTAAGAATGCTCAGTAAAGTAAGAGAAGATGTAAATGAGTTTTGATATAAATTTTGTGAAGTCCATTTGGGATATAATCCTTGTGTTTTGATTTGATATATTTTTGTTTATCTTTTACTTCTTTTTTGATTCTGGATCTCATTATTTCAAGTTTTCTACGGTGCTTAGACCAAATTTGAGCCTTGTAAGTTACATAAGGTGATGTTATAGGAATGAGGTTGTAGAATAGCTGAGGTGATATTTCCATATGCTACACTTTGCCCGTATTGACCTATGTTTTTTTTTTTTTTTTTTTTTTTTTTTTCTAT
>NC_036240.1:9457546-9469026 GCF_002742605.1 Olea europaea var. sylvestris | reverse complement strand
CTCCTTTTTTTTTTTTTTTTTTTATATTTGCAAGAGATGTAATGAACTTTAAACACCCCATACGCCTGTTGTCCCTGCTCCCTTTTCTGGAATGAAGTCTTTTGATGGAAATTATTATTCCACAGCTCTGGAAGAGGTTTAGAGGAAGTGATAAGCCTCCGGCTCACTTGGGTTCTAGTAGAGATTATAACGTCGACATGATTCCAAAGGTTTTTATTTGACCTGATATCCATTTAAATATCCTTTACTGCAGTTCTTTTTATCATTATACTCTGATTAGTTTATTTTCTGATTCATCAGTTTATTATGGCAAATGGTGCTCTAGTTCGAGTCCTCATTCATACTGATGTTACTAAATATTTGTATTTCAAAGCCGTTGATGGCAGCTTTGTCTACAACAAGGGAAAGGTATAATTGTTTCTGACTAAAGTTTAAAACTGCCTTTTTCTTTGGGATACAGTTTTTTAGTTTCTTTTCACATGCTTAATATCATCAAATTTTTTTGCCATAATGCAACAGATTCACAAAGTGCCAGCGACTGACATGGAGGCCCTGAAATCTCCTCTCATGGGTATTTTTGAAAAGCGTCGTGCTCGAAAATTCTTCATATATGTCCAAGACTACAATGAAGATGATCCTAAAACACATGAAGGGATGGATTTGACAAGAGTCACGACTAGAGAGCTCATTGCGTATGCCCTCAATCTTTACCCTTTTTTTCCTCATACCGTTGTATTAAATATATGCTTTGAAGCTACCAAAGTAATCTGAATGTCGTTATCTGAAGAAAGAAGATCTTATAAGTAGATGTTTGAATAGACATTCTCATACTAGGAAATAAAATTTTAGTTTGATTGACCACATTATATGCATGATATCCTATTTCTGTTATTTTTGACAAGTGAACTTGGAACGTTTATGCTTATGAAACTTTAAATATCTGACAGAAAGTATGGCCTTGATGACAACACTGTGGACTTCATTGGCCATGCATTGGCTCTCCACAGAGATGACCGCTACTTACATGAACCAGCCCTAGATACTGTGAAGAGGATAAAGGTTCTTGTTTGCTCCCAAGAAGCCCTTTACCTTTTCTTTTGATGTTAGTATTTAGGATTCTTGAAAAGTTAACGAGTTCATGTACCTCTTTTGTTTCTCATCAATTGTCAGCTTTACTCTGAGTCTCTAGCACGCTTTGCTGGAGGATCGCCATACATCTATCCTTTATATGGCCTAGGAGAGCTTCCCCAGGTTCGTCCGTTTCTTCTATGTCTTTGCATTTCCCATTCCATTATTTTCTTATGCAATAGATTATTTGCTGATTTATAATTTCTTCTCTTTACTCTTCTCCCTCTACCTTATGTCCCCCCTCCCTGTGTCTTTAGGCATTTGCTCGTCTTAGTGCTGTGTATGGTGGGACCTACATGTTGAATAAGCCTGAGTGCAAGGTATTTGCTTCATATATCTTATGTCTCTTTCTTTCTGTTCCCTTTCCCTCTTCCAACGCGACACCTGTTTACATACGTTAAGGGGAAAAATAGGATATTCAAAGACATCCTTTTACTCTTTGTTTATCACTTATTTATAAGACTGAAAGAATATGTACAGTTTTACTCCTGCAGTGATCATGGCTATTTATGTTATTACTTACTAGTGTAATTGTTTAATTGTTTTCTCCCATTCTTGCCTCTCTCCTGTCTTGTTTATTCTTTTTAACTTTGTTTTGATGTTATTTTTGTTTCTGTTGTGGTTGTTATGAACTTCTTGTAAGGAAACACTGTTGATATGATGTTATTATCATTGTAACTGTTGCATGTGAAATTGTCGTTCATTTTGTGTTATATCTGTTGTTGGTTATTTTACCTTTCCTTCTTTTTTTGGCATGGATGCTTTGTTGTGAGCCTGAAACAATATTTCTTGAATGCTAGGTAGAGTTTGACGAGGAAGGAAAGGTGATTGGTGTGACATCAGAGGGGGAAACTGCTAAGTGCAAGAAAGTTGTATGTGATCCTTCCTACCTGCCTAACAAGGTAAATCTCTTTCTGAATTTTGTGTTGTTGGCTTCTATCTCATAGACAATTTTGTCCTAATAACTATACTTCTGTATCTCCGTCTAAAAATACTTTTGAACAAGTTATGAACGCTAATATATATTGTCTGTGTTGTAGCAGATGCATGCTCTGTAGTCAACTTCATTATGGTTCCTAGCACTAGCACGAAATTCCATCTCTGTGAACCTGAATATTCACATACCTTTTTTGGTCAATAACCTGAGGAATATTGCAGGTTAGGAAGGTTGGCAAAGTTGCAAGGGCCATTGCAATCATGAGCCACCCGATTCAAAATACCAACGATTCTCACTCAGCCCAGGTTATTCTGCCTCAGAAGCAGTTGGGTCGCAAATCAGATATGTGAGTAATCTTATAAGAGGCTAAAAAGATTAACTACATAGTTTATTAGTTATCTTCAAGGGAAACTCTGCAAAAAAGATTAATTAGCAGATTTTATGGTCAGATTTTTAAGTTATGTTATCTTTTAGGGAAAATTACACCTGGAGTCCCCTTTTGCTTAAAGTTGCATTTGTTCCAGCTACAAATTTTTCTATCCATTTGGGTCCTCCCAACTTTCAATTTTGTTATATTTCTGTCCTCTGTGGACAGAAACCATCTGCTTGCTCACTAAAATGTGACTAAACATCGTCAGAGGAGCAAAATGGATAAAGACAAATAATTTTAATGAACATATAAATTAAAAAGAAATAGAAGAAATTGAAATGGAAATAAAATATAAGGAGAAAAATAAGAATAATCCCCCAATTGCCACCCCTCTGATTTCCATTTCGCCTCCATGCCTCAGTTGGCTGCTTCCCCCCATCCCCCAATCTGCTGGTTCTCCACTCCCAACATCCCCAAATCCAGTGTTTCCTACATTTCTTGTACCCCCTGCCTGGATGGCGGTTTAAGGGCGTTGGAAGGGTGAGTGAAGGGGTTAAGGGATTTGTTTTTCTTTACAACCTTTTCGTTTTCGGTATTCTTTTATTTTCTTTTTTATTTATCTATTGTTTTGATTGAAAATAGGAGTCTAATTGTCTTTTCAACCAAACTTTTTAATGGCCAAAGTGACAGTCGACCCAAGTGCTACAAATCGTCCCCAGTACCTAGAAAATGTAGTTGGGGGACCCAATTGCTACATTAAGCAAAAGTTGAAAACTGCAGGTGTAGTTTTCCTGTTCTTTGATTTAAGGGCAGTACCTCTTGCTAATTTTGAATTTTATCCTGATCAGCAATGCATAACACCTCAAATTCTGGCTGTAAACCTCTATTAACATCTGATGTGATGGATTGATGACTCTGCAGGTATCTGTTTTGTTGCTCTTATTCTCACAATGTTGCTCCAAAAGGGAAATTCATTGCGTTTGTCTCGACAGAAGCAGAAACTGATCACCCCGAGACTGAACTGAAGCCAGGAATTGATCTTCTTGGACCTGTTGATGAAATCTTCTTTGAGACTTATGACAGATATGAACCAGTCAATGAGCCCTCTCTGGACAATTGCTTTATATCAACAGTAAGTTTCTGTTGAATTTGATTTCATTTGAATATACTGCTTGATCATTGCTTTCCTAGCATGTATGCACTTATTTTGTTTTGTACGACAGAGTTACGATGCGACAACTCACTTTGAGTCAACAGTGGTTGATGTGCTGAATATGTATACCCTCATTACTGGAAAGGTAAGACTTAAAATTTTTGGGTTTGTAATATATTTCCTCCATGTTGAATTTTTCACTCAATTTGTATTTTCTGATAGTTCATACTCTCTCTGTGTTCGGTCCCATATGTAACTTTGGTGCTTCAATGGTACACTTGTACTACGTGATGCAATGCTGATGCCCTGAAGGGGACATTTAATGATGCTAACCCAACAATTTATTTATGAATAGTACGTGTAATAAGTTAGATGAACACCATTTGGTAAATTGGTCTTTAAGAAATGTGTTTTTTAGGAGGAGCCAAGAATTATTTGAGATATTTTAGTCCATTTTTAAGGACTTTCACTTTGCTGGGCAATTTACTCCTGCTTAATTTGATAATATAAGGTTAGTAAAAATGGGAATGTTATTTTTTATTTATTTTTATGTAAATCAGGAGCTCTAAGTCTACTTTTTGTATTGGTAAAATTGTGCACATCAACATAGCTAAAACTCAAGCTGGCTACACATAGTTAAGAAGACATCTTGACTCTTTAAGATTATGCTATCAAATGTATTGAGTGGAAAGACCTAATATTTCGCGAATAACTTGTCTGGTGGGCTTCTGATTGCTTGAATGATTAGTTTATCTGTACTGGTATTAATGGAGTGGCCTGAAACCCAAATTTTACTCTGTAAAAGATGCTTGCGCCCATTTGTATCAAGATATTCCTAAATTTTCTGAAACATTTGATAGAAAAGGCACATCATGTGCTAATATTACACCATTTGTCTTAGAAACTACTTTTTGACTAGAACTCATATTTGAATAGAATTCCATTGTTTTTTATTAATGATTTTGTTGCTGATGCAGGTTCTTGATCTTAACGTGGATTTAAGTGCTGCCAGTGCCGCAGAAGAGTGACGAAACCCAGCCTGTTTGTTCCTGAACTTTTATGTATTGTGTGCTGCCAAATTCTCAAGGATGAACAAGCAAAAGCTCGTGATAGAATTTGTCTCGTAAAACTGGTGTCAAAGATATGTTTGTTGCTTAATGGTTGTTGGAATCTCGTGCTTCCCTAGGAATAATTTCTAATATATAAGATAACAAACTATCCTGGAAAGTTGAAACATTTCTCTTAATTTCAAAGTGCTATTTACTGTATTTGTGTTAATTTCTATGATTCGTCATAGAAATTATTTCCTATTTCAGGGGATTCTACTCAGATTTGAATTAAAAAGATGGGGGCTCTAATCCTCAACATAATGGCTTAAGCATCCTACGTTCTAAAATTTGAATGAATGTGTTTGGCTTGCGAGATTACGCCAGCAACGAGAGGTTTGAATAAATATTAACAAAATTATATTTTATTTGTTTATTTAATGAAGGAGGTACTTAATTTTTACATTATTTTTATGGGATGCAAGTCAATTGTTTGGGCATGTTCGATCATTTAGCGAGAAATTTTTATGTAATTGTGTAGTGATATTCCTTATAATGAGTTTATGGGAATACAAATTATATTCCTTAAATTATACATTTTCCTTGGCCTCTATTTGAGGAAGGAATTTCAGTGGGGCGGTCGTACCACATGAATGATGTGATCGCCTAATGTCAAGGCGCTATCTCGATGGGTGGCCTATACACCTTGGGGTGTGTGTGGTGGGTCATCCATTGAGTTGGCGCATCCTGACGTGCTGCGATTGTCCTATTCAATATTCTCTCCTATTTGAGCTCCATTTTTGCCGAATCTCGACTGGACTTGAGTCTTAAGGTTTTGAGGAAATTACAAAATTCCAGGTGTTTAAAGATTAGAATTCAAAAATCAGGGGTCAAATTTTATTATTCATAAATCAGGCTTCAAACCCTAATTTTAAACCCATTACCTCCTTCCCCTGGTCTCTCCTCTCTCTCTCTCTCTCTCTAAACACGCCCTCTAAACACACATAGTCGCCACTCTCACTCTCCCCCCAATTTAATCCGGCGACATCTCTCTACCCCTACTTTTCTGTGCCATCTTTTGGACTTCTATTGATTTTCCCCCAGTAGATTTGCTATATCGAAGCATAGTGGAGTCGTCAGTGGTTGAGAGAAAGCTCGAAAGGAAATTTTCGTAATATATCCCGAAATTTGGGTAAATTTGCTGGTTAATTGGTTCAATTGATCGATTACCCACTGTATTATGGATCTCAATGGGATGTTGTTGGGTAGAATTCATCATTTGGAATGCATTTAGTCCATGAATTGATCGATTGCCCGTTCGCGCAAAAACTGTTCGCGACTGTGGAGATTTTTGTTCTTGCCATCGACATGTGGGTCTGGTTTTGATGAATCAAGACCATGTAGTTGATCACCTTAGTGAGAATTGGCTGGTGATGGTCCGTGAACATGGGTGTTACCGGAGTGGCAAGAATCTTGATGGAGGCCGTGCATTACTTGTGATTTTGAGGCCCGATTTTCGTCCGATTTGTTTGTTGTTTGGGCTGATGTTTGTAATAGATTTGTAGAGGTTGCAGAGGGAAATTTATTTGTGGTGGATTTTGGTGGCCATGGTAACTAGAAGTTAGTGTTTTGTAATGGATTTGTAGAGGTTGAAGAGTGGAGTGTTGGCATTGGTGATTTACTTGGTTGTTGGGTTGTTAGTAGTTGTGGTGGTAGTGCGATAATGGTGGTTGTGGTGGAGTGTTACAATGATGGTTGTAGTGGAATGTTGGTGATGGATCAATGTCCATAAGTGGTGATGGTGGCTGTGTGTAGGTCAAAATCAATTGAGTTTGTGTGACCAAAATCTGTGACCTATCAAAATACACGTCAAAGTATATAGGTCACATGTTACAGATTCAAGAGGCTTGATTACAGGCCATTGGATCATATCACGGTTATAGGTCATAGGCCACGAATTCAAAAGATAGAATATGTGACTAATAACTTTGAACATATGTAATCCTGTGACTTATAATTTTTTTATATGTGACCAATTAAATAATTTGTGACCTGTAAATTTTTTATCTGTGATCTCGAAATAATATGTGATCTACAAAATATTTGATTTGTGACCTCGAAATAATCTGTAACCAATTAATTCGATGATATGTGACCAATAATTATGAATCTGTGATCATTAATTGTGTAATTGTGACTTTATAATATTTAATTAATAAATATTTTCAATTAATTATACATAAACCCGAATTTTGAATTTTTAAATTTTGTGCCTGATTTGTGAATTGGTGTAAACAATACACCCTACATATGAATTTTTCCCTAAGGTTTTTGCAGTTTGTCTTATCAAGACAAGTGGCAACTTCCATTGAGCCGCCTCAAAGGTGACCCGCAGTAGATTATGTGCACTCCTTTGTTAAAGGTAGGGGTGTAAGCGGTATGGTTTTACCAATTTTTGACATATTTTCAAAACAAACAGTTTAAAAACGGTTTGAGGAAAATCCAAACCTAAACCAAACCATTTTGAACGGTTTGAAAAAAACTCAAACCTAAACCTAACGGTTTGGTCCGGTTTTAAACCGTCGGTTTCACCATATAATTTTTTACCCGTCTACTTTTATGTCATTAATTCATTGAATTTAATATATATTAATATCTCATTAGTAATAAATCTAAAACAAACTAAACCCCTGTTTGAAGCAAATTTTTGGAAAAAAAAATGAAAATTTAGACCGTTACTCCACAAGTTCAGCCGTCTTTGTTGACCTGCTATTTCATGTGTGGGACCCAGCCTCCTCTCCAATAGTCAATTTTCTCATTATGATGATATGAAAAACATGGCTCAAACATGGGCTAAATATATCTACTATAAATTTAAATATCAACTAAATCAAAGTGAAATCACAATAAACTAAAACATAATTTTTTTTTCATTTTTGTTCACCTTTTTTAGGCTAATGACGATACAATAACGTTACAATACAAGTCTACTAAACTAGATATAAGGTCCAAAAAATATAATGATGTCTAACAAGATTTCGTGATCATCATATCTGAAAAAACGGATACTGATTAAACAAAGAGAATAACCAATCACAATAATAAAACAATTGTTTATAATATCTAAACATAACAATTACACAAGTTTATGTTCGTATGATGTTACGAAACACATTTAATTTTAGGTTCTTACCTTAGTTTGCTCCAAAAAATTATTGATTTGAAACTTTATTTGCAGCAAATGTTATCACCGAATGTCTAGGATCTCTTTGTCTCCGATTTGGTATAATGGACTTCAATTCAACTTTGAAGAGGCGTGAAAAATCTGAAAAAGAAGCGTGGTACCAGTGGCTTAAAACTGTGTTGGGTGTCGACTGGAGTTCATCTAAATTTTGAGGAGGAAGAAAAAGGTTTTTGATAGATTATATTAGTCTTGAAATTATTAAATATATATTAGGATTATTGGATAATAATAATAATAATATATCTATATTAGAAAATTAGGAATTGACAAAAATACCCACAAATGACAAAACTATTGAATTTTACACATTTGGATCAATTTTCAAAAAATTTAATTTTTTCATTTTTTTATTTTTATATAGTTTTTCGTTGGTCCGGTTTGGTTTTAAACCGTAATTAAAATTCTCAAACCTAAACCAAACAATTTTGGGTCAAAATCATTTTGTTGATCGGGTCCACGTGGCACCAAACTGACGATTTCTAAAATGCGATTTCGGTTCGATTTTACGATTTTTGCTTACAGCCCTAATTAAAGGCCAGCTAGATGTCAGACTCATCAACTTTATCTGTAAATTATATCAGAAAAAATAGCAACATTTATCCCTATAAAATGGACATGGTTCCAGTTGGATCGGACAATTAGTTTACTAAGTTTCCATCAACTACCAATAAGCAATTACGATTTAGACAACAGCTCCCATGAGCAAGCATCAATGTTAGGGGATTTAAAATTATATTTTATTGTACTTCTCGTTTCCATGTGAATTAAGCTAGGATTTCATAATCTTTTACTCCGTGTTTAGTTAGACGTTACTAAAAATGTACTTTCCCAGTTTAGTCTAAATAAAATATTAATTTCAATCATATACTCGCAATTGACCACGCATTCTATGGATCCAAATATTATTCCTCTTAAAAGAAAATATTGAAATTTTATCTAATCACTCAACTTAGTTGGAGATCAGACGTAATCCACACCCTTATTTTCTACTACTAATTAATAAAACTCGCTACTTTGTGTGATTTTTATTAAAATGCTTCTTTAAATTGAAAAAGAAAAAAAAGCATCTTGAAAGAAGAAATACAATCCCTGTAAAAATTTTGTTTGATTAAAACTAGTACATGCAAAATAATAAATTCTTCTAATAACGAAAAGCTATTCAGTTAGCAACGACTTGAGTTCTGATTTGATTGCCCAGTTGCCAGTTTTTTTTTATTATACCATGTTTGAGCCCTTTTTTGGGAAAAAATGTATTTTGGATTAGTGATTTTTTTTAGAGAATATTTGATTAAAAAATAAATAAAAACAAAAAACAAAATCGTTAAGCCGCCAATGTAGTATTGGCCACCATCGCTAGAGGTTGCTCTTGCTAGAGCTGTACCATTCTCACAATCGGCTCAAGCTAAATTTACATTCTCGATTGATTGGTTCACGGTTGCCCAAAAAGAGCCTTTATCGATGATTCTAGAGGAGGTTTCAGTGTGGTTGCAGCTTTTGGTACACCGATGTTGATTTTGGTGGTGGTGACTAAACTAGAGGTGGAAGAGGTGGGAATTTAGGTATTGGGGGTGTGGAGGAGACTGGTGGAGGAGGTGCGTATAGTGGTGGTATATGTGAGGACATTTGTGGTGGTGGGAAAAAAATTGGTGGTGAAGGTGGAGTTGGTTTAGGACTTGGTGGCTGAGAATTTAGTGGTGGTTTTGGCAGTATTGGTGCTGTTGGTGACGATAGGGTGAGGTAGCACGATATTTGATTGGTGTCGGTGATGCGAATCTGTAGTTGTGCTGATTTACATTTGACATTGGTGGTGCTAGTGGTTGGTATTTGTTGAAGGTGTTGGTGGAAGTGATGGTGATGGTGATGGTAATGGTAATTATTGTTGTGGATTTGAGGTGAAGTGCTAGTGGTGGTGCATTAGAGATGTAGTGGTAGTGAGCGTTCGTAGATTGTGGTGTTGGTCTTTGGTGTATGCAGATTTGTTTGTGCGTGGCACTCTGTAACCAAGTATATGCTTATTGTGATCGAATGTGACCAACTCTATCTTTATTGTGATTGTGTGCGACTGGATTAACAGTTAGTCATAAATTAGACTAACCTGATTACAGATGGTCACATCGAAGATAAATTTGATCACAATTAGCCACATATAACACAGGTCAGTCGAGGTAGTATTTATGGTCGTAGATTTAAGTTGCAGGTGGCAGTGGTAGTGCATTGGAAGTGGTGTGGTAGTGACTGGTTGTGGATTGTGGTGTTGCTAAGCGCTGCGTGTAGATTTGTTTGTCGTGACCCTCTGTGATCAAGTATGTGTTCATTGTGATTGTTTGTGATCAATTTTGTATTAATTGTGATCGGTTATGGTTTGATCACATATCATCACATTAAGATTGATCTGCTCACAAATAGTCACATATAATGCAAATATAGTCTCAAACAATAAATCTGATCACAAATAACATAGTTAGTCACAAACCCGATCACCTACAAAATGTACCACTACCACTTTCATTAATTTCTTAAAAAATTTCTACAATGGGGGTGGAATCGGGTATAGAGAAAGAAATTGTTTTCAATTTTAGAAGATTTTTCTACCTAGGATATGTTAGGGGGTGTCGTGGGTGGTTTCGTGAGGTGGGGGTGTAATCTTTGATTTTTAATGTCTGGAAATTTTCGGGTAATAAGGTGGTTCCATGGTGGTGGTGTGTAATTTTCAGTTTTCAATTTTTTGGAATTTTTTCAATTGGTGGTGAGGAAGGGTGAGATGGATGGAGGTGGGAGGATATTTTTCATTGAAATATTATTAATTTGGTGGAATGGACAGTTCAGGTTGTGGGATTGGGGATAATTAATTTCTATATATATATATATATATATTATTAATTGAAATTAACACTTGAATTTTGAAATAATTTTATAGGTTTGTTAATTTTGAAACAATTAATCTGATTGTACAGATTAATTGATCACATAATGGAGTCAGAAGAGAGAGGAGACTGGGTCCCACGTGTGTATAAAAAATTGACAATAAATTGCGAGCCCCACACATTTGTGTCTTATATATAAAACTTCTGTGAACCTTCATTCTGTGAATGAAACACTGCTCATTTTGAAATGTGATTTTTATATAAGGGTTATCATTGTTTACTTGAGTTTTTAAAAAAAATTGGGGCGAAACATGGGCTTACCTTGTTGGGAAAGGTTTCATATTTAAAAGTGTATTTGATTGCAAGTATGGAATTTATATGAAAAGAAAATAAATTCTAAAATTCATTTGCATGAAAATTGTCAATTAAATGTATTTGATTGATTCAATTTTCAACATAGTAAATATTATACTTGTCTATTTTTAATTGGTGGTTAGGTAAGAGAAAGTAAATAGATGAGAGAGAAAGAATGAATGAATTACCTAGTTTCCCTAAGAAATTTTTTTTGCTTGATTTTGAGGAAAATATAGTAAAGCGATCAAAAGTAGGAAAATATTTTCCATGAAAAAAAGTTAGTCATTCAGCAAAAAAGTAGGAATTTGGATGAAAAATTACATTTTTCATGAAAAATATTGACAATCAAGCGCACACTAAAAATTTAACTATGATCCATTTCAA
>NC_036240.1:9354245-9452037 GCF_002742605.1 Olea europaea var. sylvestris | reverse complement strand
GAATCATCACTAACTTTCTTGCAGTGGGAGTGAGGATATACCAAAGAAGACTTTCTTCTCCAGCCCGCAATTTCCTCCTTTTGGAATAGAGTAATGGAGTTGGTATATCCTCCATCCCGTTTTAATTTTTTTTTTTTGCATACTATATTGATAATCGGAGAAAGTTGTATGTATGGACTATAATGCTGGAAATACTGATTCCCTATATTACACCTTCATATTATCTATGCTGTTTGTTTCCAGATTTTGACAGTAGATAGTATATTACACTCACATTAACCTTTGATTGGTTTGCAAGTTGTCCTTAATTATATCAAATGTTTTTAGGTGATGTTTATGCTTTAAATATACATTGGCTGATACTACGGATCCTGCAAATTATCCCGTTGCACATCGATACACAACAGTTTTCATCTATAAGTTGATTAAGGATCATTTGGGTTCATTTGGGGCAGCAGTGGGTTCGATTTCTAGAGCTTTGCCTTCTTCCATTCTTGACTCGTCCCCAACTGCTGGTGGCTGGACATTCGAAGGAGACTCTTTATGTCCAACTTGGATCGAGCCATCAACGGCTTTCTTCAAAGCCTTGTTCTTCTTTGCTTGCTCAGCCCATCTAGTGAGCTTCACTTGCATATGATCCTCGAATATAGCCCTATTGAATGAACTTCCCATCTGCAATGGGAAAACCAGAAAAGTAAATATAGGAAATTTATATTCATAGTGAATTCTTGAGTGGAAACAGAGATTGAACTTGCCTGTGCAACAAATGCATATAATGGCATGGTACTATAACTGCAAAGGAGCTGCACAAGCACCCTACACAAGAGCAATGTAATGCACATAATTAGTTTTTCAATCACATACTATCGTGAGCGACTGCATGTGCGTGCGTGGATATGTGTCACACTTGATAAATGTACCCTATGACAAGTCTGGGAATAACATAACCAACTTCTCCCAAGATGCATGAGTTGAATTTAAATATAACCTGCCATTTTCATCCGTGCATCAGTATTTCCTCGATGAAATTAAGAAAGAAGATGAATTAATGAAGTAAATCAGAAGATTTTGTTTACCAACATCCAGAAGAAGACTGCAATCTCAAATGAATTCTGGAACAGAATTATATGAATCAAAACAAGGACAAGGCGTGGTTTGTGGAACCAGAAATGATCATCAGAAGGCCTAACTACAATGTCCCCTGTGATAGCTGTATGTCTCTGCCCAACCTCTTCTGCCAATTGGGTAATAATATGCTCAAGTTTGGTGCCCACAATAAGCAGAAGCTGCAAAATAAAAAGCAATTTTTCATTTCCATTTCCATAAAATTTTGAAGTAATGTGACAGATTTTGTAGGGTTCCTTACAATCAAGGGAATGAATGCTATCCAAAAATATGCATGCCAACCTGCACAAACATAAGATAAACTAAATGAGTTCTTGCCAAAACACAAGCAAAACAAACAGTGAAGGAACCATTCTCATTCCTCTATCGCGTATATCATTGCACATAATTAAGAAAGCGTCACTGGGCTTGTTTGGGATAACTTGTGCTTTTATAGAAGTGCTTCTTGAGGAAGCAATCTTTGACCAGCTTCCTCTAGAAGTTCTAATACGGCAAAGCACTTCCATGCCCCAAAACAGCTTCTCAACCTGCCCTAATACGCTTGAAACGACATTTGATCCTCACCCTTCACATTCAGCAACAAGAAAAGAACCACAAATATCCATAGATACCAACTGCAAATCACAAATAGTTCTCAAGTTAATCTCTCTCAGCTATGCAATTATTCTATACGTACTTTGATTAGCAATGGAACTATTGTAAACTGACCTTATTCCAACAACTTAAAATCAGTTTCGAGAGCACGCGTCATGTACTTGTAAAAATTGAAGTTGGGATTTTCCCTATAATGAATCTGACAGAAAAAAAAAACAGTAAGTTCCATATGTAACATGCTGGGACAGTAAGGTATCATCATAAATAAAGTAGTTTACTACAATAAATCCACGTCATAGAGTCTCATAATCTAACTCATTAACAGACCCATAAAATTGTTTGAAAAAGGAACGCTGAAATTCAATGACAGGGTAAGTGTAATCTGTCATAAGCAAATTAATTTACTTTCAGTTCTTTGACTTACCACTCAACTTAACAGAACTAAATTTTTACCAATTCCCTTAAACCGGCGCTTGATGAAACCGTGTTCTTGTACATGGGTTACTATCCTTTGCTGCGCTGTAGGCACGTCAAAAAGAAGTAGTTGGAACTTGAAAGATTGATGACAAATTCGAATAATAAGCATTACCTTGTTCGGTATCATGTTCCTTTTTCTGAATAGAATCTTCCCATTGTTTCCATTGGCGTATCTGATGACAAGTAGAATCATTGGTGCATTGAAAAAACATAGGTACAAACTCAAAATGGAGGGTAGTTAATGACGCAGGTAGGTAATTACCTTCAAGGTTCCAAACAGAATCGTTAGAGCAGAGAAAATTACGAGCGCGACAGCCAGCACAAAGATAAATATATGTAGATCATGTACTGCTTTATAAGATAACAGTGGTGCTTTACCCTTAAGGATTGAAGAAAAGAACAAGATAATTAATAATCTTTCAATAAGTCTCAAGATTGAAGAATTTCAAGTATAGAGATTAAAGAAAAGACCCTTTTCTCACAGTATCCCAGGCCATCTGGTGGCGATGTTGCTGCAGCAAGAAGGCGGGGCCCTAAGAAGAAGAAGAAGCTGCTTTGGAAATGATATGTGGATTTTTTAGATTTATCCAATTTGCTGCAAGGAAGCCAGTCGTCTGTCAAGTGCTTGGCGATGCATATATTAGTAATTTTGTTTTCAAACACAGTCAGAAGCAGAGATATGAATCCCAACAGCATCAACTCTGCACCATTTATCATAAATGAATACACGTTTGTAAAAATTCTTTTAAAGTAGTAATATTAATAGCATCTCGACTGACCTTCCTTTATTTTTTGTAAGGCTTCGAAGAGAGCACCCTGATTTTTCTTGATTAAGAACTGCAAAGTATCATCTGTTGGATAATTTAATGCTTTAAATTACTGGATCTTTCATGTTAAATCATCAAAAAATACAAGAATTAAAGCCGAAGCATACCTGAATCAAACATGGTTAATGTAATATGAATTTCGCGGTATGATCTTCCAAATCTCCACGCAGTCTTCTTTTCCTCTCTGTGATGGGATGCAGTAGAGAATGAATAATACGTTGCGTGTGATCTGGAGACCATAACTTATTTATATAGGGATGCCCTTTGACCTAATTCGGCCCATCATAGAATTAGGACTTGGGCCCGGTCTCTACACATATGTAAACCCATACTTTAACTGGATACATTAAAACCCAAAATCGAAGCCTTATTAGATCACTTTAATTGAGCTCAACCGAATTTGATAGCCTATAATTTAACACACAATTATTCACACATACAAGCCCATCTTTAATTAAAAAATCCTTACAATCTCCCACTTGGGCTATATGTGTCACATTATAATTGTGCATTAAACATAACCTTATGAGTATTCAGAATTTTGCTATCATTACCGAATGTATCCCCAAACAATCCCATCCGTCAATCATATCAACATAGGATCAAAGCGGCTTTCGCTACTTTCACGTAGCTAAACCCATCAATGGTTACGTATATCAATATAACGGAATGACATGGATCAAGCATGGATGTGTAGCATGGAAATTACATATAATGTGATCTGTAACATGACTATTTCCAACTGGTCCACCTTAATACCTTAGTGAGATCATTTTAAACAAGTTCAGAGATAATTAACCAAATAACTTTATAACTGAAAATAACTTTAATTTTAAACCGTATCCAAAATAACAGTACATGTGTCCAATATGAAAAGCAAAAATACAAACTTCCACTGAAACTAGATATCCTCAAGAGACATTACACCCATATGAGCAGTGTGCTCATGAAAGACCTTGGGTATCAATTCCGTAGTAAGCGGATCTGCAACCATGGAATTTGTCCCAATATGCTCTATTGACACCTGTCCACTCTGAACTCTTTCTTTAACAGCAAGGAACTTGATCTCTATGTGTTTTGACTTTGTCGAGCTCCTGTTGTTATTGGAATACAATACTGCTGATTTACTGTCACAAAATATCTTAAGTGGTCTTTCTATATTGTCCACAATGCGCAGCCCAGTGACAAAATTACGCAGCCATATTTCATGATTTGATGCCTCATAACACGCTATAAACTTCGCTGCTATAGTGGAAGTAGCTATGAGTGTCTGCTTAGCACTTTTCTAAGAAATAGCACCTCCAGCAAGTAGGTAAATATAGCTTGAAGTGGATCTCCTACTATCTTGGCATCCCGTGAAATCGGGATCAGAATAACCGATGATCTCCAACTGATCTGATCTCCTGTATGTGAGCATATAGTCTTTTGTTCTCTGTAAATACCGCATGACCCGTTTGGCTGCTTTCCAATGATCCATTCCCGGGTTACTTAAATATCTCCCTAGCATCCCAACGATATACGCTATATCCGGACGTGTACAAACCTGAGCATACATCAGACTCCCTATAGTTGAGGAATAAAGAATCTTCTGCATTTCTTTAATTTCCAAGTCATTTTTAGGACACTGACTTAAGCTGAACTTGTCTCATTTAGCCACAGGGGTGTCACATGGTTTACAATCTTGCATGCTATATCTTTTAAGTACCTTTTCGATATAGCTCTTTAGTGATAATCCAAGAATACCTCGAGAACGATCTCGGTGTATCTGAATTCCTAATACAAAAGGGCATCACCAAGATCTTTCATCTCAAAATTCTTTGCTAGAAATATCTTGATTTCGTGCAATAAGCCTATATCGTTTCTGGCAAGCAATATGTCATCGACATATAAAATCAGAAAAATATACTTGCTCCCACTGAACTTGTGGTATATACAATCATCAACCAAATTCATCTCAAAACCAAATGAGATGATCACCTGATGAAACTTGTAATACCATTGACGAGATGCCTGTTTAAGTCCATAGATGGATTTCTTTAATTTGCAAACCATTTGCTTTGCATCGTCCGATATAAAGTTTTCTGGTTGTACCATATAAATTGTTTCATCAATGTCACCATTGAGAAACGCTGTCTTAACATCCATCTGATGTAACTCAAGATTGAAATGCGCTACCAATGCCATTATAGTCCTGAAAGAGTCTTTCGAAGAAACCAGAGAGAAAGTCTCTTTATAATCGATACCTTCTTTCTGTGTAAAGCCTTTTGCGACAAGACGAGCCTTATACCTCTCTACATCACTTTTCGAATCCCTTTTGGTCTTAAATATCCATTTGCAACCAATGGGTTTCACACCTTAGGCAATGGAACGAGGTCCCATACGTCATTGTCCTTCATGGACTTTATCTCTTCATTCATAGTATCGAGCTACTTTTGAGAGTTAGAACTTTTCATGGCTTGACGGAAGTTGATCGGATCATCTTCCACCATTCCAATGTCAACTTCATGTTCTTGAAGAAATACGATGTAATCATTCGAAACCGCACTTCTCCTCTCTCTAGTGGATCTTCTTAATGGCATTGGTTCTTGAGAGTGTAGAGTTTGTTCTTCTGGAACAATTTGTTGATTTTGAGAGGGAGGTATGACATTGTCTCGATTCAGAGTTGCTTCTTAAACAATATCAGGGATAGAAACCTGATCATTGTCAATGGCAATTGGAGGAATTTCAACGTATTCCTCTTCAAAGACAAAGCCTGTGACCCTTTTTCCCCCCGCAAACTCAACATCCTCAAAGAATCTTGCATTTCATGTCTCGAAAATTGCCTTAGTTGTGGAATCATAAAACTTGTAACCCCTAGACCTTTCAGAATATCCAATGAAATAGCAACTGATGGTCCTTGCGTCCCGTTTCTTTTCATTTGGCTTATAGGGCCTTGCCTCAGCTGGACACCCCCAAATATGTATATGCTTCAAACTAGGCTTCTTGCCCGTCCAAAGCTCATATGGGGCTTTATCAGTGGCCTTAGTTGGAACTCTGTTGAGTATGTAAGCTGCAGCCTTTAATGCTTCACCCCAGAGAGATTCTGGTAAGGTAGAATGATTAATCATACTCCTCACCATGTCCTTGAGCGTTCTATTTCGTCTTTCAGCAACACCATTCTTAGTGGGCGAACCCGACATAGTGTATTGTGGGATGATACCGCATCCCTCTAGAAATTTAGCAAACGGTCCTGGATGCTGTTCACCCGAACCGTCATATCTGCCATAGTATTCACCCCCACGGTCAGATCTGACGTTTTTAATCCTTTTGCCGAGTTGGTTCTCAACTTCAGCTTTATAGTTTTTGAACACATCCAGTGACTGTGATTTTTCATGAATGAGATATATGTAGCCATATCTTGAAAAGTCGTCTATGAATGTTATAAATTATTGTTGACCATTCCAAGAACCCGTAGGGAATGGTCCACAAATATCCGTATGTATAAGTTCTAAGACGTCCGAAGTCCTATTGGCTTGAAATCTCCTTTTATTGATTTGTTTTCCCTTTATACAGTTGACACACAAATCATAATCTGTGAAGTCAAGAGGGTCGAGAATCCCGTCAGACACAAGTCTCTCAATTCTCCTTTTGGAGATGTGACCTAATCTCTTGTGCCACAACGAGGCAAAATTCTCGTCGTTTAATTTTCATTTTACACCTCGAGTACTTACATGCAAGGTTTCATTATAAGAATCAATTGTATCAATTGAATAAAGATTATCGTAACCTGATAAAGAACCGGAACAAACCAATTATGAATCATGAAACAAACTAAATTTTCCATTTCCAAAAGAACAAGTATAACCAAATTTGTCCAAAACAGAAATAGAAATCAAATTCCGTCTAAAAGACGGTACAATAAATGTCTCAACAAGATCCAAATAAAATCCAATTTTTAACAATAATCTAAATTTTCCTATTGCCTCTACTTCCATTCTATTGCCGTCGCCAGTATAGATGTATCTTTCACCATCACTTGGTTTTCGGCAACTCAGGCAACCCTGCATAGACATACTGATGTGAGTTGTTGTACCAGAATCTATCCACCATGTATGTCTAGGTACCGAAGTTAAATTAACTTAAGAACAAACCAAATGAAGAAGAGTACCTTTCTTTACACGCCATGTGTGGTAATTGGTGCAATTCTTCTTCTTATGACCTGCAGCTCCACAAAAGAAACAACCGCCTTCAGTTGGTTCCTTATGCTGTTTCTTTTGCGGTGCCGTACCCGCAGCTTCCTTATTAATCTTCCTTTTCTTGTTGCTTTTGTCCTTAGAGGTGGTGGCTAAATGAGCACTTTCTGTCTTCTCATGCTTCAGTCTTTCCTCTTCCTGGACACAGTGTGAGATGAGCTCATTAAGGGACCATGAGTCCTTTTGACAGTTGTAGCTCACCTTGAATTGACTGAAATGTGCCGGAAGGGATATCAGAACCAAGTGCACTAACAAGTCTTCAGATAAATCCAACTTGAGTGCCTTTAGTTTTGAAGCAATGTGAGACATTTCCATAATGTACTCCCGAATGTTTCCTTTCCCTTTATACCTCATTGAGACAAGATTTGCCAAAAGTGTACTTGTTTCAGCCTTTTCATTCTTAGCAAACCTCTTCTCAAGGTCCTCAAGGAAACCCTTAGACGTAGTCACCTTATTGGACATAGTGCCCCGAAATGCTTCTGGAATAGCACGCTTCATGACCATTAAGCTTATGCGATTCGATCGTTCCCACTTTTTCATCTCCCTCTTGTCATCAGGGTACTCTTATCAGTAAGTGCAGCAGGTTGATCGACCCGTAAAGCAAGGTCTAGGTCCATGACTCCGAGAACAATCACAACGTTCTCTTGCCATGCCCTGAAGTTTGTGCCATTTAACATTGAAATTGAATTGATGCTAGCAGAGATATTAGTAGCAGAACCTGAAACTAAATTAGAGAACATTTATTATGAATAGCTCACTTGAATATCTTTAATATGCAAATAATAATAATATCAAATAGTGGTAGGGCCCATCACAAGATACCAATCACAACATCAATATTCAGTCTTTGGGCAGAGATATTGACTTGTAAGCGGTACTCTTGGCGTAGTGATCAAACATTGACGATAAAACGTGTCAATCAACAAATCTTTCTTTGGACCGATTTATTGATTACACATTAAACCAAACAATCGTCACACGTTTATCACCACAGGTACACGTGTATTCGGCTAAATATTGACCTTCCTTTGGGCCGACCAATATTCCCATGAATAACACGTGCACAAACACTTTTTAACATTCTAAGTTAGTCAATTTTCACAAGAGAGGTTGCTTTGGCAACATGTTGTTTCAATTAACTAACTTTCGAATATTATATCTCTTAAAAGAGTCTTTAGTACCAAAATTTGAGAAAGAGAATCACCAATTTTGCATATTTTGATTAGTTTTAAACTTTAGGGGATTAGGATTAATAATTCAAAACTTTAAGGGGGCAAAATTAATTAATTTCAAACTTTAGGGGTTGAAATTAATAAACTTGAAACTTTATGGACCATAATTAATTAATTCAATACTTTAGAGGATCAATTAGAACAAATTTTAAAACTTTAGGGGCCAAAATTGACCAATTCAAAACTTTAGGGATCAAATTTTAAAAATTTGAAACTTTAGGGGTCAATTTGAATTAATTATGAACTTAGGGGGCCAATTTGAACTAGTAATTAAAGTTTGAGGGCTTTAATTATAAATTCAGAACTTTAATGGCCCAAATTAATTAATTTTAAAACCTTAGGAACTGAATTATTAAATCCAAAACTTAAAGGCCCAAAACTTAATATAACTTAAAGGTTAGGGACTGAAACCTTAATTTTATAACCTAACCCTAATTGCAACTAAGGACCTCAATTCATCTAATTTACAGAAGAGGCCCCCGCCCTCAAAAAATCCAGAAAATCGAAAAACCTAAATTTTTTTTCTTTCTTCTTCTTCTGGCAGCGGCGCACTCCGGCGCCACACGCAGCAGCGCTGCTGTATGCTGCTGCCTGCGCAGCGCTGCGCCGCTGCCGGAATATTTTTAATTTTTTTTTAAATCTGAAACCAAAATCTGAATTCCAAATCTAAATTTTCTAAACTAATTAATCCGAACGAAAATAACAAAAATTATACCGCAAAAATTTTCAAATTTAACAAAATATATATTCTAAATTGTCAAATCTGAAAACTTTACAAAATATTGCAAGAACCAAACTAAAATTTTTGATTCTCAATGATTCAACATGAAGAGGCTCTGATACCACTTGTTGGATAATTTAATGCTTTAAATTACTAGATCTTTCATGTTAAATCATCAAGAAATCAAGAATTAAAGCGGAAGCATACCTGAATCAGACATAGTTAATGCAATATGAATTTCGAGGTATGATCTTCCAAATCTACACGCAGTCTCCTTTTCCTCTCTGTGATGGGATGCAGTAGAGAATGAATAATACGTTGCGTGTGATCTGGGGACCATAAGTTATTTATATAGGGATGCCCTTTGACCTAATTCGGCCCATCATAGAATTAGGACTTGGGCCCGGTTTCTACACATATGTAAACCCATACTTTAACTGGATCCCAAAATCGAAGCCTTATTAGATCACTTTAATTGGGCTCAATCGAATTCGATAGCCTATAATTTAACACACAATTATTCACACATACAAGCCCATCTTTAATTAAAAAATCCTTACATCATCATGATCATGATCTTCATATTGAAAAAACAGTTACCAGCAGCAGGATAAGATAACGAAGAATTAATACACGAAAAGAATGCAGAATTTAAGGACCTTTCCGGCATAATGGAGGAGTCTTTCAACAATTAAAGAGATGGCCACAATTACAGTACAAACAGAAGAAAGTACTGGTTTAAGTGTCTCAGCTCAACGTGCTGGAGACTGTACAATTGTTTCTATTTATACTGGTTCCATGTGCTGTAGAGATATTACAATCTTTTATTTATTTTTGGCATTTCCTAACAGAAACAAAATCTATTCTAAATCAGGTATGTAAATGACTGGTGAATTCCTTGATTGTTGTAATTGCTGGACAGAATTGGGAAAACACTTTGGCTGGCTTGATTGATTCTAGGCTAAATGGATGTTGGCTGTCTTGGAAGGCCTTCCATTGAATTGATTGCTTGTAAAGGACTGGGATTCCTTTTGTGTGCAACTAGACTGGCTTCTTTCATTTTCGTCCTTGTCTTTCCAAGGAATGTTCCTGCTAATACAAACAAGTGCGATTATCCAAGTAGGTGTATAATCTAAGGATTCTCCGTCGCTGTCACCTCCTCCGGCCATCACTTTTTCCCTTTTCTTCTCTACTTCCTCTGCAGTTTAATAGAGAAATAATATGTGGTCATTGACGGAAAATGGAGCTTAAATACACTTGAAATTTATTGGCTGATCAACAAAGATATTTCTTGAATTTGAATGAAAATATAGGGGTGAATAGTATTTTGTTTTTATTTACCCAATTCATCGAAGAGAATATTAAGAATTCACATTGTGAAATGGATGGATTGCTGCATGCAGGCAAGAGACACAAGTGACTGTTTGTTCCTATTCTACACAAAGAGACATGAGAATAACAAGAGAAGCTTCAGGGTCGGTCTAAGGGGATGACTATTTAGTTTCTTGTCCTCAATCAAGAGGCTAACAAGCTAGCTCACTTATTGATGGAAAGTTAACTAACTTTCAAATGGATAACTCAACTTTTTTTTTTTTAATTTTGTTTTTTTTAATCTTCTAATAGTTAGCACATCTTTGTACTTATGATGGCCAAAAAAAAAAAAAAAAAATTCCATTATGGAGGAGGAAAAAGACTTACTTGTCCATTTTAATATGAATAAGCAAGATAAAACAACAAATACAAAATATTTCCCCATGCTAATAGAATATTTAGACAGAAATTATCATACAACTTACAAGATTTGTAAATTAATTGAAGTGTTATGCATAAATTGTGATGAAGAAAAGTTGGGGAATATAAGTGCCAAAATGAGCAAAATTTAGGACTTTCATTACAATTAAAATGTAATTCAATTAACAAAAAATGTGCGGTTAACATATTTATCCTATAAAAAATTCCATAAAAAGTTTGTTTTTAAATATAAAAAATTGGACTGACTAAGATTGCCCTCTATGCCCTTAATTGGAAGCTTACGGTTATTGATAAGTGTATTTTACACGTTTTATTGTACTTATAAACTTGAGTTATATTTGAAAATTTGTGGGTATTTCTACTTTGCTTAGTGAAAATATTGTTATTGTAGGTAAAACTCGGACTTGGAGGCATTTAGAGTAAAAAAATATAAATAAAAATAAAAAAAATGACGATTTTCGAGCTTAATTAGAGTTATTCAAAGCAATTGAAAACCAAAAGAATTGCACATGATTGATAAGAAGTATTACGAGAGCTATAGGTAGAAAATCCCAAGTTTCGAGAGTGAAATTCAATATTTGAAAAGTTTAGAAACTAATTTGCACACTTTCGGAACTTGAGAATGACCAATTTTAGAAGATTATTGAGGTTTGAAGACCAATATAGATGCTTTTGAAAGTTGCAGAATCAATATTGAAGATTAGGATTAAAAATGTTAAAATCAGACGAAAATCATGAAGCATTGTTCAAATTGAAATAACCTGAAAAATTCAGGGTTGACCGTGGTCAACTGTGGCTGTTTGCCGCGATCTAGGCTGCAATTTTCAAACTGTAGCCTGTTGGGCAAAAAAGTGTGTATTTTTTTTTGAGTTATGCTACAAAAACAGGGTAGGTGACAGGTTTAAAATCTAGGAAACACGTGTCACACATTGATTCGACAGTTTATAAAAAAGAAAAAGATGAAAAAATAAGTGCTAACATGCAGACTTGTTTTCAAACCGTCTGAGTAACTTATTCCTTCATTTTTTTTTCAATGAGTTTTAGCGGTATTTTCGAGTTACAACTCCCAAGACACTTCCACAATTATTAAAAGACCTCGTCCGTGTCTAAACAAGGGGAGAGAGGGGTTTCGAGACAGATTTTTAGAAAGAGGGTGTGATCCTTAACTGAATTCTTTAATGATTGAATGCTCTTAATAAGGTTACCCTAATTCACGGGGAGATGTGTAAATGAACTTAATTGAGTATGATTGGTTTTAACACAAGAGAGGTAAATTATTTTTGTTTGAATTTGGTGATTGAAATTAAGGGGATAATCATGATGAACTCGTTCATCCTAACACTTTTTCGTATATCCACTAAACCCTAAACTGCCTAATTGTGAATTCTTTAATTGTTTCCTTAGATTTATAGTATTTAAGATCATAAAACAAATTTTTAATTATTTTCACTCGAATTAAAGTTGGATAGAGTCAAACCAATAGTTAGGTAGATAGTACTAGTGAAAATGATAATCTAAATTCTTTAGGTCCATTTTACTATTACTTGTTTAGCCCTTATTTGATTCCCATTATTTTCAAATTACATCTCTCTCTCTTATTTTCAACCATACATTTTTCAATAAAATAATATTACTTGCAAATCCAAATTTTTTCCTTATTTTTTTAACCACAAATTCTCCATCAAAATACTATTTCAAAATGCATTTTGGACAGAAAATGGGGCTCAAATAGTTTCTTAATCAACATCATACACGTGCGATTACAAACACATGAGTTATTGATAATCACATCTGAATATAAGATTTGTTGGACCTTTCAAGTTTATATCCGTGTTCGTGAAGTGATGAATGATGCACGCCTTATAGATTTCCATGATAAGTGAAATCTATAAATTTAATTTTATGGCTGATCTCCAATTGGGGAAAATGGAGCTTAAAAGGACTTGCGATTTTCATGCCATTGACTTGATTGAATTTCGCATGGGTGTTGATCGAAGAACGATAAAGCCCTTGCGCAAAAATTTGTTTCACAGAATTTAACCAGACAACTCACATGGGTGGGCCCTACGTGGTGATTGCTATGTGCTGACACACTTGGCCGACCCTCTGAGGATCATGGCCCACCTATTACGAACCACATGGCATAGTGGCCGAGGCCCTTAGGCTCACAAAGAATCAGGAACCACTCGGAACACGGCCTACGATGTGGCCCGTATTCTAGAATGCCAAAGTGTTGTATGCCTAAGTGGTTCTTATTTTCAAGGCTATTCATATCGAGGCCCGTCATGCCAACGTCGAAGCCCTGAAGCACCTCTTGCATCACTTCTCCCCAGAGATCCGACCTTACATGAGAATCCTCTTTGAATGATTGATGGGACACCCATCATAGAGTGCCAGTGTTTTGTCTTCGTAGAGTCGCGTTAGAGTAGAGGCGACTCTGCCAATTAATATATATATAGCAGGCTAGGTGGTCAAACTTGATACCTACAGTTTGACATGTAAACTAACGAGATGAGGCCACATATACTCCTAATTGAAGGCACTATAAATATTCCCCCATGTACCCCATAAAAAGCTAATGCAAGATTTAACACAAGAACAAATACAAAATTCATTACATTTCACTCTCTTGCAACATACACGAATTCTTACACGCATTTTACAAACATCGATTGGTAATTATTGTACAATCGTTATGCAAACATCTCGTTGGATTGTGAACGTCCTCGTCCTGCGCCTTTGAGTCGCTCCCACACCCGCTTTTACTAGTTCTAGACCATCCACGTGTCTTAGCGTGTTGAACCAGGCTTATATGTGCACGAGTGAGTCCGGTATCTGTTGGAAACATATTCTAGGGTCAACAGATTAGCGTCGTCTGTAGAAAACCCTACTATAACTAGGAGCAACCGTGTGGAGAAAGCTTATCGAAAAGAACATTTGGGCATCCTTCTTGAAAAAGAATTTGTTCTTGAAAAAGAACAAGAAGAAGCCCCATAACTTGGATGAAATTTGACGCTGAAACATAGAAATATGAGCTCAGATGAGGATGCACCCCCTAGGAGGGTGAGAAAAAACACAGGGGCAGCCTCAATAACTCATCGCAGGCCCTAACAACCTCACAGAAGAGGTGGTACAAGAATGGCTGCCTAAATCTCAAGAGAGATAGCTACCATGGCTGCAAGCATGAGGGACATTGCAAACCAAAACATGGCCTTGAGAGAGCTCATGGCCCAGATGCAGGGCCAGGGAGGTTTCCTCATGCCTCCCTATGCACCTCAATGGCAGTTACAACAAGAGGAAGAGGTCCAAAGCCAAAGGGTTGCATCACTAGAATACAACCAAGGTGGTATACCCCTGGAAAGGGAGGTAGAAGTTGACGTTTTTTTCCAACTATGCTTCCCACTGACCTACTGAGGTCCCATATAACCAGGATAACTTCTCACCTGCATATGAGCCGGAACAAAGACCTAGGAGGTCGAACAACATTTTTGACAGAATCAACCCAGCCAAACCGAGGCATAGGCAGCAGCATCAGCCTCGTGAACCTCGAGCAAGACCACAGCCCACAAACATTGACTCAGCAACTGGAGGAAAGGCATGAAAATGCCCCCCGTAATGCTCCACCTAGAAATAGGTACCAAATGAGGGAGGAGGAGGCGAGAAACCAGGCTGGTCCTTCATATCCGCCACCTAGATATGAAGCTGACGAGAACAATGACTTAGATGAGTAGCAAAGGTCCCGTGACTTGGATGATGATGATGAAAATCTACCATTTTTAAGGGAGTTAAGGAGCGCCCAGGTACCGAGCCACTATGTTATGCCTAAGATATCAAAATACGATGGGAGAGGCGACTCGGAGAAGCATTTGAATGCTTATAAGACCCATATAAGCCTGAGAGGAGCCATTCCGACAGTGAAGTGCAGGGCCTTCCACTTGACACTTAGTGGAACGGCTGAAATTTGATATAGTAGGCTACCGCCTGGGAGCATAAGGAGTTGGCCGAAGTTCAAAACTACCTTCCTGAAGAGGTTTGATGTGAGTAAAGAAGGAGAGGCTCATATCCAATGTCTTCAAGATATGAGACAGGCGCATGGAAAATCTCTAAAAAGCGTCTTTTCACGCTTTATTGACAAAATGACGTATTGTGTACAAGTCATTGATCGCTAGGCCTTATCGGCATTGATGGAAGGTCTGAATATGAACACCATATTCCGGAGAGACGTGCAAAATCAGGATCCCACCACCTACAACGCCCTACTTGAGATGATGAGGCGGGAAATAATCAATGAAAAATTGATTGAGCATAGAAACAAGGCCAACAGAGGCCTCCCACCTTCAAAAAGGCAACGTGCCAGAGGGTCGACCTCCCACTTGATGGACTACCAGATGAACCAAGGTAGTAATGAAAATTCTGGGCAAGCACTTGTCACCACTACTTTGAATACGGTTCCGACATTGGCATATGAAGATGTCAATCCCATGATCAACACTCAGCAGACCGGAACTTCACAATAGGCCCCCCGTAGGGGGAGAGGCCGAGGGCATGGATCGGAACCTAGGAATAGGTCGAACTAGAATCCCCCTGAGTATTGTATGTACCATCGCTCGTACGGCCATGACACCACCAATTGTCGAGATTATGCATACCATACCTGACGGGAGAGCCCCCGGGATAGAAGAAATGAATTGTTCGAGGCGAACATGCCTTCACCTAGGTATGATCAGCAACCTAGGCGTGAGAAGGCTGCTCTCTACCAGTAGGATGCATCTCCCCGCAGAAGGGATCATGAAGCGGAAAGGCCCAAAGAAGGGCGTAGGCATCGTAGAGACCGCCAGGCCCAAGAAAAAGCCCCCATTCACGAAGTGGATACCATATTTGGAGGCCCATACGTTGGGGACGAGACACAAAACGCAAAAAGAAACTACGCTCGGGAGGCCAAACACCCCTCGTTGACCAACTAAATTGTAGGTAGCGGCTCCTTGAGAAATCATGCGCCACCTATTATCTTCACCCAAGAAGACTCTGAGGAAGTTCACCACCCCCACTACGATGCAATTGTGATAAGGGCCGTTGTGGCTCGGAACGGGCTCAAAAGAAAGCTAGTCAACAATGGTAGCTCCATGAACATCCTATTTGGGTCCACCTTTGACAAGATGATTTTAGACCATGAGCTAACTCCTACCACTACTCATTTGTATGGATTTATCGGGGATAGCATTACCCTAAGGGGAAAGATCACACTAGCAGTGGAGATGGGAAAATTGCCCCAAACCACATTGAACTTCATGGAGTTCCTTATTGTGGACAGTTGGTCGGCTTACCACGGGGTATTAGGCAGAACGGTCTTGAAGGAATTAGGGGCCGTCATCTCCATCCACCACTTATGCATAAAATTTCCAACTGAGAATGAGGTGGCGATAGTGAGAGATGACCAAAGAGGATTTAGGGAGTGCTACCTAAGCTCCATCAGGAAGGTTGAGCCCCGGGATGTACATGTCATCATCGCAGACGTGGACATGACTTTCTAGGTGAGGCTCCCGAACGAGAAGACGTCGAGATGATCGATATACCTCCCGATCGGGAAGAGTTACTCGTGCTTGATGAGATTGACCCCCATGTGACAAAATATGTACCTCAGACACCCTGGTTGAAGAGTTGAAGAACTTCCCAATAGACCTCCGGGACCCCACCAAAGTGTTGAAAGTGGGCAAGGGTCTACCTAATGACTTGAAAGAGAAACTGAAGGACTTCCTACGTAGGAACCTCGATATCTTTGCTTGGAAGCATGAGGACATGGTAGGCATAAGCCTAAGGTCAGTTGCCACCACCTGAAAATTGATCCTAAGGTTGCCTTGTATAGATAGAAGAGAAGAGCCCTCAACCCGAAAATGTATTAGGCCCTGAAAGAAGAAGTACAGAAGCTAATCCAGAATGGCTTCATCAGAGAGGCCATTTACCCAAAGTGGGTCTCTAACCTTGTGCTCGTCAAGAATCATAACGACAAATGGAGGGTATGTATTGACTTTACGAATCTTAACAAGGCATGCCCCAAAGGTAGCTTCCCACTTCTAAGGATCGACCAATTGGTAGACTCCACCGCTGGACATGAGCTTCTAAGTTTCATGGATGCCTACTCAAGCTACAGTCAAATTCCCATGTACCCGGCCGATGAGGAGAATATCTCCTTTATTATTGGCAGAGGCCTTTATTGCTTCAAAACGATGCCCTTCAGGTTGAAAAACAACAGGTCTACATATCAAAGGCTTGTCAACAAAATGTTTGTGGACCTCATCGATAAGATAGCGAAAGTCTATGTAGATGATATGCTTGTGAAAAGTTTGATGGCAGACGACCATGCGACGCACTTGAATGACACCTTCCGCATCCTAAGAAGATACAGGATGAAGCTCAACCCCCTCAAATGCATTTTTGACGTTGTCTCTGGCAAATTCTTGGGGCACATGGTCAACCAAAGAGGAATCGATGCCAACCCTGAAAAGATTAGTGCCCTGCTCGAAATGAGATCACCACAGAAACCAAAAGAAGTCCAAAGTCTAACTGGACGGGTGGCAGCGCTCAGCCGCTTTGTCTCTAAGGCCACCGACAAATGTCTCCCGTTCTTCAAAGTATTGAAAGTCGGGAAAAAGTTTCAATGGACAGAGGAGTGTGAAGAGGTCTTCTAGGGCCTGAAAAGGCATCTAGGGCAGGCCCCCCTCCTCTCCAGGCCAAAGCCTGGCGATGTTCTTCAACTATACCTGGCCGTCTCCAGTGAGGCCATCAGCACAGTCCTAATCCGAAAGGAAGGAACCATCCAACTCCCCGTGTATTACACTAGTAAGGCACTTCTATCCCAGAAAACTTGCTACCCTAATATGGAGAAGCTGGCCCTTGATTATAGCTTCTAGGAAGCTGAGGCCCTACTTCCAAACTCACACCATTCATGTGCTGACCAATTTTTCCCTGAGACAAGTGCTTCAGAAGCTCGACGCCTCGGGGAGACTATTGAAACAAACAGTGGAGCTAAGCGAATTTGATATTATCTTCAGGACAAGGACATCCATCAAGGGCTAAGCTTTAGCTGATTTCGTGGTGGAGTTTGCTTATGCGCCCGAGGTAGAAGAGGTTATGGAACTTGTCGAGCCCCCCACATGGAACTTGTTCGTGGATGGTTCGGCCGAAAACATAGGTTCGGGAGTTGAGGTGGTCCTCAGAAGCCCATAGGTTACAAGTTGAACTCAGCAGTAAGGTTCGGAAAGGCCACCAACAATGTGGCGGAGTATGAAGAACTCCTCGTAGGCCTCAAATTAGCAAAAAATGCAAATAAGGAGGCTAATTGTCAACAATGACTCCCAGCTGATTGTAAATTAAGTGAATGACAACTTCTCATCTAAGGACAGAACCATGGCCTCCTACTTGAAAATTTTGATGAACCTCCTCCCAACTTTTGAAAAGTTTGAACTGATGCAAATCCTTTGTGTTGAGAATGTATACGTAGATGCACTCCAAACTTGCAAGTAGCAGGGACTCTGAGCTGCTCGCTATGGTACCAATTGAACACCTCCTCAAACCATCTACCAAGGCCCCCGATGTGATATGGATGGAAGAGACTCCTACCTAGATACAGCCCATTATAGCCTATCTAAAGGACCAGGTACTGCCCAGTAAAAAGGATGAGGCCTACAAAATGAGGAGGTCAGCTCATTTCCTCTTCATTGATGACGTACTTTACAAAAAAAACTTCTCCTTCCCAATTCTTCGGTGTGTAGAGAGAGATTAGGCCGCCTACATTCTAAGGAAGGTCCACGAAGGTGTCTGTGGCAACCACTCAGGAGGACTAGCTCAGGCACAAAAGGTACTGAGGCAAGGGTACTACTGGCCCACCTTGAAAAAGGATGTACTTCAATTCGTGAGCAAATGTGACAAGTGCCACCATTTTTCTCCTATTCAGAGGCAACCCTCGCAAGAGCTGATCGCCGTCTCCAGCCCATGGCCCTTCACCAAATGGGGCGTGGACCTCATAGGTCCCCTACCGAAAGGTAGAGAAGGAGCAAACTTCGCCATTGTGGCCATTGATTACTTCACAAAGTGGGTTGAGGCTGAACCACTAGCAAAAATCATAGAAACAAACACTTCCAAGTTCTTGTGGAAGAACATCATATGCCGATTCGAAATTCCCTACTCTATAGTCTCAGACAATGGGTGACAATTCGACAATAAGAAGGTCAGGAACTTATGCGAAGAACCTAGTATCAAGAAGCACTTCTCCACGCCTCATCACCCCAAGGAAATTGCCAGGTTGAGGCTGTGAATAAGACAATCAAGCATGTCTTCAAAAGGAAACTGGATGCGTCAAAGGGAGCTTGGGTTGATGAGCTACCATAAGTGCTTTGGGCAATCCGAATCACCACTAGGACTCCCACTGGGGAAACTCCTTTCCTCATGGCTTATGGCACCGAGGTCATGAGCCCTGTCGAGGTTAGCTTACCATCACCACGTCACCTGCACTTCAGCGAAATAACCAATGATGATGTATAATCCCGAATTTTTAACTTAAATTCACATATATTTTTATTTGCCATTTAATAGGAATGCAATGTTTGGTTAAGTTCTTATGCAAGTTAATTGATTATCTCTATAGTTATCTTATTAGTTGAGGGACCAAATTGAAAAAATAAATAAATATCAAATTATTTTATACTTTATTAAATGGGCCAAATAGTTAACTATTGAAGGAGTTAGAATTACTCTACCAATATTGGGTTCATTTTGAAGCTCATAATAAATGGCGAACTATGGACTCAAGAAAATTTTAATTTGGTCAAGTTAAACCCAAGTTTTAGCAGTTTAAAGAATGTTATGGTTATAAGAGTTTTAAAGGATTAGATTTTTCGCTAGTTGACTGCCACCACTAGTTTAGCTAAATAAATTAAAATTTTAAGTTTTGGTTAAACAGAGTCTTTATGTTAAGTATTAATAATTATAAATTTTTAATTAAGAGGTAATCAATTAAAACGTAATTCCTGCTTACAAATTTAGTTAAATGCAAATCAAAGGAATTTGAATTATTTGATGTTAGACTTTAGTACATGAGTAACCCATGCATTTCATTACAACTTTCACGTGTCCATATAATTAGTAATCATTGTGTCCCCTAACTGGAACAAATTTTGGGAAGATTGGACTGAAATTCTAATTTAATTAATAAGCATACATTTTATAATTTTCGGCCATTAGGAGATTGACAATTTAAGATGTTTGTATTAGAGTAAATTATGCAAATAGAAGGTAGATTTGTTTTCCCCGTCCACGTGTAAAAGTCATGCAGTGTAATGCCTATCATTTCCTTGTTGTAATTGTAATTGATATAGAAATTGGCAGAAAACCAATAATTAATCTGCAGTCATACTATATCAATCGGGAATTATGAATCAATTTCTCAGAAGATTGCATGAAATACGAATTTAAATATGGCTGAAATTCCACTTCCCCACGTGATTACCCGACTTCAACAGTATAAATAGAGCACTAAAACCACATTCTACTACACGTCCATTACCTCTCCCTCTTTAAAATATTCCTCTATATTATTTAGATTTTTTAAGGCTTTGGAATTGCAATCACATTTTTATTCTCCACTTTCATCTTCAAAAGGTGAGATACTCAGTGCTATTAGTGGTTTTCCACATCTTTTCAAATACGTTATTATGAATTTAATTACTTCAATTCAGGCTCCTTGGGGAGAAAGCATGATACATTTTAAGGCACAATTTAACCTTCACGTTATTTTCAAGGCACAATTTAGCCTTCACGTTATTTTGCGGCGCTTGCTAGAATTATCATTTGTCATGGTGTGATAATTCTCATGTTATGTTGGTAAGATAATTTATTTGTAATTTCATGTTTGACTTGAATGTGGAGTAGCAAGTATCTCATTGAGTATAATTCGTTGTACTCATCCCCTTATTTACAATTTTCAGGTAATAATTAGTATGCTGGACGGCGGTGGATGGATTTGCTATTGGACCAACGGATCCTCGTCATGAAGTATTTTAATTTTCAAAAACACTAGAACTAATAATGGGTTATTCATTTTTTACCCAATTGTGAGTGCATTATAAATTTTCAATTAGTTTTAACGGTTCTAATAATTTTTGGATGAATGATATGTTTTCAAACGTTCCGCAAATTTAAATTTATCTTTTGATTAAATGTTATTCAATCTTTTACAGAATTTCTTGTTATATTAAAACTGTTTATTTCAAGGTATATTCATGTTTCGTAACGTTTCGGGTTATTAGAATTCGGGGCGTTACAGAATGGTATCAGAGCTAAGTGACGTGGGAATAGTGAAGTTAAATGGGATTTTGTGAAATTTTGTTTAATGTAATATAAAATGGGGTTATGTGCCTATAGTTGTCCAAACGTGTTTATTTGTTTATTCCTGGACATGATTATTTGTTTACTCATTTACTATAATTTATTTTGGATAAGGATTTATTTACTATAAGGAAATGTCACGCACCAAAATTTCTGCCTTCTTTCTTCGATTGAAATTAAAATAAATGTAGAATAGGATTGTTTGGACTTTTTATGTGTAAATTTATGAAATGACCACATGATTATTGTTGTCATTAACAATTTTTTTTTTTCAAAAAAAAAAAAAAATATTCATGTTTCGTAACGTTTCGGGTTATTCGAATTCAGGGCGTTACAGATGAGCTATGAAGTACGACCTCGACGTTATTGATGAAAGAAAAGATGACTCCCAACTAAGGCTCGCTACTTACCAAAGGAAGATGATCAAGTACTACAACTCCGAGGTGAAGAAGAGGTCCTTCCGAATCAATGACCTGGTCCTTAGGAGGGTCTTTCTCTCCTTCCCTAGGTGCAAGTGCCTTGGGTCCAAACTGAGAAGGCCCCTACAAAATCAGAGAGAAAATCTGACCCGGTACCTACTGGATTGAAAACATGGACGGCAAGACACAGTCTCATCCATGGAATATTGAGCATCTCTGAATTTATTATCAGTAATTGTACCACCTCGTTGGACGATTTTTCCTCACTCATGTATCAAATTCCAAATTTCAACAAATTTCTCATTTACTTAAGTTCAACAAATTTCAACAAATCTATCAAGTGTAGGTGCCTCGAAGAAGAGGTCCAGATCCCAACTTTGGGTTACCTCGCCTGAACTCCGGGGCGTACGTCACATGCCTCCCTTTGGCAAAGTTGAACGCCAAGGGGAGAAGCTCCTATACGGTTGCACCATCCAGCATGTAAGGAAGCGTGTGCGCCTCGAAGAAGAGGTTTAAATCCTAACTCTGGGTCACCTCGCTTGAACTCCAAGGCGTACGCCACATGCCTCCCTTTGGCGAAACTGAACGCCAAGGGAAGAAACCCCTACATGACTACACCATCCACCATGTAGGAAAGCATGGACGCCTCGGAGGAAAGGTCCAGATCCCAACTCTGGGTCACCTCACCTGAACTTCGAGGCACATGCCACATGCCTTCCTTTATCGAGGTTGAATGCGAAGGGGAGAAGTCCCTACATGGTTGCACAATCCACCATGTAGGAAAGCGTGGGCATCTCGGATGATAGATCCAGATCCCAACTTTGGGTCACCTCGCCTGAACTCTGAGGCACACGCCACATGCATCCCTTCATCAAGGTTGAATAACAAGGGGAGAAGCCCCTACATGGCTGCACTATGCACCATGTAGGAAAGTGTGGACGCCTCAGATGAGAGGTCCAGATCCTAACTTTGGGTCACCTTGTCTGAACTCCGAGGCGTACGCCACATGCCTCCCTTTAACGAGGCTAAACGCCAAAGGGAGAAGCATCTTCTTAGATTTTGCACAACGAGGCTCATGCATTATCACTCAGGTTATGAGGTTGTCAAATTCGCTTAAGTTCAATCTTAATTGAGGTATCAATCATGTGGCTTGAGTTATTTTAAGTGATGGAAGTTAGGATGTCAAGTTCGAATTATTATCTCATCCTTAAGTTCGATTACTTGGCAAGGCCAATTTACTTGGAAGAGAAACATGTGAAGGATGAACAGAATGTTGCAAAATGTGGCATTCTTTGATCTTGGACAAATTACAAGAGGTAGGCCCGATGCGAGTACATCAGAATAAACTAAAAGTAAACTACACTATGCCTAGGCAGATGGCTAGGATGCCTCGATAGCAGGCGCCTTCGCAGCTTGAGCTTCAGAGTTGTTTTTATCCTCTTCAGCCACTTCGCCGCAGACTACTTCCTCAGTAGGGGTCCGAGGAACTTTGTCCAAAAACTTCGACCTCAGTTGAGATAGGTCATTGTTTGGGTAGAGCTCTTCAGCCCTCTCCATCATCTCAGCATAAGCGAAGTTCTTCCAGTATAAGCCTAAGAGCTGGTACTCCTCAGAGAGATGAAAGTTTGCAATGTAATCCTTGATTGCTTTCTCCTTGGCTACCTCGGCCTCTCTTTGAGCCTTCTGTAGCTCATCTACATGCTACTTTATTTGGCTCTCTAGAAACTAGTATGCATCATTGGCCCCGGTTAGCTCTAAATTAGCCTTTTCCAAGGCCTCAGTAGTCCCCTTCTGGTGATTATTAGAAATCTCCACTTTCTTGGTGAGGGAGGCCACCTTACATTGAGAGTCGTACACCTCTTTCTTTAAAGCCTCGATTTGGGCCAAGGCGAATTTCAACTTTGCAGTATCTTCAATCTTTTGTGCCCTCACCTCTTCCGCCTCGGCCTTAAGCTTCTCATCTCCTGCTCAGTAGAGGTCAGCTTCTCTAAGGAAGACTTGTTCCTTGATTGGAAATCAGTAAGGGCCTCTCCACACTCCAATGTGATGCCAAATGTCAATGAGGGCCCTCGTAAGGTCTGTAGCATCGTAGGACAAGGCGTGCAACTGCCACTGATCCATCCAAAACTTGTAAAAGGCCTTTGTAGCTCCTCGAATTTTGGTCGGCAGTGCCTCAAGCAACGCAGGAGCCAGTTCCTTCTCTCGGCCCGCCAAGAAATTCGGGGACTTCCCTTGTGTCCTTGAGGGTCGGCGTCTTCTCCGCTGCAAGCCTCGCAGCCTCTTCGTTCGTCTCCTCCTCTTTGGCCCTCCTCACCATCTCAACTTTTACCGCCTTCATAGCAGAGGCCATCAACTTAGGAGGAGGAAGATGATCATTGTTGCCCGAATGAGACACCGAGGTCCCAAATTTCCCCAAGGAGCTAGAGATATGAACAACTTTCTCTTCTTCTGATGCTCCTTGGGGACCTTTTCCTTGCCCCTAGACTCCTAAGGCTTCTTCTTCAAAGGGGCCTCCACCTTGTCTCCCTTGAAAGTGTGCTCTTTGGAGAGGTGCTCTAGCCTCCCCCTCACCTCTTTAACAGCACTGGAACTCGACTTTAAAGCCTTACCCCCACCATAGAAGTGGCTTTTAGGATGGTGGTCATATTTGGGACAGGGTACTTCCTCCTTTTAAATTTATCTGCAAAAAGTAACAGTAGTTTAGAATTGTATCAACGATTTTGAAATTTCACCAAGTACAAGCACCTCTTACCCTTTGAAGTCATTAGTCCGAAGTCGATGAAGTATTTGCTTTGGTCAGTAAGATGATCGAAGTGACAAAGCTTTAAGGGTCGCTTGTAGATGTCCTCTATCATGTCGAAGTCACCTTCGTGAAGCTTATACCTCGTGCTACAATCTGCAATACAGGTTATAACTGTTAGACAAAATTATGGAAAACTCAACAAGGATGAACTACAGAAGGGTTGGGCACTCACGAGCTTTGTAGTACTGGGTCGGTACTGTGCAAGCCAAGGCTTTGTCCTCCTTAATTGCCTACCATTTTTCCTGAACCCAGAACCACGACTCCTTCCATCCCCTGATGGAAGAAGGCAGCCCCACCACAAAAGGTTCGTGAACTCCCCAAGGGGTGATGTAATACTACCCCTTTGACTCATCTTTACCTAAGACGCGAGGTTGAAAAAGGGTCTAAAAGACATGCAGAGGCACATCCTCCCCTAATGACACTTCTTTCCACAAGAAGTACGACCCACTAGCTGACTCTAGCCATTCGGCAAAACCTGGGTCGGTGACAACATAAAATTCCTAAGCATAGGTTTGAAGAAGGGGTGCAGAGAAAGACGCATACCTGCTTTGAACATGTATTCACTTACGGCCACACATCCGGGCCTCAAAAACAAGCCCGTTCATGGGCCTCGAGAACAAACATCTCCACGTAATGAGAAACGCAGTACTTCTCCCTAATCTTCCCCAATTTCTTCGAGGTCATGTTTGATGCTATCTTAGCAACCCCCATTCCCTCTCGTAATCTATGGGCTCCTAGGCCTGGCATAATGTTCGACCTTGGAGTCCCCACTTAGAACAGCCCCCGCACTAAACCTAGCTATTGTGACCAAGTCCCTACCCGAAGTGGATTCCATCCCAGATATCAAGAAACAAAGATGACAAACAAGTTCAAATTTCTAAATCGAATACCTACACTGGACAACTAAGGAAACCAATAGACGCTGAAAAACATAATCGGAGCAAAGTTTGGACGTCGAAAGACTTGCAAAATTTTAGAAGAAAATCACGAAAATCAAAGGATGAAGAAGGGTTCAAAATTGGGGTCTTTGGCCTTTTATAGAAAGCCAAGACGAACCCTAGCCCTTGGATTGAGGTCCCATAAATCTCAGCCCTTCATTTTCAGGTTAAATTCGAGGCGTAAAATTCAATTTGTTTTGAAATTAACGCTTCAGATTCAAACGTGCCTCTCAAGCACCTCTCCAAACGCGTCTCCTTCTAGAAACCCCAGCTGTAACCATCATTGCATATTTAATGCAGCAGTCGTACTTACCTCGGAAGACATAGCGGCTTTGCTGCCTTTTCTCAAAAACATGCGCAAGACATCAAATCATTGGCACGACCATCGAAAAGCAATCATTAACAGTGAGCCTCAACATCTTCACAAGCCTCGACGAGTTCAATTCACTCACGACCTCGATTTCTTTATCACAATTCAGCCACATCTTCACAAGTCTTGACAGGTTTAATTTACTCACCGCCTCGACATTCATCACAATTCAGCCACACCTTCACAAACCTCGATAGGTTTGATTTACTTATCGCCTCGGCTTCTTCATCATAATTCAGCCGCATCTTCACAAGCCTCGACAAGTTCGATTCACTCACCGTCTCGGCTTCTATATCGCAATTCATCTATTATTTCAACACCAACACTTTTAACTCCAACCATGATATAAATATCTATACTTGGACTTGGGAGACTATTATTTAAGGTTAAAAAAATTCTTTCGATTTTTACCCAACAAACTGCTTTACTTCATGAAAATCCATGCATTACATAAATAACTATACTTAGACTTGGAGGACTATTTTTATGTGCTGACACACTTAGCTGACCATCTAAGGACCATGGCCCACCTATTACGAACCACGTGGCATAGTGGTTGAGGCCCTTAGGCCCACAAAGAATCAGAAACCACTCGAAACATGGCCAATGACATGGCCCAAATTTTGGAATGCCAAAGTGCTATAGCGTAAATGGTTCTTATTTCTGAGGTTGTTCATACCGAGGCCTGTCATGCCAAAGCCGGAGCCCTGAAGTACCTCTTGCATCACTTCTCCCCAAAGATCCGGACTTACATGAGAATCCTCTTTGAATGATTGATGGGACACCCATCATAGAGTGCCAGTGTCTTGTCTTGTCAGAGTAGAGGCGACTCTGCCAATTAATAAATGTATAGCAGGCTTGGTGGTCAAACTTGATACCTACAATTTGACATGTAAACTAACGAAATGAGGCCAAGTGTACTCCTAATCGAAGGCCACGATCTAACTTGTAACACTATAAATATTCCCCCATGTACCCCATACAAAGCTAATGCAAGATTCAACATAAGAACAAATACAACATTATTTACATTTTACTTTCTTACAACATACATGCATTCTACAAATATCGATTGGTAATTATTGTACAATTGTTATGCAAACATTTCGCCTTTGAGTCGCTCCCACGTTCCCTTTTACTAATTTTAGACCGTCCACGTGTCTTAACGTGTTGGACCAAGCTTACGTGTGCACGGGTGTGTCTGGTATTGTTGGCAACATATTCTAGGGTCAACAGTGATAAAAAAAAATGCCAAAAAAATCTCCATTACCCCTACTGTGAGAGTTTTATAACAATTTTGTAAAATAGTTTTCTGTACACATAGCTTGGTTGATCAAAGAAATACATGTAAGTATTTGATTGAGTTTTCAAATACTTGGTGTTTTTCGAACTTTTGAATGAATTTATAATGTTGAATAGTATTTAGTCTTGATTTAGATGGTTCCATCAATTCATGAGATGGGTCACATTAAGAAATGGATTGGCTTGTACGTAGAAGGCAGGCAAGTAAATATTGTTGAGTCGTTCTTCCAATTCTACACAGTGAGACCCGAGAAGGAGCTTCTGGGCAGGCCTAAAGGGGATGACTATTTAATATCATCTCTTTAACATTTTTCTTATCCCAAATCAAGAGGATAACAAGTTAGGCCTCTTATTGATACACTTGACGAAAGTTTACGTGGATTACTCAAATTTTTGTTCGTCAAACTCATTAGTCAACTTTTTGTGTCATATTTTTACCCTCAATCTTATATTAATTAGCACATTTTTATCCCTTGTGACAGCCAAAAACGTCCACTGGAAAGGAGAAAAAATTTATTTGTCCCTTGTAATTTTAAGCAAGCAAGGTAAGCAATGAATACAATAGTTGGACAAAATATTTTTCCCACGCTAACAAATATTTGGATAGAAACTAACATTAGAAACAAAATATGTTTATCGATTGAATGTTAGAAGATAAACAATGCAAAGAAAATTGGTAATACAAGTACAAAACAAGAGCAAAAATTGGAGCTCTTCATTACAATTAAAATGTAGTTCAATTAACAAAAACAGTGATGCAAATATAAATTACCCAGTATAAAATTCCATATAAATTTTATTTTTACACGTGACAAATGATAGATTTGGTATCTATCATCTCCAATAAAAACCTTGTACACTTTGGACTTGCCCAAGTGAGAGTTTCACTCCATTTTGTAGCTACATTCTATATTGTTTGTGTTCTATTTAGATGAACTTTACCCATTTCTATTTGGACGAACATGCTTTGGTTTAACCGGTTTTGACTTATTTTCAAACCATACCATTTTTATCTTGAAATCAGTGTAAATATGAATATTTGTCTAAATGTTACTGTTGGAAAAAATTAATTAGTTGCAGTAGTGATCTGAACAATATAATGCAGAAATATAAAACTTATCGTCCGATCGAGACTCGATCGGACGATAAGTTTTATATTTCTGCATTATATTGTTCAGATCTCTCGATCGGACGATAAGTTTTATATTTCTGCATTATATTGTTCAGATCACTACTGCAACTAATTAATTTTTTCCAACAATCTAAAGTGAAATTTCTTTATAATTAGTTGCCATGTCTGCTGTAGAGATATCTGTTCCTAAGTATTTTGAAAAACTTGAGTTGTTTGATGGAAAGAATTTTAAGAGATGGCAAATGAAACTGCGATTTTATTTGACAACACTTAAAGTCGTTGATGCTATTGAATCAGATAAACCCGATTTTGTAATTGCTGATAATCCCACTGATAAGGAAACAGAGGATTTAGCTAATTGGGAACATAAGGATTATATGTGCAGGAATTATATTCTGAATTGTTTGACTTTAGATCTGTATGATGTTTACTACTCGTGTAAATCTGCAAAAGAGTTATGGAATTCATTAGAAAAGAAATATGTTACAGAAGATGCTGGAACCAAGAAATTTGTTGTGGGAAAGTTTTTAGATTTTAAAATGAATGATGTTAGAACCGTGGTTAGTCAGGTTGAAGAATTGCAGATTATAATTCACGAAATTATTGCTGAAGGATATAAAATTTGTGAGGGCTTTCAAGTGTTAGCTATAATTGAAAAATTGCCACCTACTTGGAAAGAGTATAAAAATAGTTTGAAGCATAAGAGAAAAGAAATGTCCTTAGAGGATCTGATTATCAGGATTAGAATCGAGAAGGACAATAGAATAGCAGAACGTAAGGAAATGCCAGATTTTGATACCAAGGCTAATCTTATTGAAGGAAGTTCTGGGACTAAGAAACCAATTGGAAATTTTACAAGGGGTCAGAATTTTAAAGGCAGAAATAAAGGAAAACAATTTGTAGGAAAGAACAATCGGTCTAAGCCCCAATTTAAAAATAAAATTGTTGGTGACTGTTTTGTTTGTGGTAAACCAGGTCACCTTGCAAAGGATTGCAGAAATAGGAAAGGAAAAGCTGTAAAGCATCAGGCACATATGGTAGAGGATGGGAATTCTCTGCTATGGTGACAGAAGTGAATCTAGTAAGCAACATGATAGACTGGTGGGTAGATTCTGGAGCTACCAAGCATATTTGCTGCACGAGAGGTGCATTTTCTTCATTCACTCCCGCTAGTGATGGAGAATGTCTATTCATGGGCAATGCTTGCTCTTCCAAAATCGAGGGGAAAGGAACTGTGACGCTTAGATTTATTTCTGAAAATATCCTTAATTTGAAGGATGTCCTTTATGTACCTGATATTAGGAAAAATCTAGTATCTGGATCTATCTTAGTAAAAAAGGGTTTTAAGATTGTATTTGAAAGTGGTCAAGTTGTACTGTCTAAGGGTGGTTTCTTTGTTGGGAAAGGGTATGCAGATGAGAGTCTGTTTAAACTCAATGTCTTTGTGATTAACAATAAAGCATCTAGCTCTTCCGTTTACTTGTTGGATTCTTATGATTTGTGGCATGCTAGACTTGGACACGTTAATAAAACTTCTATTAAAAAATTAATGACTTTGGGAAACATTCCCAAAATCGATAATTGTCCAAATTCAAAATGTGAAATGTGTGTTGAATCTAAATATTCTAGAAAACCATTTCCTCGTGTTGATAGGACTACTTCGGTCTTAAGTTTGATACATTCTGATTTATGTGACTTAAAAGGATATGTTACTCGTGGTGGAAATAAATATTTCTTAACTTTCATTGATGATTATTCTCGATATTGTTATATTTATCTACTTAAGAGTAAGAATGAAAGCTATTCAAAATTTATTTTCTATAAAATTGAAGTAGAAAATCAGCTAGACAAAACTATTAAAGTTTTAAGATCTGATAGGGGAGGAGAATATACAGGAGATTTTGATAAATTTTGTGTTGAGAATGATATTATTCATGAGACTACTCCACCTTATTTTCCACAATCTAATGGTGTAGCTGAAAGGAAAAATCGAACCCTTAAGAATATGGTCATATCAATGCTAAGCTCTTCTGGATTACCTTTTAACATGTGGAGGGAAGCACTTTTTACTGCATGTTATATTCTTAACAGAATTCCTAGTAAGAAAAATAATAAGTCTCCTTATGAAATGTGGAAGGGGCAGAACACCTTCATATAAATATCTTAAAGTGTGGGGGTGTTTAGCTAAAGCTTCTATTCCAGCACCTAAGATAACTAAATTTGGTCCGAAAACTGTTGATTGTGTTTTTATAAGCTATGCTTTTCATAGTAATGCCTACACATTCTTAGTCATTGACTCTAAAAATAATTTGATTGAAAAGAACACAATATTTGAAATTAGAGATGCTGAATTTTTTGAAAATAGATTTCCGTTTAAAGAAAAGTCTGAAGGATCAAGCAGTTCTTTTAGTATTCCTCCTAGTGTTAGAGAGGAGTCATCTGAATTAGAAGAAGCTGAAATTAGGAGAAGCAAAAGACCTAGGACCACTACTTCTTTCGGTCCTGACTTTATAACCTACTTAGTAGAGGATGATCCTAGTACTTTTGGTGAAGCTATGTTTTCACCAGATTCTATATTTTGGAAGGAAGCTGTAAATAGTGAATATGATTCAATTATGTCTAATAATACTTGGGAGTTAGTGGACTTACCTTAAGTATGTAAGACAATTGGGTGTAGATGGTTGTTTAAGAAAAAACTTAAACCTGATGGTTCAATTGATAAGTATAAAGCAAGACTTGTAGCTAAAGGCTATAAACAAAAGGAAGGAGTTGACTTCTTTGATACTTATTCACCCGTTACTAGGATTACCTCTATTAGGATGTTAATTGCAATTGCCTCACTATATGATCTTATTATACATCAAATGGATGTCAAAACTGCATTTTTAAATGGAGACTTAGAAGAGGAGATTTATATGGATCAGCCTGAAGGATTTGTTGTAAAAGGCCTTGAGGATAAAGTATATAGACTTAAAAAATCCCTTTATGGCCTTAAACAAGCTCCTAAGCAATGGCACGAAAAATTTGATACAATTTTGACATCAAGTGGTTATGTGATAAATGAAGCAGATAAATGCATATATAGCAAATTTGAAAATAATTCTGGTGTGATAATTTGCTTATATGTTGATGATATGCTGATTATGGGAACTAGTTTAGATGTGGTTAATAAAACTAAGCGGTTTCTAAACAAGCACTTTGAAATGAAAGATTTGGGTGTTGCTGATGTTATTCTAGGAATCAAAATAGTAAAACATTCTGAAGGAATTATTTTGACCCAATCACATTATGTAGAAAAAGTGGTTAAGAAGTTTAATCAATACAACTGTATTCCTGCTAAAACACCTTATGATGCAAGCCATCATTTGAGAAAACATTCAGATCCTAGTGTTTCCGCTTTAGAGTATGCTAAAGTAATCGGCAGTCTCATGTATCTCATGAACTATACAAGACCTGATATAGCAAATGTTGTCGGTAGACTTAGCAGGTATACTAGTAATCCAAACAATGAACATTGGGATGCTCTTATCCGAGTCTTGAGGTATTTGAGATACACTCTAGACTGGGGAATACATTATACCAAATTCCCTATTATACTTGAGGGATATTGTGATGCTAATGGGATTTTCGATACCAATGAAAGTAAATCTACAAGTGGATATGTATTTACATTAGCAGGCGGAGCTGTCTCCTGGAAATCCACTAAGCAAACCTGCATTGCTAGATCTACTATGGAATCTGAGTTCATAGCTTTAGATAAGGCAGGTGAGGAGGCTGAATGGTTAATGAATTTTCTTATGGATGTTCCTTTGTGGTCTAAACCATTTCCAACTATTTCAATACATTGTGACAGTCAAGCAGCTATCTCAAGAGCTCAAAATTCATCCTACAATGGAAAGTCTAGACATATTCATCGGAGGCACAATACTGTGCGTCAGCTACTTAAGGATGGGATTATAGCTATTGACTATGTGAAGTCAAGTGATAACATTGCTGACCCATTAACCAAAGATTGGCTAGAGAGCTAATTCAACAAACATCGAGGGGGATGGGGCTAAAGCCTATTATGTATTAGATCACCTATAATGGAAATCCAACCTTGCAATTGGAGATCCCCATGGTCAAGGTTCAATGGGACAACAAAGTTATTGGAGTGGTCTGTGGGGGTACTACATTGGATTTATTCCAAACCCCTCCCTATGATGCGTAGTACCAACTGTATTGATTAGAGGATGAGCTAATACTCTTAATGCTTACTATAGCTGATATTCAGTGGGGTGTTTAAATACAGTGCACCCTTGATAGTAACGCATATTTGAGTGTGGAAGTGGGGCCGCTTCCTATGAGAATTGAGGCGAATTCTCTAGAGCACTGAAAGAAACTGGGAAAGTTCACGGCGAAATGAACACACCCGCGAGAACTCAACGACTGTTCTAGAAATCATGTGTATGTTCTATTGTCTCAGTTTGCAACTATAATTGTAGAGTTCAAGACATAGTTCACTCTACAGTTAGTAAGCTCGATAGAATATACAAAGCCAAGGTTCAAGTCGATAGACACCTAAGCCTGCATGATTTCTACCGTACTCCAGAGTAATATTTTCATTTATCTTATTTCTTTCATGTGGGGGATTGTTATATATTTGTGGTATAAATATAAAATGTGAAAGAAATAATCAAATTAGTAAAGTGCCAAAGTGGTGGGAAATGTGACATTTGTGTGGAACGTCAGGGGTTCGAGTCACTCCCCACGCAGATATTAAAATGTCTTGATTGGGGCCTTGGACTCTTGGGCTTCTTTGACTAAAATAAATATTTTTTTTGCTTTATTATTTAATGGGTAAAACTAGCCAGTATTTTCTAACTGTTTGTTTTTGTAACAACCTACTAACAGCCATTAAAACACCCACTACTCAGTCATTAAAATTCTGCATTAACATGGTAAAGACTGTTACTACCATCTTGCCTATATAAACTCATATATCTTTTTGGGAAAAACACACACAAAAAGACAATAGAAAAATCATCTTGCATCAACCCTCCTTTTCATATTCTGAATTTCTTATATTCGAGTTTTTACATTTATTCTGGAGTACAATTGAGAGTTCTAGAAAAATCATTCGTGATTGCTGCACAAGTGGTTTACGATCGTTGTATCCTGGGAGCGATTGTCCACGGAGGTCGCAGCAATTATTGTCGGGCAATTTCACTTTAGGACATCGTGCTGTCATGAAACTCGATCGGACGATAAGTTTTATATTTCTACATTATATTGTTCAGATCACTACTGCAACTAATTAATTTTTTCCAACAATTACAAAGTTTCACACTATCAATATAGTGTAAGCCTCATTTTACTGACTAAGAATAGCCCAAATCGTTTAGTGAATAATGAATATAGATGGAAATGATGGGTCGAATTTCTTTATGCTAATTAGTAGGGCTATTTATGTTAATGAGTATTGAAAGTTAAACTGAATCGTTTTTAAGAACATCAGTTTGGTTCAAAATCGAAATGTTGATGTATTTACGTGGACCCAAACCAACTGTTTCAAATCAAAAGTTTTCAGTTTTGCAAGTTAATAAATTTTTATTTTTTTTCAGCCCTATTTCCTATTCATTAAAATACCTAGAAAATTCTACGGAGCTGATTAATTTGATGAAATTGTGAGTTAAAAGTTTTTGACAAGACATATATTGTTGATCATTGAAATACATGAGCACATGTGGCAAAGAAATATGAAATTGGCATGGGCACTAAACTATGGCAAAATTTAAATCGAGCAATTTTTTTTTCCTTTCTTTCTCCTTTTTATGCTTCAATCAAGGAGGATTCGTGTGTCACGCCCCTTTACTAGTGAGACAGGCAATGGGAGGAACCTGTGATCCAGTTAAGGCATAACCCGCGATTTACCCTCTCCAAAGTTCTAGGGGCAAGGGTTTTGGGGGGGTCCAAGATTTAGTCTGGTGTAAGTTGGGATACCTGAATATTTTAAAAAAAAAAAAAATCTACTTACGTCTGAAATATTAGGAAAATGATTGCATTTACATCTGAAATGTAAATTACTCCCTTTTCTATTGACAAAATTTGTACATGTATTGGTGGATGCACAACTTTTAGAACAAATTTTGAAAGTTTTCAAAAGAAGATTGCGCTGGCCCCCTGGCACGACACTTGTCAAAAATGCTGACACTTGATTTTTCAAAGAATATTGACACGACATGTTGTCGAAGGTTAATTAAAACCTTTAAAATTCTTCATTTATATAATATAATTTAAAATTTATATTTTTTCTCTTTTTAAAACCTTTCAAATATGAGTAAACATTTATTATTTAATAATGATTTGAGTTAAAAATATATAATATCTCTAATAAAGTAAGAAAAATGATCATGGTAGAATGTCAGTATCCAACACGTGTCGGACAATGACACGTTACTCTAGTTGAAGTGTCCATACAATACAATATATTTAACATATCCGTGGCTCCGAAAAATCAAGTAAAATTTACTTAAAACATTCAAGTAGAAAGGGATGCATGTAGACTAATTAGTTAACATGTAATCTTTCCCACGAAGAGAATTGTTAAAGCAGAGAAAGTTACAACAAATACGAAGATTAATATTTTTGTATTTCTGCTTTGAAACACATTCAGAAGTAGAATTATAAATCCCAACAGCTTCTGTTTTGCATCAAAAAGAGAAAAAAGGTAATTTATTTTCTTGTCAAATTAAGTGAAACTTAGTTAAGGCAGACCTTCTTTCTTTGTTAGCAAGGCCTGGTAAAGAGACTCCTGGTTTTTAATGAGCAAGTACTGCAATCAAAATCCAAAATATATAAGGAATTAATGACTAAAAGACACAAAGTATATCATATCGAAACAAAGACATAACCTTGATGAGGATATATTTAAAACTGATTTACTTTAGTGGCTATCAAGCCTTGGGTTCATCTTATAATGTCGACGTTATTTAAAAAAAGTAGCGCATACCCTTATTCGAAGGCTATTATATTCATATTTGGTTCATTTGAGAACACCTGTCTTGAAATCTGATAGTTCATTTAAACTTAAGACAAGCGCAATTGTTGACCTTATCAATATGGGAAGATTTGGTAGAGGAGAGAGATCATATCATCAAACCATTAATTAATGTGTTTTGTTAGTATATTGAGCTGAAGTTTCATCATAGTGTAACATTATTAAGCCCCCGTTTGACAAAGGAATTTATGTAACATCATTCGAATTTAATTTCAACTTCATGCAATAAAACTTGTATCATCGCCACTTGGTATCACAATGAACACCTAGTTTGGAACTCATAGAAAAAGATGATTGATACAGTAGATAGAAGTTTTTATCTATAAGTTGATGACAGGATCATTTAGGTTCGATTTCTAGGGCTCTGCCTTCTTCCATTCTTGACTCGTCACCAACTGCTGGTGGCTGGACATTCGAAGGAGGTTCTTTATGTCCAACTTGGCTCGAGCCATTCACGGCTTTCCTCTGAGCTGCGTTCTTCTTTGCATTTTCAGCCCATCCAGCAAGCTTCACTTGTATATGATCCTCGAATATAGCCCTGTTGAATGAACTTCCCATCTACCATGGGAAAACCAGAAAAGTAAATATAGGAAATTTATATTCATAGTGGATTCTTGAGTGGAAACGGAGATTGAACTTGCCTGTGCAACAATTGCATATAATGGCAAGGTACTATAACTGCAAAGGAGCTGCACAAGTACACTACACAGGGACAGTGTTAATAATTAGTTTTTCAGTCACATACTATCGTGTGCAACTGCACGTGCGTGCGTGAATATGTGTAACACTCGATAAATGTACCCTATGACGAGTCTGGGAATAACATAACCAACTTCTCCCATGATGCATGAGTCGAATTTAAATAAAACCTGCCATTTTCATCCGTGCATCAGCATTTCCTCGATGAAATTAAGAAAGAAGATGAATTAATGAAGTAAATCAGAAGATTTTGTTTACCAACATCCAGAAGAAGACTGCAATCTCAAATGAATTCTGGAACAGAATTATATGAATCAAAACAAGGACAAGGCGTGGTTTGTGGAACCAGAAATGATCATCAGAAGGCCTAACTACTATGTCCCCAGTAATAGCTGTATGTCTCTGCCCAACCTCTTCTGCCAATTGGGAAATAATATGCTCAAGTTTGGTGCCCACAATAAGCAGAAGCTGCAATAATAAATTAAGCAATTATTCATTTCTATTTCCAGACATAGAATTTTGTTGTAATGCAACAGAGATTAAGTTTGTAGAGTTCCTTACAATCAAGGGAATGAATGCTATCCAAAAATATGCATGCCAACCTGCACTAATACAAGAGAGAATGAGAGAAACTAAAGCATTCTTGTCAAAACACAAGCAATGAACGAATGATAAAGGAGCCTATGGGTGGGACGTTCTCATTATCAATCGGGTAAGAAAAAATTGACTAAGGCCTTGTTTTGGGGTAGTTCCTGTTTTTTGTATAAGAGCATATTGACGAAGCCAATTTATATCAGCTTCCTCTAAAAGTTGACAAATCATTTTCATGCCCAAAAGCAGCTTCTCGGTCTTAGTAGAAACAGCTTTTGACCAAGAGGGCCCTAATACGCTTGAAACGACGTCTGATCCTCACCCTTGACATTCAGCAACAAGAAAAGAACCACAAATATCCACAGATACCAACTGCAAATCACAAATATTTCTCAAGTTAGTATTATCTTTTGGGTGTGTAATAATTCTATAAGTACTTCAAAACTGTAATTGGCAATGAAATTATTGTAAACCGACCGTATTCCAACAACTCGCTTAAAATCATATTCGAGAGCACGCATCATGTACTTGTAAAAATTGAAGTTGGGATTGTCCCTATAGTGAGTCTGACAAATGGAAATTCATTTAAAAAAAAGAAAAAAAAAAGAGTTAACATCCATATGTACATGCTTGAGACAGTAAAGATATCACCATAGGTAAGGTAGTTTACCACAATAAATCCACGTCGTAGAGTTTCATAATCTAACTTTTTAACAGACCCATAAAATTGTTTGAAAAAGGAACGCTGAAATTCAAAGAGAGGGATCAGTGTAATTTGTCATGAGAAATTAATTTACTTTCACTTATTGCAGCTATGTTTCAATTTTTGACTTACCACCCAACTTAACAAAGCTAAATCTTTACCAATTCCCTTGAACCTGCGCTTGATGAAACCGTGTTCTTGTACATGAGTTACTGTCCTTTGCTGCGCTGTGGGCAAGGCAAAAAGAAGAAATCTGATGTATTAATCCCAACTTGAAACTTCAACAATAAATTTGAATAATACTAATTACCTTGTTTTGGATCATTTTCCTTTTTCTGAATAGAATCTTCCCATTGTTTCCATTGGCGTATCTGATGACAAGCAGAATCATTGGTGCAATGGAAAAATAGGTACAAAAATTAACCATATTCTCAAAATGCAGGGTAGTTAATTAGGTAGGTAGGTAGGTACCTTCAAGGTTCCAAACAGAATCGTTAGACCAGAGAAAATTACGTGCACGACAGCCAGCACAAAGATGAATATATGTAGATCATGTATTGCGCCAAGAGATAACAGTGGTGCTTTATTCTTGAAGAATAAAGAAATGAACAAGAAAATTTCAGTAAGTCTCAAGATTGAATAATTTCGAGCAAAGAGACTAAAGAAAGTACCTGTTTCTCACAGTAACCCTGGCCATTTGGTGCTTCTGCAGCAGCAAGAAGGTGTCGCCCAAAGACGAAGAAGCTGCTTTGAAAATGATCTATGGATTTGTCGTCGCCTTTAGATTCATCAGATTTGCTGCAAGGAAGCCAGTCGTCTGTCAAGTGCTTGGCGATGCATATTTCAGTAATTCTGCTTTGAAACACAGTCAGAAGCAGAGATATGAATCCCAACAGCATCAACTCTGCACCATTGTTCATAAATCAATACATATTTATTATTAGTTCGTCAAAATTCCTTTTAATTAATAAATATTAGTAGTGTCTCGACTGACGACTGACCTTCCTTTATTTTTTGTAAGGCTTCAAAGAGAGCACCCTGATTTTTCTTGATCAAGAACTGCAAAGTATCATCATGATCATGATCGTCGTCGTCATCATATTTTAGTATCGAAAAAAACAATTATCCGCAGCAGGATAGGAAAAATAAACGAAAATAATGAAGAATTTATTGACCTTTCCAGCATAATGAAGGAGTCTTTCAGCAACTAAAGAGATGGCCACAATTACAGTACAAACAAGTGCGACTACCCAAGTCGGCGTATACTTTAAAGATTCTCCCTCACCGCCACCTCCGGCCATCACTCTGCCTTTCTTTTTTCTCTACTTTCTCTTCAGTCTAATAGAGAAAAAAATGTATGATCAATTAAGGACATTTGAATTATTGATCAGTGAATTTTATGTATGTATTTGATTGAGTTGACGGAGACTTGGTTAAATTCCTTCAAAAATTTGATTGAAATTTAGCTTTGATTAAGAAGGTTCCACCAATTCATCAAGTGGTATATTAAGAATTCGTATTGTGGAATGAATTGGTTGGTGGCAGGCAGGCAAGTTTACAAGGTTGTAATATTCTATGTTGACCTTTCTACACAAAGAGACGCGAGAAGGAGCTTCCGGATTGGCCTACACGGGATCAAATGAATAAAAAAAGATAAAGAAATAGACTGAATTGTTGGAAAATGATTGGATTTTTTGTTTTAAATTTTCAAATTGTCCAATCATGTGTCGACACATATCTCATCTGAATTTGAACATAGATGTGTAGCATAATTTTTAATTAATTTCTCTTCAACGTTTTTCTTATACCAAATCATGAGTTACTTAGCCCCCGTTTGGCCCCATTCTCTTTATCATTCTTTTCCTCTTTCTTATTTTTAACCACACAATTTTTCATAAAATAATATTATATGTAAATAGAAAACTTTCCATTCTTTTTCAACTACACAATTTTCAAAAAAATACTATTCCAACCAAAATTTGAAAAGAATGAGGGCTAAACGGGGGTTAATTGATATTTACTTATATAATAACTTAAGGTAAAGTGGAATACTAAACTCGTTGCTCTTTGGACTCATCACTCGACGTCTACGTTTAACTCAATTTTGTTGGAATTTTTCCGTCTAGCGACAAAATTGATGGGCCCTTCTGATTTATAAACATGTTGAGCCGTAGTTTAAACATACTTTAAAGCAGGGACAAAGTTAGGGGAGATTAGCCCCCGTTTGAGCCCATTAATTTTTATTCCACTACATTCTATTTTTCTTTCTCCTATTTTCAACCATACGATTTTTCATAAAATAATATTACACATAAATCGAAAATTTTTCCTTCTTTTTCAAATACTCATTTTTCAAAAAAAAATTATTCCGTTCATTTTCATTTCCAAAAAATACGGGTCAAACGGGGGCTAAAGAGTCATTGCACTAGGCCAATTATAATATTGATAGAACCATTTTTTATTAATTACATTACGTTTTAATTACAATGAATATTTTTTTTATTTTTGCTTATTTTCGTGCTTACATCCTCAACTTTTCTTGTCATATTTTTATTTACGAGCTTTTATTGATTAGCACATTATGATAGGCACATGATCTAAGAGGAAGAGTAAAAAGACTCATTTGTCCCTTATATTTTTAGATAAAGCTAAGATAAAACGACAAATATAAGATTTTACAAAGTATTTTTCCCATGCTAACAAATACTTGGACATAAATAGACATCATAGATAGAATATGTTAATTAATTGAAGGTTAAATATAAAAAAAAGCATGAAGAAAAGTTGGGAATATAAATGCGAAAATAAGAAAAAGTTGGGGGCCTTCATTACAACTAATTTGTGGTTCAATTAAAAATAAAATAAATTGTGGTGTGAATATAACATTCCATATAAATTTTTATACGTACATAAAAAATTTACAAGTAACAAATTTGATTGAGGCCTGCTTCCTACGCCTTTGATTGTTTTAAAATTTCATCTTAAAATGTAAAATTATGAAACCTTGCTTAATAAAACTTTTTTGAAATTATAAGTCGGTCATTATTTTTAATATCATGTTTTAAATTCATATATTTTATTTACTTTTTAGTCATATATTTCAAGTAATTCATCCACTTATAATCTCAGAAAGCTTGATGCCTTTGTCAAACAGGAGCTATGAAAAGCAATTCAAATCTTTCTATGTTAAATCAAGTGATATTTATTCTTGAGAAGGTATCATTCTTGATTGAAATTTAGAATAATGCAGTGTGAAATGGGAAATGTTTTCGTTGGTGAAATGTGGAATATAATTCTAGTCTTTGACAAATTAATACATATTCCAATCAATCCATTAATGTTTTTCATATTATTCACATCATTCTTTTAGTACCATGTTTGGTGCATTTATAAGAATGTGAATTAAGCGATGGCAGAGACCATTCGTGCATGTTGGTTGGCGACTATAATGATTTATGGTCGAACATATTTTTCATTCACACATTTTGTAAAACTATAACCATTGTCAACTTATGAACCACAGTTTCTATAGGATTCATAATTTGTAATCACTTAAATCGTAAATAATCACCAAACAAACATGTATATAAAAGGCTCAAGTTTGACTTTGACATAGTTTAGGTCTACATGTCCAATTTAGAAAAACGATATGTGTGTGTGTAAAGATTGAACTGACTTTGGAGAGAAACTCGAAGCTCGCATGTTTGAAAACTGTGTGTAAATTATAAACGTATAAGATTGAAAGGTGAATAAATTAGTAGTACCTGTGGATCCCACGAAACATATGGAGAAAAGTGATTTGACGGATTATAAATAGTTTTTAACATTAGACAGACGTTATTGCACTTGTTTTTAGAGAAATTCGGCTTATCAATTTTTCGTCATTCTAGTTAAATTATTGAGTCTTGTTATTCATGGTTCACGCTTTCATTGGGTCAAAGTTCGTGTAGAATTGGTTAATATAGCCGGACTTTAGCTTCTCAAAACTTTTTCCCACTAAAAATAAATAAATTAATGACCCCAAAAAAAAAATAAAAAAAATCCTTTTCTGTAATCCTCATTTAAAGGGATTTAGGAACTTGAATGTTTCTACTAGTAAAATTTACAAATTCCATTTACATAATTAATTAAGATGGTAGTGAGTGTACAATTAAGAATAAAATATCAAAGTGACTTGGTCTTATAACAAATATCCTTTGTATTTTTTTTTATTTTTTATTTTTGGAAAAACAATTTGAACAGAGAAAATGTGTGCATTAGACGTACATTTTACTTTTTCTGGGTTTCGATTTGGTTAGATGGGTGTATATAGTTTATAACAAGTTTCTTAATCTCCTCTTTTGATAGAATGTGTCCCATTACATTATCACTCTACTAAGATGAACCAAATCATGAGTTTAATTGTAAATTAAGTGATTCTTTAGTTAAGCACCGGAACACGTTCTCTTCGAATTTTTCAATTGGATTTGGTTATGTAATGTAATATCGGGTAGATGATGTATTTTAACTCTTTGAAAAGGTGCGTTAACATCTATATAGAGAGATCGATGTTTCGTAAATCTACCATCTTTCATCTACCCTTTTCTCGTGTATTGTTGATTTTCTTTTTCCCCCCTTTCTTCAAAACTATTTTTTGTTTTCAGAGTACTGCAGACTCGATGAACAAAGACCAATAAATATTCTTATTCATTTAGGCCATGTTTGATTGGCTTAGATTTTCCATGGAAAATGGAAAATAAATTCTATTTTTCATCTTTTATGTGTTTGATGGCACAAATTTGGCATGGAATTCCTTTTCCATCTTTTGTTGCCACATAAGTGATTTTCAATTCCAACCAAAATGATGGGAATTGAACCTTTTGACGTATTTTTTTATTTTTTATTTTTTTATTTTTCAATTTAAACAAATTTTAAGAATTATTGTAATAAATTTCATCTCTTTAATTGACAATTTTCATGTAAAATAAATACAAACGAACACCAAAAGATAGATGATTTTCTTGATTTTTTTTTGTGGCGATAGAAACAAATTTCATTCCCAATAACATTAAATTTTATCCATTTAATTGACAATTTTCATATAAAACAAAGTCAAACGAAAACTAAAAAAAACACTTTTATTTCAACATTTTCCACGTAGAAAATTATATCAATCAAACACAATAATTTACAATTCCTAGGAAAATAATTTTTAGGCAATTTAATTCCCTAGAATTTATTTTCTTTTCACCCAAATTTCATTTTTGCAATCAAACGGACAGACCCTTATTGTGTTCGTTTTGTTGTCCTTAGGCCTTGAGCATAGATATCAAATTAAAAAGAACCCTGTCAGGCCTCACACATGTGGGGCAATTTAATTTATTTTTTTTAATACATATGGGACCCCTACACAATTAAAGGCCATGTGAAAACCCTTTATTTGAAAATGAGTGGACAGACAATCCAAACAAACCTCCAAGATACAATGGAATCAAAGTAAATATTAAAGGGACAAATGAAGTCTTAAGAATGACAATATCTCAGACCTTGAAATTTCTTACGATTGTTTCATGCCACTGTAAAGGAATCATTATACCAACAATCTTAAGATTTTATTTCTCGAAAATTACTTAGAGATTTCCTGGTGATTTTGCAAAATTTAAAAGGTTCCACGGGGCTTTCGTAGATAGCAAGACAAGTCACATTTCCTACTCGCTAGATTGTCACAACCACGATGAAGCCCGAGGAGACTGAAGATAAACCATTGACGAATACAAGGGAAAATAACGCAAATATGATCAACTCCCCGACTCTTGGTTTTTATTTTATTTTATTTTTCATTTTTTTATTTTTAAATTTAAATTTAAATTTAAATTATATTTAAAATATAAATAAATAAATGAAAATATTTTAACCCAATCCCTATCCACCAGCAGTTGCTAAAGGCCGACTGAATAGGAGATTTTGCTAACAAGCACTTGGCCAAGATTGTCCTGTTAAATATCCCATATCTTAAATATTGGTCGGGTATTTTCGAACAAAAATTATGGACTTCAGCCTCCTTACGTTGCTACTACAAAACCAGCTCGAGTACGAATCACAAAAGGAAAACAGTGGATAGAGCTTAAGCAAGTTTTGATTTGATTAATGTAAAAACATCCGACATACGATCATTTTGTAAATATCAATCCAAGACTGAAACCTTCCATCAATAATCATCACCTCTGGATACCACTTCTTTGCAAGTCGGACGAAGTAGAATTGTATGCTCAAACTGCGATACATAGCTGCCCTTAATGTCACACAGAGGAGGATAAGGCTGCCAGAAATCAAACAAAACGCTGTCAATATTTATTCAGTTTGAAGACCCGTATTGTAATGGTCGATCCAACACACAAGTTTCTGCATTCTAACAGTCCATATATTGAATATGAAGTACACCTTTGACGGCTTCAGCAAATTCAAATGTGTAGCACATTGTAATAGCACAAAAGTTTCAAGAATTTTCATCAAGTGATGTGGAACATAACTTGAACATGAGGATGGACCTATTTCGTAAGCGAATCTTCAACACAAGGCCCAAATGAATAGTGCTTGGGGTGGATCCTTGAGCCTTATTTTTGGTGATATAGGGTTTAATTGTGCCTCTCCTATCAGCTATAATTTTTGGGGAAAGTGAGTGCATCTCCCTACATCAAATTGGGGAGGTCTTGTGTTCGATTCTCTATGAGAAGAATGAAGCACAACATCGCTTGAACATGAGAACTGGCCAATTCGTAAGAGAATCTTTGAGGCCCAAACATATAGTGCTTGGGTGGATTCCTGAGCTTGATCCTAAGTGATAAAAGGTTTTGATTGTGCATCTCTAATCGGCCAGCTATAGTTTTTGGGAAAAGTGATTGCATCTCCATATGTCATTAAGCCTCTACTCGATCTAAGCTTTCTATTGTCTGGTTCAAGATACTACAAGTTGAAAAAGCTCATGATAGCTGGATTTATGCAAATCAAGATCATAGGTTCAAGCATAGGTAAAAAATAAAAAATAAAAAAAATTAATTGTTCCCTTCTTCAGGCCGATTTTCACTTTGCAGTCTCATCATATCAGTCAATATTTTCATATTAATATTTATACGTAGTATTTCCGATTGAAGCAATTTAGAAGCAATCACGCATCAAGCAACTGTTAATGTACATGTAGGTAGTGTGTGGTAAAGAATATATAAGCCCATGTTTAAGTCACATTCTAGGAAAAAAATGCATTATTCATGTCAAATCAATGAGAAATGCATGGTTAAAAAATAACGAAATTTTTTAGATTTGAGTGTAATATTATTTTATTGAAAAATATATGGTTGAAATGATGTCAAATCATTGTTGAAAATGTATTTTTTTTTTTAAATAATGTGGCTTAAACAAGCCCTAAATGTCCAGATTATCGACTTAGTTCCTTGTAGAACAAAACAGGAGAATACATACCTGAACAATACCAGCATCACACAAGTTCTTTAGTGCCATCAGATATTTAGTTTCTCCAAGGCGGTCTAGATAACGTCTGCAGAAAGCCAATGTAGAGAAATTCTTATTAATTGTTGCTAATAGCTGTTTTGCTCTAGGTAACCGCAGTGGAACGTGACCAGCATCAAAATTCTTCATATAATGGCTGCATTCAAGATCTTCTCTGACGTATCCCTTCCCTGCATACAACAAAAGGTAAGCAAAAAATTACACTTTGCACATCAGGCCTAACCGTAGCTATCAGATTCATCAGAAAATGTCACCCTCTATGGAAAGAAGAGGTTACCCGTGGATCCAAAGGTCTCGATTGCATAAAATTCACCCTCTTCCATTTTTGTTTGCTCTCCTCCTTTCACAATAGGAACAGATTTCCCAGCATGGATTTGATAATTTCCAATGCTATGCCCATTTAGATTTCGGATACTTTTAACTGCCAGAGGCGCAGAACAGATAATTAGTTGAGCTTGTAAGTTGATCGCATGAAGGCATTTAAAAGTTAATAAAACATTTCAAAATCCTATAACTGAACGTTACTATGTTATCAGGACCATAAAGATAGCATAAGAAGGGAAGCATCACATTTTTTATCTACAGTCAGCAATTAATATTTCCTACGTTTGGTTATCAATTTGTTTCTTACTAGCTTTGAAATTCTAATGACCGAGCAGACCTTCAGTTTTGGCACAATAAGACATTTATTGATCTCCAAATATCTAATCATAGAACTTAAACTAGGGTCAACCTGTCTGACAATATCAACAAATGACCACCATCTGACACCACAAAACTTAAGAAAGATCGTCCTGAAATCCATATGATCTGACATTTTAGCGAGCATCAAATTTCAATTTCACAGCTGATAACAGCAACAAAAGAATAGCGCAGAGAGAGAGAGAGAGGATAACGACACCACTTGACTGATTAGATGTCCACTATCCATAGAAGAGTAGTTATTTAGCATGTGAATTGCCTGCTCTGACAAAAACAAGCAATTATTTTGGTAAGCATTAAACACCAAATTTGCAATTAGATTTCATCGTTTTATTTCCTGTGGCTTCTATTTGCCAAGAAAAATTGTGGAGACACATTTTCAGAAAATCAACTTGAATAACTACAACGCCTTTGAATCACATTCCCCCTCCAAGCAAAAAAAAAAACAACACACCTATGCACCAGCATCATACGTAAAACATCATAACAAACCAGAAATGCATCTCATAAAAGCTATTTAATTTTAGCCAAGGGCTATACCTTGGAACACCTTTCCATTGATTTCAACCTCATATGATTCCATGACCTCTTGAATTGCAGAACCTATGTCGCCTAGGCGCACATCAATCCCAGCTTCCTGTTTCAAAACAAATTGTCATCAACTGCTTCCACTTGTTCACTAGAAGTCTCAGCCAAATAATTTCACACTTCAGTCTGAATTTCAGTTCTTAAAAAATCGTGCTTTTGCGAATAAATTTAGAGCCCGTTTGGTGCTGATTATGAAAAATAATTTTTTAACCGTTAGCTTGAAAAGTGGGTACCACCTATGAGTGAAAAGATAAAAAATGACGGCTGACTATGTTAGGTAACAGTAAAAAAATTGATTTTTTGGCTTGAAAAATCAGAACCAAACAGGGGCTTAGTAACCCACCTTGATTCCCGTATTGGTAGCTTCACGCGAGGCCTCAAGCAGTGGACTAAACATGGGGTTGAATGCCACAGTAAATGCACAATCCACTATATGCCCTGCAAATAAAGTGTTGCAAATATTTGAGACAATGAGACAATAGAAACAAGAAGATAAGAATATGGTCTAATAAGAGTCTTCCAGAAACCTGAGATTGTAGTACAGTAAATGAGTTGCTATATTACCATCAATATGAGTTCCAAAGTCCAGTTTCATCACATCATCATACTGAAGGACAGTTTTATCCCCAGAATTCGGGGTCCAATGGGCAGCAACCCTTCAATAAAGAACAGGCAGGAAGCAGACAGATCAGAGTAGAATTCTTAAGGGGGTGAAACAATGGAATCGAAAAGAAACTTAAACCTCAAAAATCAAAATAGTGTATATTGGTTTCTAAACTAGTTGTCCAGAATTGCCAAAATGAAATGAGTAGCCACATGTGCAATTAAGCAATACCAGTTCAATGAGCATCCTGTAGGAAATGCAATACCAGCCTGAAGACCGTTCTCAGATATTAATTTACGAACTGTGTTCTCCAAGGTCTCACACAGGTCAATCATCAACATTCCAGGCTTCAAAATTTGCTTGATGTACTTCCGAACCTGATAATAATATACATAATTTAGAAGATTCCAATGAAAGTCCAGAATGAACTTCTCAAACAAGCATACTATATGCTGATGCCAACACAAGCATATTCAAGGACGTTAAGCTAAACAGCAACCTGACGGTGGACCTCTGCTGCTCGGCGAACAGAATTATAGATTGGTTTTTCCAGTCGCTCCAATTCCCTCTTTTCCTCAGATGTAGTCCTCCACAAGTTACTATATTGAACCATATTTTATAAAATAACCATTTAGATTTCCAGCAATACTAGACAAGAGAAAGATTATACGGACCATAAACTAGGAAATCTTACGAATTCAAAAGAAAACAAGAGATGTATTGCACTCAAATGTTATATGATGCCATAGCAAACTGTAAAGAACTCAACTCCAACAAAGTTGGAAGTTTCCAAAGCACATATGGTATCATTTAAAGCCTTTCTTTCAAGTATATTATCACAAAGAACAGCATAAACAAGAGACAAAAGATTCAAATTTATCCAACTGGGTCTCCAATATCCAAGTCTTGTTGAAACAACTATGAGAATAGTGGAGATCAGTCACCTCCTTCACAGCTCCTCCTAGTTGACCAATCTAAGCCCTGTTTGGCCTCCATTTCTTACAACTCATTTGTTCTCAAATTCATTTTCAACCTCATTTCATGGAACCCACAACTTTTATCAACTTTTAAACTACACATTTCATCAACTTTTATCAATATTTACTAAAATTAATTTTTTTATCGTAGCCAAAAGGGGGCAAAAAGACCTTCTCTACATGATTGAAACTGTATTAAGTAGTTGCTACCAGAGCAAAAGCTTCTTACATTCATTGCCTGCATCTCATTTCCCTCACATACATGATAACACAAGCTGAAAACAGCTCCTTTTCCACATTCCAACTGTTTAGTCTCCTCAAAGTATTCACCCTCAATGCCTCCAACTAAAAATGAATATCAATACTAAGTGAATTTGAAACGGGAAATAAAAGGCACCCAGTAGTTTCTCTGCAATACATTTTATCTTTCATTCAATTTATGCAACCTACCTAAGAATAGCACCATAAAAAATCTACACTGTGTACTTCTTTAAAAAACGATAAATGTATCATATCCCCATTCGACCTGTCATGTAACAAAGGAAAATTACATAAACATACTCGTCTGCATATTGTTGAATTTCACCCTCTGGAAACTCGCCAGATGGAAAAAGTTCAGTCACAGGAATAGATGGAGGATCAGTTTGCTGAGGCGGTTCTTTTTTCTTCCTGCAGATTAGAACGAACAGATGTAAGTTAACTTCAAGCCTCATATAAAGAGAAGGACAAGGCAAGTATGTAAAAGAGTATGTCTCACTTGCTTTTACTTTTCCGCTTCTTCTTTTTTGCAGCTTCTGAACATTCCAGATGCATGCAATAAATGAGTCATAAAAAAAAAAAATGAAAGAAAGAAAGAAAGAAAAGCAAAACCTTAACAAAATGATGTCCAGACCAAGAAAAAACATTTTAACAATAAATGATTGGAATTCATAATAATCCTTGAACATCGGAAAACATTAAGTAAAACAGAAAATAAGACAATATAAACACCATCAATGTTTTTGAACAGCACATCACAATAGCACAAATTAAATTACATCACATATGAACATGAATGCAAAACATGACCATCAAAAGCTACAGTTTTACAGGCAACTGCCCAATTTTGGATGGTCCATTCTCGGGCTATCTGCACCACAATCAATGCCATCTTTCTCTAGGCATTTGTTAAATGAGATTCAACACAACAGAATGAGAATATATATAATCCCAATGCTACAGCAAAAGGAGAAGAAAGAAGCAAAAAAGGGAAATAGAAAAATGTTTCATCAAAATAGAATTGACTATTATTAAGATTACTACTTCCTTTTCCATCTAATATAAGCCATCAAAAGAGTCACTCTTGCAAATCAGGAACAATAAGATAGAACAAGGGTAAGATTCCAATATATTTCATCAAGAGGAAAGTTAACATGGAGCGGCAGATAGTTTCCCTGTGTGCCAGCACTTTTAAATCACTACCATTTACTCTCTCTAATAGAGACATATTTGAGTTCACAAAACAATCTTCTCTAAATCATTAATATAGTAATTGACAAGTCATATGATCGCTCCTACAACCATGACTGCCATCACACAAACAAAACATGAACCCACCTAAAAAAGCTTGAAAACCAGATCCTTTCTCCATGGGGGAACTATTATTGAGTACATATCAGAAGAAAGAAGGGTTTTACAGAACAGAGAAGAGGTAGTCCAATGACAAGCCAAAACCAGATGTGATACTTTGTGATAAGTATTGCATATACAGTCCCAAAGTTACTGGTATGATCTCTAAGTATGGTCTCAGAGGGATAATCCTGGTCTTTAGAGGAGAAGGTTTTTTTTTTTTCCCCTCCTCTCCATACTTCCAGTTCAAATATTAACTCTAGAAAGCCTATGTTAGAAGCACGAGCCATTCCACAGTACTCAAGCTCAATCCTTCAACCTTCATACTGCAGGTGAAACACCAAATTAAGAAATTCAACATATAATATATTAATTCTTTAGCTAATTTAATTTATTTTTACTGGGACTAACATTGTAGGATAAAAATTTAAATAGAAAATACAATGAAAATCAAAGTAAAAAAGAGAAATTACATGCATACCTTACATTCATTTTTTTAAGTTGCCAACATTTTTTCAAACCATGTAGCTCCTAAAAGCATCTCCAATTGTGTTCTAAAATAGATCGAAATTGTGATTTAGATCTTTAAAATGGCCGGAATCATCTCCAATGCGGAGATGTAAAAGAGTTGCAAATTACATTTCCAGCAAGAACATCATTTTTTTTTTTTTTTAACATCTGCCTGTGGGTCCCACTTCACCCAAAAAGTTCTACCAATACACTTCATCCAACTTCTGCCAACCCACTAGGTATTCCAAAAAAAGTGGGCTCCATCCAAATTCCATCCAATGGCCCAACTTCACCACAATCTAGATATTCTATATAATTACTAGAACAGATCTGAGAGTCCATATTTCAACAACAAAAAACACACGGAGGTTATTAAAAAGCCGTTACATAAGGGCCCTTTTATATTTGCATTACATAGCATAATTTTTCTATATAGACGTATCATTTAAAGCATTTCCAATTCAGTTTGCCCTCAATTTTCACATAAAAATCTTGTTCTATATATTTCATTTGCTATTTTTGTAAGTATTTAATTATTTAGAAATGAAAGAGGGCAAAGGATCCAATAAATTCAAATTGCCAAATTTCGACATAGATGAAGACAAAGCTTTATGCAAAGCCTATATTGCGATAAGTGAAGATCCAATTATTGGCAACTCGCAACATCAACATTCCTTTTGGGAAAGGGTTCGTGTAGTGTTCTATGAAAAGTGCAAGAGCGAGAGAAATGTTAATAACTTCAAATGCCAATGGAATCACATTTGACCAAGATACAAAAGGTTTGGGGAACTTCTTCACGAAGCGGCCAACGCTAGCAAGAGTGGAACTAGTGGGCAAGACAAGGTGCCAATCTTTACCAAATTTTGTTGTTCATATTCTTTTTAAATTTAACTAAATTGTATTTCAATTTTATCATGCTCCCAGATAAGGCTAGCAGAAAGGATGTACCATGCAGAAAGTGGGGTTTTTTGTTTAGATCATTGTTGGCCAATTGTTAAGGATGCAATTAAGTTTAGAATTTTGATAGACACTCCTCCATCCAATACTACGTCGCCAACCATTCCTGTCAATTTAGAAGATGATGATAGGCTGGAAGTGGAAAGTGTGCCGAAAACTCGAAACTATCGTCCAAGGCTGAAGGGAAGGCTGCGAAAGAGGTTAAACATAAAGATAAAGAACACGGTGATAATAGTTCTCTAACATGTTGAAGCTGTCAATTCTTACGAGATGATATTGGCAAAAAAGAGGAGCATGAGATTATGATGGTTAAAACAAATGATATGACTCCAGAAAGAGCATCCTACTGGAAGCATGAACAAGAAATTTTTTTGAAGAAATTCTGTTCAAGGCGTGAAATTAAATTTAACAAAGATAATGATATCTATTGACCTGGTTTTCCTTCTGGATCTTATGATCAATGAGGTTGGGATCATCGTCTGTATTTTAAATTTTATAATATTAATACTCGTCTCCAGAAGAACCTCAAATCAAACCCACTTCAAGGAATAAATTTTTGCCTAGTTACCGTATATGCAAAAAAGTTACGGTATTTACATCATCATACCGTACATGCAACACATTACCGTTAATGCAAAGATGTCCTTACCATATATGCACAGCATGACATACTGTATATGCATGAGCATACCATTTATGCAAGAACATACCGTATATGTACATACCCAACCTCACCGTATGTCACCTTTTAAAGAAAATTTACTTTTAACTTGGCAAAAGACATAAGAAATTAACTTGGCTCATTTAATGTTGGGATGGGACGAATTTATGCTTTCTTAACCAAAGATAGAAGATATAAGACTGAAGACATTAACTTGACTCATTTAATGTTGAGATGAGAAGGATTTATGTCTTCCTAACCAAATTTTGAAATTTTTAGGTCAGTTTGTTCGTAATATATATATATATATATATAAAACACAATTCAACATGAAAAAAAATGAAATTTGTATATTGTAATTTACACCATTCTATTAGAGCAAGAATTGAATTTAGATCCACCGAGATGTAAATGGGAATGCAAAAGTAAATTTTGAAGATGCCAATTTACACCCAAATTTAGAACACGATTGGAGAATCTTTAAATAGAGCAGAATGCAGTGGCATCAATTAGAATCTTTAACAAAGAATCAAGTTCAGATATTTCATTGCAAATTTGAACAACTTTAAGATAGACAACTATTTTATCAGTACTGGGTCACACAAAATTTTCTTAGTTTGGGCCTTTCTCAATTAATCATTGTCCTTCCTTTCCAAGTCCAAGTAAAATCAGTTGACTTTCCCAAACACATACAAACACTTCTTTTTCTTAACTAAATTGCATATGAACTTCACCATACACCAAAAAGGGCATGAGCTTTATCCCATTTTCCATCAAAATCCTTAACAAACTCAAAAACCAGTATTGAAAAACGAAGCATACATCCAAAAAAAATTACCTTGTGGCTCATCCACTGTTAGGTCATCAATTTTATCCTCAACCTCTTCTTGCACAGCCTTCCCGTTTGCTTCGTTACTACAATTCGCGTGCTCGGACTTTCCGTCCTCTAGACGGATTTCCTCAGACAATCCTTCGGTCGCCATTTCAACAAAGGCTGTATAACCTAATATTATATGATTAATACACGCATGAATTGAATTAATCCACCCAATATAAATTCACGAAAAGCATGAAATTAGGGCTGCATTAAATTTTGAAATTTTTAGAAACCTGCAGAAGAATCGCACTAACTGTTAATAATAAAATTATTTATGAGCGATACGAAACCTTAAAGATGGAAAATGTTCGATAGTATTCAAATGGAAATCGTCCGTCTACGGTGGAAATTTTGGTGCGACTTTGAGTTTTGCAAGGGACTGTGGGAGAGGAGTAATTATGACATAATATTAGGGTTAATTATATGAATGGTGACTGAACTTTGCCCTATGTTACTACTTAGTCACTGAACTTAAAATTGTATCTCAATGGTCACTAACTTCATCAAATATTACTACTTCATAATCGAACTTTAAAATGTATCTCAATGGTCGCCGAACTTTGCACCATGTTACCCATCCATCATTCAAATGGAAAAATCCGTTAAATCCAACAAATGGTTTCAACTTGAATGACGAATGAGTAATATGGTGCAGAGTTCGATGACCATTGAGATACATTTTAAAGTTCGATTATGAAGTAGTAACATTTGACAAAATTTAGTGACCATTGAGTTACATTTTTTAAGTTCAGTGACTAAGTAGTAACATAGGGCAAAGTTCAGTGACTATTAAGATCTATTTTTAAATTGAATTATTAAGCCCCTGGGTCCTATTCTTTCCAAAAAAAAAAAAAAACATTCTTAAACTGCGTTTTGACATCATTCAATCACACATTCTTTAATAAAATAATATTACACGTAAATTTAAAATTTTTCCTTATTTTTTAACTACACATTTACCATCAATATACTATTCAAAAAATCATTTTATCCCTCAAAATGGGGATCAAATAAGGGCTAAACTTCTCAAATCGACCTCTTGGAAAGAAGAAATCAAAGAAAATGAAAAGAAAAAAGAGGAAACAGAAAATTAGAGACCTATAAATTAAATAAAAATAGAATTGTTGCTAATATTCATCCATCATGGTGAAAAAGTACGTTTGATTTTTTAGATCAACTGATATCAGTTTACCGTATCTCAAATTCTGTATAAATAGATTGGAATAGAAACAGTTGGAACACTAAAAGAAATTGACAAAGAAAAATTAAATAAAAGTACAAAAATGTTCGAATAGTGCCAATGTAACTGAGGTCGATTTGATTTTTCAATTGTGTTACTACTTAGTCACTGAACTTAAAAATGTAACTCAATGGTCACTGAACTTCGTCAAGTGTTATTACTTCATAATCGAACTTTAAAATATATCTCAATGGTCATCGAACTTTACACCGTGTTATCCATTCGTCACTCGAGTTGATACCGTTTGTTGGACTTTAACGGATTTTTCCATTTGAGTGACGGATGGGTAACATGGTGCAAAGTTCAGTAACTATTGAGATACATTTTAAAGTTCAATTATGAAGTAATATCACTTGACGAAGTTCAGTAACCACTGAGTTACATTTTTAAGTTCAGTGACTAAGTAGTAACATAGGGCAAAGCTTAGTGACCATTCACATAATTAACCCCATAATATTACTATAAATAGTGTGAAGAAATATGTTCACACATAAATGAGAACAATCCCGCGCCATAGGGCTCGAATTTTTTTGGCAAAGGGTGATCGACTTTCATAACGATAGGGCCCCCACTTTTTTATTCACGCGAAACCCGCAGCATCTGAGAGGATGTCAATCATTCGGATAAAAAAATTTCGAGCAAAGTAGCAAAATTTAAATGAGAAAACATTATCAATTGGACGGCACAAATTGACATAAATAGCACTAATCCAGGTATATTATTGTTACCAAAACTAGCGAAGAAAAAAAAATCTTAGTTGGCCTTCATGTAGTAGCTAAGGGTGTGTTTGATTTGCATTTCATTTTTCATTTTCAATTTTGAATTTATTTTGTGTTTTATATTTTGAGGGATTATTTTAGGATTGCAAAAAATGCGTTTAATTTGTTGATGAGTGTATTTCACAGTTTTCACTCATACGTTAGACATCATCTAAGCTTGAAATTAAGTTAATTCCTATGAGTTTTAGAATGTTTTAATATGTGTTTTGATGTTGTGATATATATTGATGAAATTGAATGAATAGGCAAAAATTGGCAAAATTAGAGAAAATTGCTAAATTGTAAGAGATCCAAAGTTTGGGGTACTAAAGTACAAATACTCAAACATTGTGTCGAACCTCACGATGAAAATTCGAAAGTGCTAGGAATCAATTGGATAAAGAAAAAGATGCCAAATGGATGGAATATAGTCAAAGTATAATCACGCATCAATTTTCAACCGAAAAAGTTATGAGACACATTTTCTACATAGAAATGTTCGAATTGGAAAATGATATCTGAAGCAAAGTCGTAGCCCTTTGAGTTAGTTTTCTAATGATCTTGAATTATCTCAATTGGATATCAGGAGAAAAGTTATGATAAAAATATTAAATGATGCACAGTCTCTTCTTTCCATCAGATGCGGGTGCCACGTCACCCACCATGCTGCAAAACATCAAAATTTGCAGCACCCTAGCGTTGCTACAGCGTGCCTCGGCACCATTTGTTCGGGTTTTTTTTTTTATATTTTTTTACTCCTTTCTTGATCCAACTCAACCATAATTCGTCCAAGACTCAAAAAATACTATAAATTCAAGATCAAAAACTTATTTTGTCCAAGAATTGAACCGGCAAAAACATAATAGAAAGGAGCAAAGGATACAATTGAATGAGGAATAAAAAGGAATAATTCAACCCTACAATTCAAACAAGCAAGATTCGACAATTCAACAAGGTAAAACATCATCAAAAATAAGGCAAAGAAGAACAAGAGAAGAAATTGAAGATCTACAAACGAGTTTTTCTATTATTTTCCCTATATTTTTTTATATAAATTTTAGTATTTTCCTGGATTATATCATGAACTAAATTCATATTTTAAAGTTTGATTGTAGCCAAAACTTGAGATTATGGTTGATTCTATTATAGTTAGGGTGTGTTTGATTACATTTATTTTCCATGAAAAATATCAGTTTTTCACCCAAATTCTTATTTGGGGTGTTTGATTGTTATTTTTTTTCATGACAAACATTTTCCAACTTTGAAAATATGTCTAATTTTCCTTATTTTTAAGGAAAATATTTTCCTTGGGTGAAAGTGATTTTTATTTTCCACAAAATAAGGAATACATTTTCATTTCTAGGTGATATTTTTTATGTCAATCAAACACACTCTTATTTCTATTTGACTTCCCCCATATGTTTAATTGTATCATTAAATTAATGTTTTCAATTAATTGGCCACTAATTGAATGAATAGATACTAGTTAAATCCCGCACTCGATAAAGGAAAATTTAGGCACGATCATAAGATTGGTACAACGTAGATTTTTGGGTTTCGAGAGAAATCATAGGATCTATGAAACTTACTCCATAAGAGAACCATAAACTTGATAAATCTTTGATTTTAATTCAGAATAGAGATATTGAGATTGAAATTTAAGATTAATTTCTAACTTGCACTTGAGAGAGTGAAAAGAAATGCATTAGGATTCTTGCTTGTTAAACATGGAAAAATTAACTAAAATAGTTAGACATAACTGAAGCATAATTAATAATAGGTCATTCCCTACACATTTCTTATATTGATTTATTCATATAAACTGCATTCCTTGAATTAGTCACAAAGATTACTCTTAGATTAGATAACACTATTGATTTCAAATTTCATTTATCTAGATAAAATAAAAGTACACAATTATAACACATAGTAGAAATTAATTATCAATTCTTGTTGGTTCGACATCCATATTTAATCTTATATTACAAAACCTAATATCGTACACTTGCGGTATAAATCACGTTATAAAAAAGCGTGACATTTGTTATTCGTAAAAACCGTTACTCAAAACCAAAAACTAAAAAACGCATTTAGTTTAAAAATTTTACAAATAGTTTTATGGCATTTTTTTAATTAATTTGATTATTTAGTAAAACATATCAACTTTTTCCGAATATGTGATCAAAAAAATTGAAATTTTAAAGTTGATAAAAAAAAATCATTGTAAGTTTATCTCCAATAATTGCATTGAAATCACCCATACATAATAAATTGAGAGAAAGAGAGATGGGTATTTGTATTTGGGTTTTGTGTGATTTTATTAATTATTTTAATTTGAGAAATTTTAAGTTCATTTCCTTATTTTGAGTTTTTTTTTTTTTGAAAATGTCAAAAAGTCATTTTGAGTGTTTTATTGTAAATTTCTTCTTATTTTCGAAAACGCATTTATGAAAATAATATACAAAGCACGTTTTGAGTGTTTTAGAAAATTAAAAATGGTCTTAAAATCGTAAACCAAATGCACTCTAATCTTTCATGTAATCTCCGCGTGGTATTGCTAAAAAAAAATTTATAAAATGAGAATTATAAAACTTTTTGGATCAAAATGGTAACAGGGATTAAATGGAAAATGTTTGTTATACATCATTATCTACAGAATCTTTTACAAATCAGTGAGGTGGCAAAAAGAAAGTGAAGGAATTTAATTTTTTTTTATTTGGTTGGTAAAATTTTGACTCACTCATATCTAGTTACATAATCTGTTGGTAAACAAATCTGTAAATTGTGGTGTACATACACCACAATCGAGGTTAAATATATATGTTGTCACAAAACTCACCCAAATATTTTTCAATTGTCATTGATTTTTTTGATTTTGATTTTTTTTTTTTGGAACGCTAAAATAGATTTGACTTTGATGATAGGGTAATTAGCACAAAACGTTCTTACATTTTAATGTTATTGTGCAAAACGTCCATACTTTTTATTTTTTGACATTTTCATCCCTATTTTCATATTTCATTGTGAAAAATGTCATTTTTTCAATAAAAAAATATAAAATGAAAAATATAACCTCTTATTTAAATAAAACAAAAAGGAAAAAAGGTAAGGACATTTTCCACAATAATATTGAAAGGTATGGATGTTTTCTGCCAATTACTTTTTTAATAATTTATTTGGATTCATTTGTATTTTTTTAAAAGTTTGGGAGTATAATTGCAATTTTCTTCTTTACTTTTTTTTTTCTTTTTCTTTTATTTAAATAGGAGGTTGTTTGTCATTTTAAGTTTTTATTGGAGAAAAATGACATTTCCCCCAATGAAAGATGAAAATAGGGTGAAAATGTCAAAAAATGAAGGTATGAACGTTTTGTGCTAATTACCCTTGATGATAAATGTTAAAGTACCAAAGCATTTATAAGTTGGAAGCATTCACCAGTGCAGCGACTTAATTGATTTTTTAAAAGACGAACACAAAGAAGTTTGATAAAGATGAAGCCAGTATAAAAGATCTAACATCAATATTTTAGGATTTATTATTTCTCAGATGGGACCTTAAAAAAATGAAAAAATAGGAAAGAAAAAAAGTCCCTTTATTTCTTCGATGGGACCTTAATTCTTCCATTGGTCTCTGTTGCTTCGGCTATTGCTCGAGATGTCTTCTTGATTGATCTCAGGAGCTCGAATTTCAAAAAATGAATAAGAACCTGAGCTAGTGGTAGTAGCTTAGAAACTTCCACCTCCAGTGGAAGGGTGTACATATTCCAGGTGAGCCTCTCTTACATATATTTCAGTTTCCGTTAAATTTAAAAAAATTATGAGTTTCTCCTAAACTTACCAAAATAACATCTCGCCTTTCACTCTGTCAGTTGTTTTAAAAAGTAATAGACCATCCGACACATTTCTTGCGCATCATATCTAAATATTCAGCATCCTATTTGGAATTTCTGAAAATGATAGTTAGCCGTTCAGAGAGTTTAGTGACTGAGCTATGTTCCTATAATAGCAAGAGGTGTCGTATACCACTATACCAGGGCGGTAATGTCAAACACGGTTCTTGCTGCTGCTCAAGCTTTGATGGATATACATGGTATTAGTCAACTACTAGTTATCTTGGAGCATGAGGATGACGGAGGACATCCAATTGGCCTTTCTAGACAAAGAATAGGATTTTTATTCTGTTCTAAAGTAATTTTGTCAATGTATTTGCTTGAAGATTTAAATTTAGACAAGGAGGATAAGCCTACTGCTATTGTTTCCGGAGGAAAAAGTGAAGGGAAGTGAAGTTTTCCCTAGTCAAATTCAACCTAAAATTTGACAAATACCGGAGTAGGCTCCCTTTCCTCTCTCTCTCTCTCTCTCTCTCTCTCTCTCTCTCTCTCTCTCTTTTAAATAATCTAGGATATAGGGATAAAACTAAAAACAACTCAAAATTTATATATGTTAATTACATGTTTGTTAGTAAATTTAAAACAAATTTTTGTTGCAAATTGTAATACTTTTAAATGGTTTGATTTCAAGTCCATAAATTTGAGATACATATTAGATATCATTTTTAATCCAATATCAACATCGTAAATGATCTTCTTATTCAACACGGATCCTTTACCTTTATCCTTGTTTTGTCGACATGAGTACTTCCTCCAAAATGGGGAATCTGGGCACTGGGGCTTAGAATGGAAAACTGCTTAATCTTGCCCTTATTGGTATACTGTTTTTCCTTTCTTTCAACCCTTTTTGACATAATTTTTAGTTGATTAACAGTTCTATTTTTCTTTCAAAAAATTTTGAAGTTGTCATCCATAGCATCACTAGATGCTGATCTTGGTTTCCAAGTAGGACAGAGGGCTCGAAAGAGAGCATTTGCCAAACATATATCAACTACTTGCTCACTCGTAATTTTCATTACCTTTTCTGTAGAGCTTTTGCAATCAAGGAGGGCATCAGCTGGTTTTTTACGCCAGAAAAGCTTAAGAAATAAAAAGATAGAAGTTAAGAATCATCTCATTGCTGTATCTACATTCAAGAATGAATGAAATATTCCAGTGCTTCATCGAATCACAAGACTAGCATAGATGCAACACTGTTATTGAAAAATTCCAATGCTGATTTTGTTGTCCTCAGCATTCTTACGATAACTTTGGTTTCCTAGAATCTGGATTGCTCCATGTCAATTGTAGCCGGAGATTTGGGGATGACACGAACAAATCTTGAGGCACAACTTTCATTGTAAAGACGAATACATCAGTAGCAAATAATGGGAATGACAAGGAACAAAATTCTGCCAAGGAACTGCTTGGTTGTGTAGAGAATAGAACTCCCTCCATCGTGAAATGAATTTGGACGGAAGCTGCCTGACAAGCAGAAGCAAACAGATTCTCTGTACTCGCATAAAAGATTTATCGTCTGAAGTTGTAAATACTGTGAAAAATGCACCAAACTGTGATTACAAAACTATGAAAAGCCCACTAATTGTTCAAGAGTTTCTAGTAAGAAATAAGTGATATGCCCTTTAAAACACATGTTGCCAAAAGAGCATACAATAATTTGTGAAGTCGAGAAAAAAAATCAAATATTGATACAATGTAACATGGTTCAGAGCTTAAGAACCACACTAAAAATGTTAACAGCAAAGGCAAGAGGTTCAATCAATGTAGGAAATCTTGCAACAATCTGGTTGACTATAAGACACTTTTATCTTGCCATTATCTGCAAATAGCAAATGCAATTTCTCTTAACAGATCAGTTAAAATCAAATTGACTGAAAACAGAAACGTTTCCTGATGTAGCACGATGAAATAAGCAATGTACATCCATAATGTCTTCTCTTCAGGTATCTGTGTTCACTACTGGGATCAGAAAGACTTCATAGAAGAAATTACCTTGAAAATGTCAGCAAACATTCCTTGCATGGGATTTCTCCGCTGGACTCCATATAACTTTTCAGCAATTTCATCTAGAAACTAAACCACGACGGCAGTCAATAACAGAATATTTAGTTATCAATCAAGAATGAGGCCAATTTACAAAGATCAAGTTATTCTCAAGCATGAGAGAAAAAGACCAGAACAAGACCCCTTTCAACTGTACAGTACAAAAATGTACAAAGTGGAATGTCTTGTCTAGGAAATGAAAGTGCTTACCTCATTGAATACAGATTCTCTATCTATACTGACCTGTATCTCTGTCTCAACATGTTAAAAAGAGGCAAAGCATCTCTCTGCAAACTGTATAAAATACGCAAAAGAATTTTAGTGGGATTCAGTTTTTTCTTCTCACCAATTATACTCTAGAATAGATCTGGAATAATTTTCAACTGGAAACAAACACCTTGTTTGTTGACAAGATTTTAGCCCATAGGCTTCTTTATGTCATGAAATAATTACCACAATATCTTAATCTTTGCAATGTGCAATATCAGCAAAACATTCTGTAGTAATTATATACTATTAAGCAAACAATGTATTATTAGTTTGTGGTTGATTACAAAGAATGATTGCCATTTCACACTCCTAAGTTACTTGTGGCAGGAATTACTTGGAATGTTACATGTAGGGGCGGACCTGGGGGGGTGGGGGGTTTACAGAGTCAAGTGAGGGTCCGCCCCTGGTTACATGGAACATGATTGATGGTCTTGGGATGTTATAATACGAGTGTAGGTGCTAGGTTAGGACAGGTGTCAACCTAGGTTGTTTTCACGTTCTGTTCCACAGACTAAAAAGGTCCTGAAGTGACATTGTGATGGTGATGGCTTGTGTTTCCATCATTGCCTTTTCATCATATGTGCCCATTCCTAGCAATAAATACACTGTACCAGTCACAAGTTTCATTCAATTTCTCACTTTTCTCTGGGATTTTCAATGAGCAAGAGAAGTGTCTAGGTTTGCAACTATCTGGTTCAGAATGCATACTACCAAGTTATTTCAATGATGTGATTTAAGTCACTTGAAAATTGATAATATGTCAAGAAGAGTAATCCATAACAACTATGACTAGCATAGTCACTCATGCAAGGAGATTGTGTGATCGCATATTGCTCATACTTGGGTCTCATCCATAAGTTAAAGACTGCACATGAATAACCAAAAACTACGACCCCCCCCCCCCCCCCCCCCCCCCCCCCCCCCCCCCCCCGCGGCCCCAAAATAACAGAAAGGTGGTTGAGAAGCTTAAGAACCATTCTTCAAATTCCAAGAAATATATAGCTTCCATCATTTTTCATAATTGACTAAAACTCCATTCCAGTGAAGGAAAGATTTGCCTAAACTGGAAGTCATTTGAAAATTAAAGAAATAAGAGTCTTAACTATTGGTAAATCAAGATAATGTGAAATTAACCAATGAGGTACAAGAAAAGCTAAGATCCGGTGTCCAAGCTATATCAGAAACCCCCCCAACCCTTCTCACCAAAATAATGAGTCAACACAACAACTGCAGACATCCTATTCCTTTTAAGAAAGAGGTAAAAGCAGAACCTAAGAAAATTGAAGGTCAGGGTAGATGCTATACAAATGAAAATGGAGGGAGGGAGGAAGAAAGAAAAGCATTGTGTCATCCTTTCAACACCTTGTTGATTATCCACGAAGCCTAAATTCGAGATTGCAGAATATGAATTTCCTTTTATAGTTTGTTAATTTCCAATTAATAGTACTCACCACAAACAAGTTCAATACAGGGCGCATTTCACAAAGCATTCCCATCACTACACTTGGCAATTAATCCAAATTTAGAACTGGCAAGTCAATGACTACAGACTCTATTTACTGTCTGCAACATTTTACTTTATGAAAAAAGTAATGGTCTGTAATTAGAAAAAGGTGCAAAACAAAATAGAAGCAACTTACGTTAGTAGCAAATAATTAGTCAGCTGCATCAGTTCTGTTGGAGGAAATTCAATTTCTTCAGATTGAACTTGCTTCTTCATTTCATCAATAAGGATATTAGCATCTCTCAGATTGCCTAGAGATAAGTACCTACATACATGGACAAAATGCTAAACATGTCCTTTGTCAAAATCATAACGCATAAATACTTCAAACCGGAAAGATCAATTCCAAGTCCAGAGAGTGAATTCTGACACTAGGAAGCAGTTGAAAAATAGCTGACAAGGAGGATTCGGAAACATGCATGATTTAGAATGGCAAATCAAGAGACGTATTAGGACACTGGACAGTGCACAACACTAATAGCAACTGCAAATGTAGCTGCATGTATTCAGATTCCACACTTACATCAAAACTGCCCGTGCAATGGCCAAATCATCTTCACCTGGGTAACACTGAAAGTTTAAAATTGTATATTAGATCAAGACAAAGGTGGGTGATTTCTAAACGGTATTTGTGTAGTTAAAAATTATATTTCCCAACAATAAATGGCTTTACTTCATTAGATTCCAATAGAAACATTGAATAGAAATTTCATTAAAGAATACGATAAAATTTAGAAAACAAATTATTTAAATCCAACACGGATAAAGGCCTAACCTTGCCCATGAAATTCACTAGAGTTGAAGCAAATTTCTTTGGATTCTTCCCTCGAACAAAATGATATGACTCTGGTCATGTCCTGTAACAATACAAAAATTTTGTCACCTTAAATTTGAGAATCAAACTAAATTGAATAACAAGGCTCCTTGACTTGTAATCTGTAAATATTTTAAAGCCACTCTATTGATGTGCATTGCATTCTACGAGAACATATATATCATCACAAAAGCATTACACAAATATAATGATACTTCCAGTGGAGATATCTAAGAAATAAGTTAACAATCACTACGAATAAAAAAAAAAAAACCTTCAAACGACGTGACTCGGAGAAGGTGGAATATAGTTCTAACAGTTTCAATTGCAATAAATTAGCAGCGGGAGACTAAGCCTGTGTTTGAGCTCCATTATTTCAAGACTCATTTTTCTAAACTTATTCAACCATACATTCTCCAAAAATTCACTATTAAAAAATCTATATTTTTCAACAAAATGGAGCTCAAACAAAGGCTAATTAACCAAAAACTTCAAAACTCAAAACACTTCATATTGAATACTGATCCAATTAGGGAATTTCATATCATTTCACACGATCCAATTACAACATTTATAAAAAGGTATTCTATCAAACACTATGGATAGTCAATATGGTACTGTCTGCATCAAAATGAACCCCAAATAAGATAATAATTACCATACAGGTGAAAAGATAGCAAGTCATCAGTGTATTTATGTGATTGCTGCAAACTTTTAGAATAATAATTTAATATCTCTACCAAACTTATGATTGACAAGAGATGACATTAAGGGTACAGAATGGAGATAACAGTTTTATAGCACATATAAAGATAAAACAACGAGAAAGAGAGAGGCTCATAATTGAGAAGCTAGTCAAAGCCAGAAATTCAGAAGAAGAAGGCTAGTTAGGGAAGGAAAAATATACTCAGCCCAGCATACTAGAGAACCAATGCTGAAAATTTTGATTTTTTGATTTTAAATTTTTGTATATGTTATTTCCCATTTTCGTATTATGGAAGGGGAGAGGACATAATGGTTTTTCAAATTATTACCATAAACTGTAGGGTGAAGAGAAACTATAGAACCAAGAAGGCACATAGTCTCCAATAGCACTAGTGTAGATTCATTCCCAAATAGCACAAAAATTGTTCACGGACATACCACCTCAGGAGATTATGAATATATATAATCAGCAAGCATATCACGGAGTTCAGGAGATCCATTCCTATATGCCCCAAATTCAATAAACCACCTGAGGGAAAAATGTGAGTTAATTTAATGGTCCAATTTAGCCTCAATACTGCAAGAAGCATCAATTCACAAAACATGTAACACTAGTACCCAATTTCCAGATCTGTAAGCTTTCTTATTGTACGACCCCTGTTATGCAACCATAATAAGAACTTAAACAGAAAATTGTGACTCTTCAAAAGTGATCTACTCAGTCTTTCAACCCCTCCTGATTTCTACGATACTGTACCAATAAACCTGAATTCTCTTTCCCTCACTTCGCATGAAGTTAACCATAATCAGTCACTTCCTTGACCTACTTACTCGATCTTAACCACCATTTTTGTTAGTTTGATGTAATAATCATGTTCATAAGTTTTCTAGCCATGGCACAGATATACAATTTATGCGACAGGGTATTCTTTTTAACCAAATCCTGATCTTGTAATCTAAGACTTTACATTCAAAGACCAAATGAAATCTGTTATCATAAGATATCATATAATGATGAACCTGATAAACAAAATCCATGTACCATTGAAAATAAAATCAAATTTATCCTTTTCCTGAACAGGTTAAATATCCTCGTGAAATGAAAAAACAAAAAACTTTTATATTTTAATGTAGTTTTATTTTTAAATACCATATTTCAATAACAGGAGGAAAGAAAAATGAATTGATACTTTAGTTTTTCAATATAAACCATTCTCTATATTACATTTTTCCTAACATATTAAGAATCTAGAAGATGATCTTTTGGGTTTGTCATTTAGAGTTACTAACTAAAAAAGATTGTTCATTTATCTCTTTGAATATGTCGAATCGTCAGTGACCACAAAACCTAACCTACTTGGAAAGTACAGGTAAACTAGTTGACAATCACGCATGTCCATTAACTACTCGAGAAAATTTTACGCAAACACCAATAGAAAAATAAGGCGAGAAAAGAGAGAAATTGGAAAAGAATATCTCACTTAATAGCAGTCTTCAAAAAAGACGAACAACTCTCTACACGTGTTGTTGCAGCTCCAAAAGCTTCTTGGAGTTGTTGCATGTCATCATCATCAGCCGTATCCAAATGTTGTGGTACTAGTACGCGAGGAAATTTTTTATAGATTTTCATGATACGATCTGCATTTGGAACTTCTTAGTATTATGAATTAATAAATCAATGTTTGTAATTTAATTTCTATTGGCATTTGCAAATAATGAAGGTTTATGTACATCTGCTCAAACTAAAACTATGTGAGCCATTACTTTTGAGAAATCAATCCAAAATAACTAATTATTGTAGAAGGACAAACAGAAAGAGGTCAAGAAACCTATATAACAAGAATTGTGTCAAAGATCAGATAAGTTAGGGTCGAACAAAACTCCCAAATCGAATTGAGCGGTTCAATTCGATTCGATTCAGTTCTTAAGTAAAATACATAAAAGAGTATCAAAATCGAGAACCGATGTGTTTGGTTTGATTTTCGGTTCTAGACCAAGAACCAAATAATCAAATCTTCCCAAATTTTTAAAGTTCTTTTTTTTTTTATATTAATTAAGTCAAATTATTATTATTATTTTGTTGGACAAGTTTTTATTTATTTATGTTTGTTAATTGTGTTTTTTTAATTATTTCTTGTAGAGTTTTTTCGTGTGACAAGTCAAACAATTGATGATTAACTTAAATGGTTGGTAACTACTATTAATACTTAAAAATATTTTATTTCTGTAACTTCTAATTTATATTTCATTTTTTATGTAGATTTCAAGGCATGAAACAAAGGAATCAATGATATAAAATCACCGATATTTTAGTATTATTATTTAAGTTTTGGAAATTTGTATATATTGGTGAATGAATCTTATTAGACAACTTGTTATTTGTATGATTTCAAATTAAAATATGTTATTTATAAAACTTAAGATGGAACCTGTCATTAGTTCTATTCATATAGTGTTGTTGTAAATGTAATAAAGAAAAAAAATTATAGTATGGAACCGAACCGAAAAAAATCGAACTCAATGATTCTACTTACTAAATACCCAAAAATTTCAGGCTCCACTTTAGAACCAAATCGAATCGGACCATGTCCAACCCTAAGATCAGGTCTCAAAGAAGCCAAGCAATGGAAGTAATAAAGTATAGTTAGTATTAGGTTCGGACTCACAATGGACTCTTTTCTTCATAACCAATTCACCCGTGACCTGTCTTCATTTTTTACATTTTAACATGATTTAGACCAAAGATTTTTGCCAAATGCAAAAAGAAGATTGTCCTAGAAAAATACAGATATGTCTGAACATATAATCATATTGGTATTGCATTATTTTCCAATTTCAACCATAGTGCATTTCAAACCACGAGTTAGTCATGATAACAAGGTTGATATACTGAATTGTCAAGGGTCATAAATGTTCCTATTGATATGCAATCATCTAACCACATGATAGTACATTTTAACTTCAAATGCCAGTTCCATTATATTAAGATTTAGCATCGATCATAAGTTCAAATTACATCATTAGTATCCTAAACCTTATCATCAAAACAAGTTAGGGATACGCTTGCTTGATCTACAAGTACAGTTGTAAACTATGATGCTCAGACCCTTCTAATTGGCTGGAATACCTGTGTCGACATGACACGGGTATGAAATACGGGGCGGACACGGCAAATTTCAAACTTTTGGAATTTGCTGCTTCCATTGTTGCAGAAAGCCAGAAGGTCACGTACTGGTTTAGGGAAGAAAGAGGTTTGCTGTTGTAGTTGGATTGGGCCATTTTTGTTTTAATTTTTGGGCCTTTTTTTTTTTTTTTTTAATGCTGTTTGTTTGTTTATCCATTATGGTTTAAGTATATTAACAACCTTACACCTTTATTAGTTGGGTTTATTTATCACTTTCTCTGAATTTTGTAGTCTTATTGGTTAAGCAAATTACATAAGGTTTATTATTTCATAAATATGCTTTTTAGTTCTTTTGATCTAGATAAGATTATTTTAATTAAAAAAATCATGGTAAATGGTGTTACAAAACTTTAAAAAAAATTAAAATGTGATTTTTCTTTGGCCAAAATGATTGAAAATTAATTATAAAATCAACATAAATAAATATTTTTTAAACAATTTAATAGCATCTTCTAAAATTAATATTTTTTTCAAAACTTGACAAGATAGAAGTATCAAATAATAGTTGATTAATCAAACGTCACTAATTGATTCATCATCTATCTGAAACTCAATTAACTTATCATGCATCTAAAATAATAGTTGATCTTATACTATTTGCTTATTAAATATTTTTTTCAAAGCTTGACAAAATAGAAGTAATCAAATAATATTTTTGATTATAAATTTGTAGTAGATTTTTGAGTGACATGTTTATCTTTTAACAATTTGCAACTAATTATTATTAAACTTTTTACACGCAATTTTTTTGGCCAAAAAAAAAAAAATGAAAGTTCAAAGATATATCCCCGAACTCGTGTCCAAAATTTCGACTCTTTTTAACTATGTCCTCATCTCCTACATTTTACAAAGTAAAAGATCCGACACCTTAGATACGTACTCGATACCCATACCCAAGTCCGAGCATTATAGGTTGTAAAAATTCACAAGAACTACTTGGAGATAATAATTATTATTAATTATATCTAATCATGTTAAACAAGCGGTAATGCCAAGTCAAAAAACTAAAATAGGACCCCCTTCATAAACTTACAACAAATCCTCACCAAGAAAAGTGTATAAGCTCAAAACAAACTCCTATACTATAGAACTAAATGCAATAATTCAAAAGCAAGCACTAGGGAACGTAAAAGCACTAGATAGAACTTCGGGCTATGATCAACTAAGAAGTTGCACATTTCTTTCTGGTAAAGATCGATTATGAAGACCAGTTAACATACAATAAAGGTATAAGTTTGAAATACATCCAGTCAAAGTGAAGAGATCATCGTAGAAACTACAGTAGTAACACGAGATTTAATGAATGTAATATGTATACCATTGCGTACAAGATGAATTTTGTTTATATAACTGAAAATGATGTAGATGGAATTGGAAGTTTCAGTTTCAAATCCCTCATAGTGCAAATCCATATTCTGGTATAGGTCACATCTCCTACCACCATCATGCTTCTCTGTGTGGCATAGATCTAAACTGCCAAGACCTATATGCAAGCTTTTGTTCTCTCAAGTTCTCGAAGCTATAGATCTCAATTGTAAGTTTTGATTTCATTATCACGTGGAGGTGGGTTTGCCACGGCACCTGCAGTCTTGGGTTTTCCTTTTCTTTTTTTCCTTTCAATTATTTATACTATCCATTTTCTTTTTTCTTAAATTTTCTTCTCAAAGATGAAAATTGTAATCTGGAAAACAATGTAAACAGTGGCTAGTTTGACAAAAACTTAATATCATACCATTTAGCAAAGTGGCCGATCAAAAGTGTCCAAAATTGACAATTACTCTTCAAACGGTAACTTCAGTACAAATTCGTAAGAGTAATATCCTCCTTGAAACTAATAATTAGGGTAAAAGAAATTCAAAATCCATTTCCAATTTTTCACACAATCTTTGTAAGTTTTAGCAAGTGTTCAATGAAATGTCCATCACATTTGATTTAGATTTTTGAGGCATTAGCTATAACAATCAACATTTGCTTGATGTTAGCAAAATATGTTCTATTTGACTGATTTTTATACCTCGTGTCTTTGGTATTTGCAAATAACTGCAAAAAATTTAGTAGAAAAGAAGATTATGGAAAGTGAGATCTTGACTGAATTGGCCATCTAAGTTTCCTATTTGGTTTGCATTTTCTTTGGTTTAATAAAAGTTAAAGCCTAAGATATATATGAACAAGTAGAGGTAAGAAGAGATGAATTGCACATTTGCAATACGTCTTGCATAGGCCTACAGAGTCCGTTAATCAAAATGGATAAAACAGTTCATATGAGGGAGAGACCGTATCAAAACTAACACGGTTTGAGAAAATTTAATTTTACTGAATATTTTGGTGATATAGATCTGAATCAAGTAGAGTACTAGCCAGCCTCGATTTTTGGAAACTTGTTCTATTTATCAAAAGAATAAAGAGCCAATGTCAAGAGTGTCTTTTACTTTCAACCAACTTGAGAGAATTTTCAAGTCTCCTTCCAAACTAACACTAATATTTTTTTAGAAAGGAAATTTGGTTTTAGAAATAGTAGAGAATATAAAAGTAGTTTTTCCGAAAGGATAGAATAATACTTGTTTAATTCTTAGCCCTCAATAGGAAGAAGAGTGTTCTTAAGGTAAAATTTTCCCTCATGACTCTAAGGGGTAGCTCAGTGGTCAAGCCTTGGATTTGCTCCTCAATGGTCATCAGTTCAAGTCTCTTCAGACCCACTGAGGTGAGTACCCGACTCTAAATTTCAGGGTCCCGTGGAATTAGTTGAGGTGCCCGTAAGCTGATCCGGACACACACGATCATTAAAAAAAAATTCCCTCATGAGAGAAAACTCAATGAAATAGTTTTGCACCGAACATGACCAAAATGTGAGATTGAGAACAACGTTAATGAAAGTGAAGCATAGAGTGGATTCTACAATCATCTTCAATGATGCGCAACTTCTAGCATCGTTCTAAGAGGGTTAAATATACCATCACACAAAAAAATGAATATGCATATCTGGGCAAAGTCAAAGCATATGCATCGCATATCTTAGTTAGAAAGTACTTTTTGGTAGTGCTCATAAGTCATAGATTCTTACGAAAAGCGTGGGTAGTAAGTGATTGTAAGTTGTGGATCCTAAAAGTGTATGGATAAAACATATGTTTCATCAGCTTAAATAACCAAACATGCTCAAAGAATAAAAAGAACTAGAGCTGAAAATGTTAGGAAGAAGAATTAAATGAAAGAACTGACCAACAATATCATCATCATAAGGAAATTTTCCTTTAACAAGTGCTTCTACAAACAAGACGACAAGCTCAGCCCCACATGTAAGCTGAAAATGAGTGTTAATGTTAAAAGTCAATGCTTTGAAGAAGGAACCGAAGTTAATCAAAATCTCTGAAAAATCCTTTTTCTCAACAAATTAAAGTCATGATGCTTCAAAGTTAGCCAAGAAAGAATAAATTAAACCCCCATTTGTTTCTCATTTTTGGAAGAATGAGAATGAAAAATATAGCCGTTATGGGTCTCACACAAGAGATAAAAATTCAAATTTGGTGGTTTGATGTGATTGATAATGATCATATTTTTCATTTTAATGAGAAAAGAATGGGAACCAAACAGGGGCTAATATGTCTCTACCTCTCATAGCTCCATGCTAGAAGCATATATAGCCAAACGTCAGTATCAATATCTGCAGTAAATTCAGTATTACTATTAAAAATTATATCTTTGGCAAAAATTTCCTGGGTGATTTATCATAATGCATAGGTTTGTCAATTGGTTGTAAGTTATAACCTAGACTCCATTGTCATTGTTTTGCAGAAAAAGGTTAGCCTGTCCATTTTCTAATTGCACGCAAGCACCGGATTGCAGAATATTCAAGGCATCCAAATACCTCTTGGCCGCAATATATCTGTCCTTGATAAAGAAAGAATTACCTAAAAATGGAAAGAAACCAAAATTGACAGTATTAATTATATTCAAACTAAGAAGGAATATATTTATTGTATGTACCTCACACTAAAGGACTTGTACATCTGTTGAGCCCCATAGTGATTGCCTTCATCTACGGCTTTCTTGATATTCTCAATGTTCTGCAATTAACATTGAAGGAATCTCAGAAAAGGAGGAATGCAATCTCACATTTCCAAATTCAAATTGATTAACAGAAACAGCAAAATGAATCGGGGAATTTGATAAAAAAACAAAACAAAAATTAATAACCAGGTAATTGACAACAAAAGTATAAATGTAATTATGAAAAAAATGGGAACCATAGTTAGAACGATACCTCTTTAGCCGAAGACAATAAGACTCTTTTAGCTCTCTCCCGGAACATAGCTCTTTGTCAATAAATGAAAATATATCTAAATAAACAAACAGAAATCTCACTGAATGTTCAGCATAGATCGGCAACGGGAGAACAAAACTATAAAATGTAACGACGTCTATTTTCGATGTATTTTTTCCAAATGGGTTACGTTTTATTCAAAATGACCTTCTTGTGAGGCCCAAAGTGCAAAAGAGCCCTAGCTTTGCATTTCAAGTTTTATAAGGGAAAAATCATGTCTCGGCCATTAGGTATGTTTGCATCAACTCAATTTCCAGAGACCATGTTTCAAATGTAAGAGTCAGGTTAAATAATAATATTATTGACTTAAATTGATCTGCCCACACCAACCTTAACTGTCCCCCGTCCCTCGTTGATATCCCCGACCTTTACCCTATCGGCGACTTCTTTAGTAGAGAATTGATCGTCACTCAGTGACGATTGAGTTTGTCGACGTTTGGGATTGAACAGAGCTAGTATAATTTAAATCACTTTTTTAAAATTGAAAATTAAAAAACTTCTGCTGTAATGTATAGAGTACTTATCGGAGCAAATAATTTGAATTCTCATCGTCAAAAATTTAATGGATTGAATTTGTGATCAGTTCGAATAACTAAGTTTGGAGAAATTAATGGCATGTGTCCATATTTCTTGAATTTGTGACATGTGTCCTATGCACTTTAATATATGACCTATGACTTGATTCAATAACCCGTGGTCAAATCTATTGGATTTGTTAAATGTGATCTGAGCCAATGGTCTGCGACTAAATCTTTTGAATCTGTGACATATGACCTATGCACTAGACACGTGACCTACAACCTAATTCAATGGCATGTAAACAAATCTCTTGGGTATGCGATCAAATCTCTTGAATTCATGACTTGAGACCTATGCACTTTGACATGTATCCTGTTACACGTGACCTTGACTTGATCCACTGGTAGGTAAACAAATCTCATTGATGCATAACTTGATCTAATGGTCTGTGATCTAATCTCTTAAATTTGTGACTTATGACTAGTGCACTTTTATATGTGATACCTGCACTTTGATAGGTCACATATTTAAGATATCAATCCCGTCACATGGCCAGGGAGTTGGTGACGAACTATGGCGAGGCTGACGTGACCATTGGATGGGGAAAAAAAGAAGAATTAAAAAAGAAGAACGGGTTAAGGCAACTGGTTCAACCTTTAGTGTCTCTTATATTCCCCTACGAAGATAGAGAGAGAAAATACCCAAATCAAATTTGAAACCCTTTGTCCTCCAATCAAGGCGATCCCCGTTGTAAGAGTCACCATCTCTGGCGACCGTCTGAAATCTCAAGCATTCTTCGACATCGCGCCCCTCGACTGTGGTACCCAGCGAATCACGATGGGAATCCGTAGAGGCTCTGATTTGTCGGAGTAGTCACCGTGTTTTTCACTTCCAGCACCCAACAAAATCAACACCGAGCTCATCTTTTGATCTGCCATCATTTCATCGTTGTGCTCAGGTTTGAGCATTCAAGTTTTTGTTGATTTTGTAGTCTAAGTTTCCGTCAAGACTGCCCTTCGTTTTTGGTTTTGAAGTATTTGCTGGATTTTGTTGGTGCTCTTGTTTTAGCGTTTTTGCTTCCAATTATGTGTGTAAGTTCTTAGTTGGATTAAAAAAAAAAAAAAGGAATAAAGTTATCTCAGCTCTTTTCTTTCTTCACAGCAATTGGGCCTTTTGAGTTATGAGCATTTGAGTTCCCAATTTCATTTCTATAAAAGCACAGATTTTTTCTATTATTTTCTATTCTTTTTGGAAGGGAAGTAAGAACACTCGAAAGGGAAAAATCACAAGGTGCAAGTTTAGAGATCAGCATGTTTCAATTGCCTGCTAATTAGCACAGTACAACTTGTTCACTCACCATTGGTCTAGTTCTTACCAGATGTAGAACTTGAATTGTCTGGTGTTGGTGGAGATTTATGGGCTTCAATGAACTTACTAAAAAAAAAAACTTCAAGAAGTTCCTTAGTGGTTAATGAAAATTGAGAATTGATTTACAGTTTACATCACGAACTCTCTAATCCACTTTGCTTCTTATGAATGGGTTGACTAATTGTGTACTATGTTACTTCAATATGAGATAGACACACCACTTTATGGCTGTATTGCAAATGTGATTCTAGTAGTTGAAACAATTAGAATTTGTTAACTTGTCTGGGAAACGTCAAGTTTCATCTCATCCATTCGGTTATGAATCCCCAACTTATTTTGGATCAAAATAGATGGAATGTTGTTTTATCAAGGCCTTACTTGTTTCTTCAATATAAAGGTTATTCACTGTCTTAGATATGCTTCAATCTCAATTTGTTTGTTGTGCAGAATGGTTGGAAGGAACTTCGGGATCTGTCATAAATGCAGAGCGAAGACCCACTTCTTTGATGACTGCCTAAAGAAACGGCCATGCACATCGTGCAAACGTGGATTTGAGAAATGTTTCATTGTGGAGGAAAAGGGTGCGAATAAAGGAAAATTATTTCTTCGTTGTAGTTACAATTTTGGTTTTTGGAGTTAGGTTGTAACAGACGAATCAGGCGGTGCATCTAGCAGCGATGGCGCTTGCGTCGTTAACCCCACAAAGAACGAAATAGGAGATGAAATGTCCCACATGTTTGAATCTCAAGTCCGTCTGACTGACGAAGAAGAGCTCAAGATTTTGGTGGATGTCACAATTCGAATGGAGAAAGTAAGTGCATTAGTGAATGCAAAAGGAAAGCGGCTAACTTGATTAGTAGATGTTGATTGAATATTTTCTTTACGTTAGTTATTTGGCAAACTTTAGTTATGTAACTCGACCCTATGTTTGTGTATTGGAACTTTTGTCGTGTTGTATTTTGAACATTTATGGTTGAACGGATGTTAATGACACATTGTACATGGAAGTTCAGCTTATGTTGGATAATTTTTAACGGCCAAAACTCCCTACCCAAGGGAATTGTTTCCAAATAAAGACTGCTCAATCCGTTATTTATGAATATTTATGTGTGATCTATTGAGTATGCACCACAATGTGTGGTTTTTGTAGACATATATTACATTCAATAAATTGTGTAAATCAACTAGACCATGTTCAATTACAGCCTGGTAATTGAACTAAAAAAATATAGAACCTGTCTTTAAAAAAAATCAACTATACATATATTACATCCAAAAAAATATAGAACCTGTCTTCTTGTTTTCCATCTCCCGAAACACATTAGAAGCAAGCATCGAAGTTGATTATCAATAAGACATGCTGCTATTGAACTAATGGTAAGATACATTAATACTAAAGTAAATGAAAACTGAAAACTCCTAACTATATGTTGCAAGCCATAAAGTATGCATTTGTCAACAGCTTGCTTCATTGAAAGAGGTTCCAAATCATTTGACAAAAGCTTGCTCCATCGAACAAAAAACTATGAGACCATCATATTGGCATATTGCATACCATCATAAATTTAATGGCAGCATCAAAAACTCCTTTCACATTCTGCATAAACAAAGTAGTTAAGTAAGAATCCACCACACAAGGGGTATTAAAAAGACGATAAATATTCTCAAGTAGTATCTTCAAATTGGGTTTGAAAAGAAGGATGAAAGCAACTAATTTACTTGTTTGATGATGGTGTGTTGGTGGAATATTGTGAAAGGGGGGAACAGTGACAGCGTGGGTTGTTGTGACTGAGTCGGGTTAATTGCATTACTCTACCTCGATCTCTTCCCTAATGTTGACGTTGAAGCGTTCTACATATGTATCGAAATTATAAATACAATCACGCATGTCCATTAACTACTCGAGAAAATTTTACGCAAACACCAATAGAAAAATAAGGCGAGAAAAGAGAGAAATTGGAAAAGAATATCTCACTTAATAGCAGTCTTCAAAAAAGACGAACAACTCTCTACACGTGTTGTTGCAGCTCCAAAAGCTTCTTGGAGTTGTTGCATGTCATCATCATCAGCCGTATCCAAATGTTGTGGTACTAGTACGCGAGGAAATTTTTTATAGATTTTCATGATACGATCTGCATTTGGAACTTCTTAGTATTATGAATTAATAAATCAATGTTTGTAATTTAATTTCTATTGGCATTTGCAAATAATGAAGGTTTATGTACATCTGCTCAAACTAAAACTATGTGAGCCATTACTTTTGAGAAATCAATCCAAAATAACTAATTATTGTAGAAGGACAAACAGAAAGAGGTCAAGAAACCTATATAACAAGAATTGTGTCAAAGATCAGATAAGTTAGGGTCGAACAAAACTCCCAAATCGAATTGAGCGGTTCAATTCGATTCGATTCAGTTCTTAAGTAAAATACATAAAAGAGTATCAAAATCGAGAACCGATGTGTTTGGTTTGATTTTCGGTTCTAGACCAAGAACCAAATAATCAAATCTTCCCAAATTTTTAAAGTTCTTTTTTTTTTTATATTAATTAAGTCAAATTATTATTATTATTTTGTTGGACAAGTTTTTATTTATTTATGTTTGTTAATTGTGTTTTTTTAATTATTTCTTGTAGAGTTTTTTCGTGTGACAAGTCAAACAATTGATGATTAACTTAAATGGTTGGTAACTACTATTAATACTTAAAAATATTTTATTTCTGTAACTTCTAATTTATATTTCATTTTTTATGTAGATTTCAAGGCATGAAACAAAGGAATCAATGATATAAAATCACCGATATTTTAGTATTATTATTTAAGTTTTGGAAATTTGTATATATTGGTGAATGAATCTTATTAGACAACTTGTTATTTGTATGATTTCAAATTAAAATATGTTATTTATAAAACTTAAGATGGAACCTGTCATTAGTTCTATTCATATAGTGTTGTTGTAAATGTAATAAAGAAAAAAAATTATAGTATGGAACCGAACCGAAAAAAATCGAACTCAATGATTCTACTTACTAAATACCCAAAAATTTCAGGCTCCACTTTAGAACCAAATCGAATCGGACCATGTCCAACCCTAAGATCAGGTCTCAAAGAAGCCAAACAATGGAAGTAATAAAGTATAGTTAGTATTAGGTTCGGACTCACAATGGACTCTTTTCTTCATAACCAATTCACCCGTGACCTGTCTTCATTTTTTACATTTTAACATGATTTAGACCAAAGATTTTTGCCAAATGCAAAAAGAAGATTGTCCTAGAAAAATACAGATATGTCTGAACATATAATCATATTGGTATTGCATTATTTTCCAATTTCAACCATAGTGCATTTCAAACCACGAGTTAGTCATGATAACAAGGTTGATATACTGAATTGTCAAGGGTCATAAATGTTCCTATTGATATGCAATCATCTAACCACATGATAGTACATTTTAACTTCAAATGCCAGTTCCATTATATTAAGATTTAGCATCGATCATAAGTTCAAATTACATCATTAGTATCCTAAACCTTATCATCAAAACAAGTTAGGGATACGCTTGCTTGATCTACAAGTACAGTTGTAAACTATGATGCTCAGACCCTTCTAATTGGCTGGAATACCTGTGTCGACATGACACGGGTATGAAATACTGGGCGGACACGGCAAATTTCAAACTGTTGGAATTTGCTGCTTCCATTGTTGCAGAAAGCCAGAAGGTCACGTACTGGTTTAGGGAAGAAAGAGGTTTGCTGTTGTAGTTGGATTGGGCCATTTTTGTTTTAATTTTTGGGCCTTTTTTTTTTTTTTTTTATTTTTTTTTTTTTTTTTTTCTTTTTGGTTTTAGGTTTTTTTTTTTTTTTTTTTTTTTTTTTTTTTTTTTTTTTTTTTTTTTTTTTTTTTTTTTTTTTTTTTTTTTTTTTTTTTTTTTTTAAAAAAATCATGGTAAATGGTGTTACAAAACTTTAAAAAAAATTAAAATGTGATTTTTCTTTGGCCAAAATGATTGAAAATTAATTATAAAATCAACATAAATAAATATTTTTTAAACAATTTAATAGCATCTTCTAAAATTAATATTTTTTTCAAAACTTGACAAGATAGAAGTATCAAATAATAGTTGATTAATCAAACGTCACTAATTGATTCATCATCTATCTGAAACTCAATTAACTTATCATGCATCTAAAATAATAGTTGATCTTATACTATTTGCTTATTAAATATTTTTTTCAAAGCTTGACAAAATAGAAGTAATCAAATAATATTTTTGATTATAAATTTGTAGTAGATTTTTGAGTGACATGTTTATCTTTTAACAATTTGCAACTAATTATTATTAAACTTTTTACACGCAATTTTTTTGGCCAAAAAAAAAAAAATGAAAGTTCAAAGATATATCCCCGAACTCGTGTCCAAAATTTCGACTCTTTTTAACTATGTCCTCATCTCCTACATTTTACAAAGTAAAAGATCCGACACCTTAGATACGTACTCGATACCCATACCCAAGTCCGAGCATTATAGGTTGTAAAAATTCACAAGAACTACTTGGAGATAATAATTATTATTAATTATATCTAATCATGTTAAACAAGCGGTAATGCCAAGTCAAAAAACTAAAATAGGACCCCCTTCATAAACTTACAACAAATCCTCACCAAGAAAAGTGTATAAGCTCAAAACAAACTCCTATACTATAGAACTAAATGCAATAATTCAAAAGCAAGCACTAGGGAACGTAAAAGCACTAGATAGAACTTCGGGCTATGATCAACTAAGAAGTTGCACATTTCTTTCTGGTAAAGATCGATTATGAAGACCAGTTAACATACAATAAAGGTATAAGTTTGAAATACATCCAGTCAAAGTGAAGAGATCATCGTAGAAACTACAGTAGTAACACGAGATTTAATGAATGTAATACGTATACCATTGCGTACAAGATGAATTTTGTTTATATAACTGAAAATGATGTAGATGGAATTGGAAGTTTCAGTTTCAAATCCCTCATAGTGCAAATCCATATTCTGGTATAGGTCACATCTCCTACCACCATCATGCTTCTCTGTGTGGCATAGATCTAAACTGCCAAGACCTATATGCAAGCTTTTGTTCTCTCAAGTTCTCGAAGCTATAGATCTCAATTGTAAGTTTTGATTTCATTATCACGTGGAGGTGGGTTTGCCACGGCACCTGCAGTCTTGGGTTTTCCTTTTCTTTTTTTCCTTTCAATTATTTATACTATCCATTTTCTTTTTTCTTAAATTTTCTTCTCAAAGATGAAAATTGTAATCTGGAAAACAATGTAAACAGTGGCTAGTTTGACAAAAACTTAATATCATACCATTTAGCAAAGTGGCCGATCAAAAGTGTCCAAAATTGACAATTACTCTTCAAACGGTAACTTCAGTACAAATTCGTAAGAGTAATATCCTCCTTGAAACTAATAATTAGGGTAAAAGAAATTCAAAATCCATTTCCAATTTTTCACACAATCTTTGTAAGTTTTAGCAAGTGTTCAATGAAATGTCCATCACATTTGATTTAGATTTTTGAGGCATTAGCTATAACAATCAACATTTGCTTGATGTTAGCAAAATATGTTCTATTTGACTGATTTTTATACCTCGTGTCTTTGGTATTTGCAAATAACTGCAAAAAATTTAGTAGAAAAGAAGATTATGGAAAGTGAGATCTTGACTGAATTGGCCATCTAAGTTTCCTATTTGGTTTGCATTTTCTTTGGTTTAATAAAAGTTAAAGCCTAAGATATATATGAACAAGTAGAGGTAAGAAGAGATGAATTGCACATTTGCAATACGTCTTGCATAGGCCTACGGAGTCCGTTAATCAAAATGGATAAAACAGTTCATATGAGGGAGAGACCGTATCAAAACTAACACGGTTTGAGAAAATTTAATTTTACTGAATATTTTGGTGATATAGATCTGAATCAAGTAGAGTACTAGCCAGCCTCGATTTTTGGAAACTTGTTCTATTTATCAAAAGAATAAAGAGCCAATGTCAAGAGTGTCTTTTACTTTCAACCAACTTGAGAGAATTTTCAAGTCTCCTTCCAAACTAACACTAATATTTTTTTTAGAAAGGAAATTTGGTTTTAGAAATAGTAGAGAATATAAAAGTAGTTTTTCCGAAAGGATAGAATAATACTTGTTTAATTCTTAGCCCTCAATAGGAAGAAGAGTGTTCTTAAGGTAAAATTTTCCCTCATGACTCTAAGGGGTAGCTCAGTGGTCAAGCCTTGGATTTGCTCCTCAATGGTCATCAGTTCAAGTCTCTTCAGACCCACTGAGGTGAGTACCCGACTCTAAATTTCAGGGTCCCGTGGAATTAGTTGAGGTGCCCGTAAGCTGATCCGGACACACACGATCATTAAAAAAAAATTCCCTCATGAGAGAAAACTCAATGAAATAGTTTTGCACCGAACATGACCAAAATGTGAGATTGAGAACAACGTTAATGAAAGTGAAGCATAGAGTGGATTCTACAATCATCTTCAATGATGCGCAACTTCTAGCATCGTTCTAAGAGGGTTAAATATACCATCACACAAAAAAATGAATATGCATATCTGGGCAAAGTCAAAGCATATGCATCGCATATCTTAGTTAGAAAGTACTTTTTGGTAGTGCTCATAAGTCATAGATTCTTACGAAAAGCGTGGGTAGTAAGTGATTGTAAGTTGTGGATCCTAAAAGTGTATGGATAAAACATATGTTTCATCAGCTTAAATAACCAAACATGCTCAAAGAATAAAAAGAACTAGAGCTGAAAATGTTAGGAAGAAGAATTAAATGAAAGAACTGACCAACAATATCATCATCATAAGGAAATTTTCCTTTAACAAGTGCTTCTACAAACAAGACGACAAGCTCAGCCCCACATGTAAGCTGAAAATGAGTGTTAATGTTAAAAGTCAATGCTTTGAAGAAGGAACCGAAGTTAATCAAAATCTCTGAAAAATCCTTTTTCTCAACAAATTAAAGTCATGATGCTTCAAAGTTAGCCAAGAAAGAATAAATTAAACCCCCATTTGTTTCTCATTTTTGGAAGAATGAGAATGAAAAATATAGCCGTTATGGGTCTCACACAAGAGATAAAAATTCAAATTTGGTGGTTTGATGTGATTGATAATGATCATATTTTTCATTTTAATGAGAAAAGAATGGGAACCAAACAGGGGCTAATATGTCTCTACCTCTCATAGCTCCATGCTAGAAGCATATATAGCCAAACGTCAGTATCAATATCTGCAGTAAATTCAGTATTACTATTAAAAATTATATCTTTGGCAAAAATTTCCTGGGTGATTTATCATAATGCATAGGTTTGTCAATTGGTTGTAAGTTATAACCTAGACTCCATTGTCATTGTTTTGCAGAAAAAGGTTAGCCTGTCCATTTTCTAATTGCACGCAAGCACCGGATTGCAGAATATTCAAGGCATCCAAATACCTCTTGGCCGCAATATATCTGTCCTTGATAAAGAAAGAATTACCTAAAAATGGAAAGAAACCAAAATTGACAGTATTAATTATATTCAAACTAAGAAGGAATATATTTATTGTATGTACCTCACACTAAAGGACTTGTACATCTGTTGAGCCCCATAGTGATTGCCTTCATCTACGGCTTTCTTGATATTCTCAATGTTCTGCAATTAACATTGAAGGAATCTCAGAAAAGGAGGAATGCAATCTCACATTTCCAAATTCAAATTGATTAACAGAAACAGCAAAATGAATCGGGGAATTTGATAAAAAAACAAAACAAAAATTAATAACCAGGTAATTGACAACAAAAGTATAAATGTAATTATGAAAAAAATGGGAACCATAGTTAGAACGATACCTCTTTAGCCGAAGACAATAAGACTCTTTTAGCTCTCTCCCGGAACATAGCTCTTTGTCAATAAATGAAAATATATCTAAATAAACAAACAGAAATCTCACTGAATGTTCAGCATAGATCGGCAACGGGAGAACAAAACTATAAAATGTAACGACGTCTATTTTCGATGTATTTTTTCCAAATGGGTTACGTTTTATTCAAAATGACCTTCTTGTGAGGCCCAAAGTGCAAAAGAGCCCTAGCTTTGCATTTCAAGTTTTATAAGGGAAAAATCATGTCTCGGCCATTAGGTATGTTTGCATCAACTCAATTTCCAGAGACCATGTTTCAAATGTAAGAGTCAGGTTAAATAATAATATTATTGACTTAAATTGATCTGCCCACACCAACCTTAACTGTCCCCCGTCCCTCGTTGATATCCCCGACCTTTACCCTATCGGCGACTTCTTTAGTAGAGAATTGATCGTCACTCAGTGACGATTGAGTTTGTCGACGTTTGGGATTGAACAGAGCTAGTATAATTTAAATCACTTTTTTAAAATTGAAAATTAAAAAACTTCTGCTGTAATGTATAGAGTACTTATCGGAGCAAATAATTTGAATTCTCATCGTCAAAAATTTAATGCATTGAATTTGTGATCAGTTCGAATAACTAAGTTTGGAGAAATTAATGGCATGTGTCCATATTTCTTGAATTTGTGACATGTGTCCTATGCACTTTAATATATGACCTATGACTTGATTCAGTAACCCGTGGTCAAATCTATTGGATTTGTTAAATGTGATCTGAGCCAATGGTCTGCGACTAAATCTTTTGAATCTGTGACATATGACCTATGCACTAGACACGTGACCTACAACCTAATTCAATGGCATGTAAACAAATCTCTTGGGTATGCGATCAAATCTCTTGAATTCATCACCTGAGACCTATGCACTTTGACATGTATCCTGTTACACGTGACCTTGACTTGATCCACTGGTAGGTAAACAAATCTCATTGATGCATAACTTGATCTAATGGTCTGTGATCTAATCTCTTAAATTTGTGACTTATGACTAGTGCACTTTTATATGTGATACCTGCACTTTGATAGGTCACATATTTAAGATATCAATCCCGTCACATGGCCAGGGAGTTGGTGACGAACTATGGCGAGGCTGACGTGACCATTGGATGGGGAAAAAAAGAAGAATTAAAAAAGAAGAACGGGTTAAGGCAACTGGTTCAACCTTTAGTGTCTCTTATATTCCCCTACGAAGATAGAGAGAGAAAATACCCAAATCAAATTTGAAACCCTTTGTCCTCCAATCAAGGCGATCCCCGTTGTAAGAGTCACCATCTCTGGCGACCGTCTGAAATCTCAAGCATTCTTCGACATCGCGCCCCTCGACTGTGGTACCCAGCGAATCACGATGGGAATCCGTAGAGGCTCTGATTTGTCGGAGTAGTCACCGTGTTTTTCACTTCTAGCACCCAACAAAATCAACACCGAGCTCATCTTTTGATCTGCCATCATTTCATCGTTGTGCTCAGGTTTGAGCATTCAAGTTTTTGTTGATTTTGTAGTCTAAGTTTCCGTCAAGACTGCCCTTCGTTTTTGGTTTTGAAGTATTTGCTGGATTTTGTTGGTGCTCTTGTTTTAGCGTTTTTGCTTCCAATTATGTGTGTAAGTTCTTAGTTGGATTAAAAAAAAAAAAAAGGAATAAAGTTATCTCAGCTCTTTTCTTTCTTCACAGCAATTGGGCCTTTTGAGTTATGAGCATTTGAGTTCCCAATTTCATTTCTATAAAAGCACAGATTTTTTCTATTATTTTCTATTCTTTTTGGAAGGGAAGTAAGAACACTCGAAAGGGAAAAATCACAAGGTGCAAGTTTAGAGATCAGCATGTTTCAATTGCCTGCTAATTAGCACAGTACAACTTGTTCACTCACCATTGGTCTAGTTCTTACCAGATGTAGAACTTGAATTGTCTGGTGTTGGTGGAGATTTATGGGCTTCAATGAACTTACTAAAAAAAAAAACTTCAAGAAGTTCCTTAGTGGTTAATGAAAATTGAGAATTGATTTACAGTTTACATCACGAACTCTCTAATCCACTTTGCTTCTTATGAATGGGTTGACTAATTGTGTACTATGTTACTTCAATATGAGATAGACACACCACTTTATGGCTGTATTGCAAATGTGATTCTAGTAGTTGAAACAATTAGAATTTGTTAACTTGTCTGGGAAACGTCAAGTTTCATCTCATCCATTCGGTTATGAATCCCCAACTTATTTTGGATCAAAATAGATGGAATGTTGTTTTATCAAGGCCTTACTTGTTTCTTCAATATAAAGGTTATTCACTGTCTTAGATATGCTTCAATCTCAATTTGTTTGTTGTGCAGAATGGTTGGAAGGAACTTCGGGATCTGTCATAAATGCAGAGCGAAGACCCACTTCTTTGATGACTGCCTAAAGAAACGGCCATGCACATCGTGCAAACGTGGATTTGAGAAATGTTTCATTGTGGAGGAAAAGGGTGCGAATAAAGGAAAATTATTTCTTCGTTGTAGTTACAATTTTGGTTTTTGGAGTTAGGTTGTAACAGACGAATCAGGCGGTGCATCTAGCAGCGATGGCGCTTGCGTCGTTAACCCCACAAAGAACGAAATAGGAGATGAAATGTCCCACATGTTTGAATCTCAAGTCCGTCTGACTGACGAAGAAGAGCTCAAGATTTTGGTGGATGTCACAATTCGAATGGAGAAAGTAAGTGCATTAGTGAATGCAAAAGGAAAGCGGCTAACTTGATTAGTAGATGTTGATTGAATATTTTCTTTACATTAGTTATTTGGCAAACTTTAGTTATGTAACTCGACCCTATGTTTGTGTATTGGAACTTTTGTCGTGTTGTATTTTGAACATTTATGGTTGAACGGATGTTAATGACACATTGTACATGGAAGTTCAGCTTATGTTGGATAATTTTTAACGGCCAAAACTCCCTACCCAAGGGAATTGTTTCCAAATAAAGACTGCTCAATCCGTTATTTATGAATATTTATGTGTGATCTATTGAGTATGCACCACAATGTGTGGTTTTTGTAGACATATATTACATTCAATAAATTGTGTAAATCAACTAGACCATGTTCAATTACAGCCTGGTAATTGAACTAAAAAAATATAGAACCTGTCTTTAAAAAAAATCAACTATACATATATTACATCCAAAAAAATATAGAACCTGTCTTCTTGTTTTCCATCTCCCGAAACACATTAGAAGCAAGCATCGAAGTTGATTATCAATAAGACATGCTGCTATTGAACTAATGGTAAGATACATTAATACTAAAGTAAATGAAAACTGAAAACTCCTAACTATATGTTGCAAGCCATAAAGTATGCATTTGTCAACAGCTTGCTTCATTGAAAGAGGTTCCAAATCATTTGACAAAAGCTTGCTCCATCGAACAAAAAACTATGAGACCATCATATTGGCATATTGCATACCATCATAAATTTAATGGCAGCATCAAAAACTCCTTTCACATTCTGCATAAACAAAGTAGTTAAGTAAGAATCCACCACACAAGGGGTATTAAAAAGACGATAAATATTCTCAAGTAGTATCTTCAAATTGGGTTTGAAAAGAAGGATGAAAGCAACTAATTTACTTGTTTGATGATGGTGTGTTGGTGGAATATTGTGAAAGGGGGGAACAGTGACAGCGTGGGTTGTTGTGACTGAGTCGGGTTAATTGCATTACTCTACCTCGATCTCTTCCCTAATGTTGACGTTGAAGCGTTCTACATATGTATCGAAATTATTAATACTAAATGTACTTCAAATCCAATATGGAGTAATGCATATCGCTAAAACTACCTACGATTTCTTAGAAGTGGACTCCAACAGGCTCTTGCGCTAGAGTTTCTTTAGTATGCCCTTTCTGCATACCGACTTCGGATCCAGTGTGCTCTTGCTCAATGTATTATGCGAATTAATACAATTATTGGGGACTTGAGAAGCATGTGTAAACAGATATTAATTTCATGATTGGACTTTGCGCTTATAAGTAGACTACCTTTATTTTTAATCCAATCCATTATTGCCTGTGACCACCGTTCATCATTTGCAGACTGCAGCAAGGTCTATCACTTGTGCAAAAGCTTGCCACATAGCATCGTGTCTCAATTGTAAAGGAGTAGTAATTAGACCATCGTAGTGTACTCGAACTTTCGTGTGCGCTATAGTAACATCTTTCCTCCATCTATGCAGTATGTACCTCTCTGGCATCCATGTCACATCATTAAGGCTCAGAATTACTAGTGCATGCCTACACACCATTCCACGAAACTCAAACAAGTGGCAGCTGCAAATGATTTCACATTTCTCTTTCTCAAATGACACCAAGAATTTTTTTCCTCCAACAACCATCAGTTACACGGACTTCCTCTACCTCATAATGCTCAACAAACATTCATCAGATCTAGATATGATATCACTATAAACCTTTCCCGTAAACTCGTCTTGGGCCTCCCTGAACTTGGAATGTGTTAATTAACTGAAATTGCTGTTCCATTTCAAATTGCGTTGCACGAGGTACCATTTGTGAGAACGACCTAAAATCGGTCTGGAACTCCTTCTCAACCTTACTCCTTAGGGCACACTCATACTGTTCCACAAACTGCTTAAAAGATGTCTTTAAATACAGATATCCATAAAAAATGCATTCATACTCACTTCTTTATGTCGTCGACATACCAGCTCAAAAATAAGTTTTGAAATAGCACGGAACCCAACGAGCTCTGTTATCATACAATCCCGATAACCAATCATTATCTTGTAAGGCATAGATGTCAATCACTGCTTTCCAACCACCTTCAAATTCTTGAACAAACTGTGATTTACACACCAATTCATGTATAGCCCCCAAATATTGAAGCCTTATCCACGTGGTAGCCAAATTTCTTTGGCAACTTTTTTAAAATATGCCACAAGCACCTCTGTGCTTCGTATTTGGAAAAACAATTTGAATTGCATTTTTGCATGGCTCAATCTTGATCCTTAATTATCCCTTGTGGAGCTTGACCTTGCATGTACAAACAAAAGTATTTGTATCTTCATTTGATAGCAAACCACAACCAAGTAATATCGACTGCCCATGATGATTGACGCCAACAAATGGAGCGAAAGGCATGTCGTAGTTATTAGTCTGATAAGTAGTATCGAACGTAATGACATCGCTGAACTCCTTATATGATTGTCTACAATGATTATCTGCCCAGAAAACATTTTTCAATCATGACTTGTCGTCTACGTCCATACTAAAGTAAAAACCCGAGCATTGGGCTTGCATTTTTGAGAAGTATGATTGTATTGCTGCGACATTTTCCTCCGCAAGCCTTAGTTGTTCTATATAGTTTCGACGGTCTTTTTCAATGCATGTCATATTCTCATATCCGCCTGCTTCTACAACTACAGAGTTGTAGATTTTGTGTAATGGAATTCCTGTCAAATTATTCACTTCAAGCTTCCGTTTGACATGCACACTCAATTCTCGATTGTATCGATATAATCTTGACTTCGATGAACTTGTTTCATGATTATGGTCAAGGTGGACTGTGTTAATTCTCTAGGTTCTATAGATATCTGAAGATGCAGAGATCCTCGCTTTACAATCTATATGAATTGTTGGTTGAGGCTTTAATGGATAGCCTGTACTAACGCCTCTTCGGCCTTATGGCTATATGTCAATGTGAAATACCTGATGACTCCGTCATCCTCCTTTTTTGAATTTCTTTTCTTAATAGGAAAGTCTATTGCATATGCATACTTTTTGTAAAGCTCAAACATCTCCATCTCATATTTGAACACCATACCCACCTTCGGCACTATCACACCATCTTCCCCTAACGTTTCACCTCCTACTGTGTTTACATTCTCATTATCGGATTCAACCACAATATCATCACAATCGTCTTCCACATCATCCATAATTCCTTCTGCAGCAAAACAGATTGGTCAATGTGGGCAGTATTTCGTAAAGGTAAAAACATAAAACCAGTAAAAATGTTCAATACTATGTCACCCGAAACAATTCCTAATGAAATAGAAACATGATAATCACCAAGTTACTGGTATTTTACCTAAACCAGATGCAAAATGACAATCACCAAGTTACTGCTATTTCACAACCAGTGGCAACATGACAACCTATATTCATAATCAATAATTTCAAATTTGTACACATTTATTTCTATTCTGGTTCCAAGCCTTAACTAATAAACCCAATACTGCTATTTCACAACAACTAGTGGCAACATCACAACCGACATTCACAACCAACAATTTCAAATTTGTACACAGTTATTTCTATTCTGGTTCGAAGTCTTAACTAATAAACGCAATAGCACTATCACACACCTCCGTGTTGTTGGGCCTTGTTCAGCTAGACTGATTTTCAAGCGGAGTCGGAGATGAAGAACATGAGCTGGTTTTCCAGCCTTACTTTCTTCTATCGGGAGCTGGACAACACGAAATGACGATGAGGTGAAGCTTCATAGCTGGAGAAAGCCGAGGCAAGAAGGCGTTGCTTCAATCCGAAATCGCCAAGAAATTGGAAAATCAACATCAACGTCGGAACTCTAAATCACAAGCATTATTTGGGAAGGTGGAGAGATAGTTTTCCCTTTGGGGTTCTCTGAAGTTGTGTGGCTGGAGGTATAAGAGAGAGTTCTTCAATTTGGGGTGGGGGCGTTTTCTTTCACGTAAAGACCGGGTCATTTTCCTCCCCTCTTTCCCTCATTTTTCTTAATTTATTGTAGCGGGATTTTATTTTATTGTAGCAAGATTTTAAATTCCTGCCACCAACGTTGTCACTGAACCTGGCCGTTTAGATTAATTCTTCAAGATATTTGGTCATAGAAACTTGATCTGTTGTGACCTATACACCTCCACCTCTCTTTGATTTTCATCCGAAAAGAAGTACGTTATAATGATGCTAGACGATTCATTTGACTAGAAAACAAATTTTAGAGAGACAAATGCAATGTAGAGAGATTGAGATTTTAAGTGCAACTAAAATACAATGGGACAAGTAAAAACAATGGTACAATTATAACCACATGTCATGTTCTCAAATTTTGTGAGTATTTTTTTACTACTTTATTAACAAAGGATGTAAATAACTTCCAACATCTCGATTTTAGAATATTAATTAACAAGGTTTGATCTAGAAACCGTAACAATATTAATTTAAGAAACACTTCAAAACCTCTTCTAATAAAACCTCTCAAACTTCCAAAATATTTACATTTATACTAAGTAATAAAGATTTCGGCACAACAACTTTAAAATGTTTAAAGTTATCCACACGTGCCGATTGAAATAATAAAATCATGTTGTAAGGAGGTACTTCGTATTAAAACATAACTAATAAAACATAAGAATTGATGTAATACTATATATTTTCGAAAATAGTAACTTGTCAATGAGTTCATTAACTCACGGGTCGTCGCCAACACTAAACCATCTGTTCTGTTGTCCTAGCACTTGCGCCAACTATTTGAAAATCTTGGCTACCGAAGATTTTATAGTTCAAGAACATAAACGTCTCCTCTAAACAAAATATGGTATATATATGTGTGTTGTATATTCAAGTATGCTCAAACAAGTTCATGTATACACATTTAAGAATGCAAGACAAGTATAATTGTGCAAGTGAAGCTCAAGTATACGAAATCAATAATGCAAGACAAGTACAAGTTTGTAAGAAAAACTCGGGAATGCATGAGAAGCAAAGCATGGCCCCTTACGGTTCTAATATCTTGCCTTGAGCACTCAATAATCAATAATGATTAACAAATAATCAAGATATCACCAATGTCTCATAATAACATGAAACTCGTTCCTAACCCTGAATTGGTCCTATGAAGGCCTAGTGACAAAATCAGGTACACTATTCGTTTTATCACATATCTCAGAATCATAGGTTGCTTCAAATACAATGTGTACAAAAAGGGTATAGTTGACTGACTGTAACAAGTAAATGATGATCACAAGTAGATGTTGCCCCGACCATGATGTCATGATGAAATCAAGTACAGTATTTGTTCTATTGTTCATCTTGGGATCATAAAATTGCTACAAATATAGTGCATAACAAGAATAATAAGGGGTGTACGATGAAGCAATCATAGTCATACATGACATGGGATGTGTATAAATATCTTTAAAAAACTTATAAATGTAGGTCAACTATTTTCAGTAGGATTTCAAATATTAAGTATCAAGGTACAAGTACACAGATCACTCANTAAAAAACTTATAAATGTAGGTCAACTATTTTCAGTAGGATTTCAAATATTAAGTATCAAGGTACAAGTACACAGATCACTCATTAATAACACATAGACAAAACATGTTTTCAGTCAAAGCATGTAAACATATTACGCCAGCCTGTAGTATTTGAGACGTAATTTATCATTATTTTAATCCATAGTCACAAAGGATAAGTATAAAGAATAGTCATTCACTGTTCGAGAAATATGTGCATGTGTTGATACCCAGAGGCGGCCCTGAGGGCGCGCGAGTTGAGCGACCGCACAGGGCCTCAAATTTGTAGGGACACCAATTTTTTTTTGTTATAGTTGTATATTTATTTATAATTAAATATTTAAAATATAAAATTTTTATTATTATGCAAAAGATATTAAAATTAAGAATAATGTGACTAACTAGTTATAATTTCCTTGAATATAATATTCTTAAATAGTGTTCATACATTAAATAATGTGAGGGAAAAGGAAAAAGTCGAAAAGAGATCAGGCCGACCTGAGAACTGAGAGAAGAAAGAAAAATTGAGCAACCGCCTTTTCCAATCATTTTTTTTGGAGAGAATAATTAAAGAAACCAACCATCTTTTTCAATTGCCTCAAAGATAATTGAGGCAGAAAAGATAGAAACCCAATTGCCTCAAAGATAATTGAGGCAAAGAAGATAGAAACCAACCGTTTTTTTGAAGAAATCATTTTTTTTCCAATTATCTTTAATTTGACTCCAAAAATTTCTCTATTTTCTTTAAGCAACGATTGACGATTTATATTTTTTATTGAACTCTCGCTGAAAATTTGAATTATATGTTATCTTTTCTTTATTATCTTTTCGTCAATCTTATTCTGTGATTTCACTGATTTGAATTCTTTTTGCAAGAACTTGTTAAAATTTGAATTCGGTTTGCCTGAACGCGGGGACTGAGGATTGAGAAAGCACGACATAATTTTCTTCCAGAGAAGTTGAACACTTACAAGTGAGTTTTTGTTTCCTTAACATATATTTTCTTCAATAATTTCTTTGAATATTCAAGAAAATATAAATTCTTTTTTAATATTTTTTTCAACGTTTTGAAGATGGATTCATCATTTATAATTTATAATTATTAATTTAATAAGTGAAATCAATTAACTGTGAAGAGATTTACTGTTAAGTGAAATCAATTAATTGTGAAAATGGGTTCACTGTTCATAATTTATAATTACTAATTTGATAAGTGAAATCTACTAATGAAATTGATTCATTGAATTTTTACTACCCTCTAACTCTCTTTTCATTGATTGGTGATACACGGGTTTTTGAAGAATCAAGATTGATTTAATTCCTGTTACTGTTGCATCTGCTGGAAGAAAATTTTCAAAATTGAAGTTATTAAAATCTTATTTATGATCAACTATGAACGATTGAATGGATTGATTTGGATATCTATTGAGCAAAACTTTCTAAAAAATATTGATTACGAAAGTTTAATTAGTGAATTTGTTTTTAAAAATGCGAGAAAAAATATTTTTACATGATTTGTAACATTTTCAAGCTTTACACTTGACTTGATTAGTATATTTGTTTCAAGGTTTGCTTATATGGAATTGCACGAAGAGGTTAGTGGTTTGAATGGTTCTTTGTTGATGACACATGAATTTTGATGAAGTTCGAGAGATGTTTTTGAGCTTTATTTATGTTTTTCTTGTCTGTGCATGTTAAAAAAACAAATATTTAAATATCATATTTTTGCAATGAAATAATATTATTGAAATATTTCTTTTACTCTATGTTTTAATCACTTGAAGTGGGCACCATTTAAAAATTTTGCACAGGGTATCTAGAATCTTAAGGTCAGCTCTGTTGATACCAAATGCTGATACTAGGGTGCTGATATTGTTACTGTGTTTTTTGCCATGAAAACTCAACACTCATAGCTCACACCCAACCCACGTCCACTATTCTCGTGTGCTTTCTACTGCCATACACTCTGACCGTATTAAGTTCCACCACCTCCACTTTGCCACATTTTCGTCGTAATTAATGTTCTTAACTTTAGCTCATTTATGTAATTATGTCATCCTTTTTTTTTTTTTTTTGTCAAATTCTTGTCACCAACCTTTTAGTAAGTCGTACATCTTATCTTTGACGGTGGTTTTCCTTCAATATTTTTAGATGTCATTAAATAAGTTACTTGTCTCGTTTTTTTAAATAATCAAGATAAAAAAAAAACAAATATACAAATTTTAAAGAATATATGTCCTTCATTTCAATGCATGTTAGCAATATATTTGGAAATAAATCGCCATTAGAGACAAGATAGGATAATTATTTGAAAGTTAACGATAAATATGGGATGAAAAATCTTAAAGGTATAAGTGCAAAAATAAATAAATATTGGAGACATTTATCGAAATTAAAATGTGACTAATAGAAAATGTGGTGTAATAAAATTCCCCTTCATAAAATAATTAGATAGCTAATAGAAAAAACCCCTCACGCGATCTCTTATATTCTTATCGAAACAAATAATTAACTATGAATAACCCAAAAAGTGCAATATCATCCTATTTAAACCCACTAAAGAAATTTGTATCCATATAGTTGACGTAAGCATCCCTGCCCTGCTGATATAGAAATTTGTTCATCTTGCTGGAAAACTACCGCCAACAATGCATTTGATAGTGCAAAATTTACCCTTCCCTAACCAGGCAAGTTAATATTGACAGAGTCACATTTTTCATTTTCCCCCTTTTTGGACGACGTAATGGATCTCAAAACTAATCAAAGATTTGTAAGAGCAAATGCCTAAAATACACCACGGTTGGGTTCGAGACTATTTCCCCGAAATCTATGCGCATTTTTTTTTGACAAAATTTACATAGTCAAGGGGTTTATACTTTAATTTATTGAGAGTTGTGAGTAGGAATGTCAATTTAACTCATCAGTTCGAACCACACTGTGCCTCGGCCCGAAAAAGCTCGAGCCAACTCGAGGTTTGACCAGAGCCCCATTTTGGAAAATCAGCTCGAGCCCGTGTGGCTTGTCGACTCGGGCTCATAGGCCTTAAAAATGTGAAAATGTTAGACAGTTTAAGGCAGCAATATCACTTTTAAGGCAACAGTTATTATAATAATAATTACAAAAGGTGTTGGGCCAAGCTCAGAAAGGCCCAATCGAAGTCCGGCCTAGGTTTTTTGGTCGAGCAAAACTCGGCTCGACTCTTGCCCAAAAAAAGCTCTACCATTTTACTTGAGTCAAGCTCGACCTCAAGTTTTGACTCGCAAGCTGGCTCGATTTGAATCGATTCGACTTGTTGACATCCCTAATTGCGAGAAAGGTGATCAAATTGGAGTTTCTTATATGGAATTGTGAAGATGAAGAGACAGAACGATTTTTAAAAAGTGTAAGATGAAGATATGTTGGATGGATAGAAATGATCCCTGCCCCCAATGAGTAGAAGTTTATAATATCCACTGCTGACATGTCATTGCCACATCATTGAGATAATCAACTTTTTATTTTTTATTTTTTTGGCTTGTCAAAAATTGCGACATGACAATGGTGGATTTACTTTATCCTGCCCATATGGAAAAGGATTAAGAGACAATTTTATACTCTAAAAAGTCGGCAAGTTCAATTCACTGGCTGATGTCTAAAGGCCCGTCGACTGCATATTTTCCTAGAAGACTGGATGGCACTGTTAAAATTTGAAGGTTAGGGACTTACTAGACATTTTGAAAAGATTAGAGACCCTAACTGCAATTTTCCCTAATATATATGGAAAGCTGTGATCCGTTGCAGGATACCACTAGCGCACTACTTTTGACTCTCAATTATTCGCCCAACTTAAAGGCAAGTTTTACTTTATTCCAAAGCGGTGGTTTAAATTTATTTTGTTTCACGTTGGTCACTATACTTTAGTTTATTCTAATTCAATCATTGAACTTTAACATTTGTTGCGTATTGATAATTAAACTTTAATTTATTCAAAACCAGTCATTGAACTTTAAGATTAAACTTTAATTTATTCCAAACCAGACATTGCTAATCAAAATTTACTCAAAATGCCATATATTTTTCCATATTAGAGATAGGATTTACTTCAAAACTTCTTAAATCTATGCTAATCAATTTCTAAGATGAAAGGAGGCTAATAAAGTGACCAATGCAAAACAAATTTTATAGTAATCTAACTAATATGGAACAAATTAAGTTCATATTTGACAAAGCTTAATTTTTTTATCTGCAAATTTTATCGGACCCACAACTATCTTACATTTATTTTCCATACATTCTGCAGAACTCATAAATTATATTTAAATTGTCAATCGTGCTTTTTATCCATGTAAGTAACAGTCGTAGGATTCACAAATCATTACCCACTTATTGCCTCCGTTTGGCCCCCATTTTGTGGTAATGAAAATGGATGAAATAGTATTTTTTTTGAAAAATGAATGGTTGAAAAAGAAGGAAAAGTTTTCAATTTACGTACAATATTATTTTATGGAAAATTGTGTGGTTAAAAATAGAAGAGAGAAAAATGAAATGTACTGAAATGAAAATTAATGGTAGTCAAACGGCGGCATTATTTATATATTCTGTAGAATCCAATATCTTATAAGTACTACTAAACATGTTCTAAAATTCAGTGACTAATGTAAAACATGGTTTAAAGTTATATGATTAGTTTAGAACAAATTAAAGTATAGTGGCTAAATTGAAAGCTTTCTATAAGTTCAGTAACTCATTAACCAGGCTGACTACCGTGACTACCAATCAAAGAGATACCTTCCGCTGCTTGAATTCACTCAATCTGTGCTTGGTATATATTTCCTGAACAGTTAGTTAGATGGAGTAGGTGAATCATCCAAATTTTCCCTTCCCTCGTTCTCAGTTCCTTCGAGAGAGAAGAGGGGTAGACTCCTGACTGCAGAATCTGCTGTTTTCCACCGACCTAATTCTTCAATGGGTGCTATAAAGGCAGCGGTAGCCGATGGGGTGTTGACTTTTATGTGGGTTTTTTGCGCATCGACTTTGGGCGCACTCACTTTTGTGGTGGCTTCTGCTCTCGGAGTATCCCAAGGACTACCCACTCTTCTCGTCACTACTGTCCTTGTTTTTGTACTGCTGTTCGTGTTCGGCATCATCGGCGATTTCTTGGGCGGCGCCACCTTCAATCCCACTGCAATCGCTGCTTTCTATGCCGCTGGTATTGGAGGCGCCGATTCTCTCTTCTCTGCTGCCCTCCGCTTTCCTGCCCAGGTATGAATCATGTGATTAGTCAGATATTGATCATGTTTCTTGAGAGTATGTAATCCTACTTGCTTGATTCAAATGTAGATTAGTATGTGAATATTGTCAGTCGATGATATGTTTGTGAAAATCTAGATTGCTTAGGGCTAGATCTATATAATGGAATTTAAGATTTTAAAAAAAAGGAGGTCTCCCTTGACAGATGATATAGTTGAGAAAACTAACAGATTTGAACTGAACGACCAAATTTAAATAAAAGGCACACATGAATAATGAGTTTGCAAATAATAAACTTTGGTGACTAACACGAAAATTTTACCACAATTTAAGTGTATACTATGCAGGGAATGAAAATGCTAAAGTTATTACTTTTATCCTTGACAGGCGGCTGGTGCAGTAGGTGGTGCTCTTGCAATTATGGAGGTTATGCCAATGCAGTACAAACACATGCTTGGGGGTCCTTCATTGAAGGTTGACCTGCACACTGGAGCTATTGCTGAGGGCGTTTTGACTTTCACAATTACCTTTGCTGTCCTTCTCATAGTCCTTAGGGGTCCAAGCAACCCACTAGTGAAGAATTGGTTGCTTGCCATGGCAACTGTTTCGGCAGTCGTTGCCGGTTCAAGTTATACTGGACCTTCGATGAATCCTGCCAATGTAAGTGACATATCTCTTTTCCATTCTATCGCTAGATTCTGAAATTATATGATGATCTATGTCTTATTGTGGAATACCCTAATCCTTAAAAATTGCTGAGTAATCAAAAAATTAAAGAAACAAAATAACATGAGGTGAGAGTTTCTCTTTCCCATAGCACATAAGGACAACGTATCTGCTGAACCTTTCTTCTAATTTTTTTTTTCACATCCCAAGCCAACCTGGAATAGAGTAGTTACTTTTCTCAATATGGTACCCGACCGTGTTTCTTTAAAATAAAAAAATGTTTATATGTAATGTGATTGAGCTTAGACATCTGAAGCACAATTTAGAGTACTGCTCGCATTTGGCTCCCATATTTCCATTTAAGAGGTCCACGAGTCGCATCATTATTGTCCTGTTGTGGGATGTCAAATTATCCTCAACTACCAAGTTTCTCTTTCCGTCTATGTGCCACCTTGTGATTGATCGATTAAGTGCTGTTACCCTAATTAGGACCCACAGCAAAACAGTAACCCTTTCCTTTACATTGACCTTAAGTGGGTTTGGAAGTTCCATCTATCGTAAACTTCAGATCACTTTCCACATGATTGGATTTTTCTCCAACCTTGGAATAACCAATCATTTTCGTATTGAGTCCTGAAAACTCCAGCTTGATCATTAACTTTCAGATTCAAAGAATATAGTTTTAGCTTTTGCTCATTTTGACCATTATGGTCTGGTAGTGGCATTGATTTCCAGACTCAGCCATTACTTGGGAGCATTTGTTGAAATAGCATCTGCTGTAGGAATAAGGACAATGTCTTGGGAAAGTCAATTTTGGAGAGATGAAAAGCTTGCTGGTACATCAGTTATATAACCGGTTGTAGAAAGTTGCATTGGAATTGAATAGCGCATGCTGAGCACGCAATAGAATGCATGCTTCAATTAATTAGTAGAGAAATGATAAAATTACATATGAAGAAGAATGATGAAGACTTTAAAATTTTCAGCTCAAGCTTCTAATACTTAGGTTTCTTCCAACCGAAGCTACTATTTATTCACTTTGGTGCGTGGGACTTGGGCACCTATATCCAACTCAAGTTCAATGTGTATCTTTTTCAAGTTTCACGCTATTAAACTAATGAAGTTTTCTGGGGAAAGTGTGTTAAAATTCTGTCTGGAAGTAAACTACTGCAGAGTTTTCTTGAAAAAGTAATCTGTCTTTCTCAACTATTTTTGTGGCCATAAATTAGGTTCATTAATGGATTAATTATGTCATGACCATTTCGCTAATAATCTACTACACAATTGCTGAACAATTGAAATATGCCCGACGCAATGAAGGAATTGTGAGAATAAAAAGTTTGAGACTTGAGATGAACCAAAAAGGAAGTTTCTCACTTCACCACAGTGCTAGCCTGAATAAGGATGGAGATTAGAGAATAATCACAAGCAAATTAAAGGGCTTAGGATTAAATTAAATCCAAGCTATCCAATACTTAGTCATATTAGTCAGACAAAATGTCTGATTTTTATACATGCATTTGGAATAAAATATGAATTTTTAGTTTTCATTTTTTTTTGAGTTCCTATTTTTTTTCCCACATGTCAAAACTTTATTATATTGAAAAACATAAATAGGTATCTAAAACTAATAAGTAATAATTTATAATGAGTTAGTATTTAATCCAATTAGGAAACCTTCTATTTTTTTGTATGTGCTTAGTTAAAAATAAAATATCCAAATATAAATACCCTCTAAAACTCAATTAAATCATCACTTGGCAATTCTGAGTAATTAACCACCAATGGTTTGGCCAATGACCTTAGGACGAACAAAAGTATCTAAGCTCTAATGAGATCCCCTGAATACTGGGCAAATTATGTTGAAGTAACATTATTGTATCTTGTCCATAACCTACCAATAACTTTGAATGCCCTTATGGAATGAATATCCTCGACCCATAGAAATGGAAAATTATCAACCTTTTAGGTTACATTTTGACATTCCAATCTTCCTTGATTCACTAATTCGAACCATGTGTGTAACGCTTCGAGATCTTTTTCATCTTCATTATTTTATTCTTTTATAAAAATAGGCTCAAGGTGTTACTAACATCTTCTTTGTCTAATTTAAAAAGAAATATCAGTTTCATTAAGTGTTGAAAATGCATAAAAATAACTATTAAATAATGTGCACAAAATTCAATATGAAGATGTTCTTTAAATAAAAGTTTGACAATTATCTTTTTCAGAAAATTTACTTGGCGATCCCATAAGCTACACTCGGTCAATCTTATATGCCTCCAAACGACCCGTTCTCATCTGAAAGGTATTGTAAAAGTGTATTTTGAAAACATTCAGTAAGAATACGAGCACATTTTTATTAACACGATATAAATATAAAACTGACATAATATATCGACATTTCTTAGATTTAGAGTTCAAGGAATTTATTAAGAATTCCCATATCCCCTAAGATTTAACATTTTTGACTAAACAGTCCATCCCGTAGGATTTAACATTTTTGACCTAACGGTCCATCTAGAAGGATTTAACATAGAGTTCGACTGAAGGCCTCATAGCATTTTATGCCAAAAATTATACAAACATCAAGGAATAAGAATTTACCATTTTGCACGATGTATTCTTACCTCAATGATACCAAAACAAAATATGAAAATATGGTTTGTAGAATAGAAAAATAAATTATTTCTAATAGATTGTGTGTATGTGAATTTATAGGGAGTGCACCCTTTTTTTCTGGGAATTATAATCTAGTCAGATC
>NC_036240.1:9310026-9352848 GCF_002742605.1 Olea europaea var. sylvestris | reverse complement strand
AAAATAGCGTGAACCGCACGCTGCAATAGGATGGAATGGGCAGAATGCAGGCTGCCTAAAATGGTGCAACTTTTCGGGACTCTCATGAGGTTTTTCTAGCTCCCGACCCCGCCATTTTGGAGGAAAAATACATGAACCTGCAGCGGGATATTTTGGGGTGCAAGTAGGCAACTTGCACAACTTGTCCACTTGTGCCACTTGCAAGATATTATCAAAGATACGAGCTAAGCGCGAGTTGGCGAAGATATTATCAAAGGTGCAAGCTAAGCACGAGTTGGCAAGAATAATATCTTCTATGCAAGCTAAGATCGAGTTGGCGACAACTTGCAAGGAAAGTTGTAAACAAATCCACTTGATGACAACTAAGAACGAGTTGTAAACAACTAAGCATAGGTTGTAAAGTAAGGCCACTTGATCTTAAGGAGGTTTAAGTTTTGCCTATAAATAGAGGTAGAAATCTCATTTGTAAATCATGTAGAATTGAGTGAGTTTATTCTTTCAAGAGAGATTGTAAAGTTTTTCCTTTCATTTATATAAAGAAAGTTTCCCCAATCCTTACTTGTTTTCCATATATTACTTACTTCAAAATTCTCTTCTCAACGTGGGTATAATTTAGCCTCATTGGTTAAATTATTTGGGGGCGTAGAAAGGCTGACTTAACGTTTTCTCGTGAGGTGCGGGAATTGTAGAGCGTTAAGGCCGCACGGCTCTAGTTTGTTCGGGTGTAACGAAACTAGGCCCGTGACACCGAGCCCATGTGGTTTGTCGACTCGGGCTCATAGGCCTTAAAAAATGTGAAAAGGTTTGACAGTTTAAGGTAACAAAATATCGCTTTTAAGGCAACAGTTATTATAATAATAATGACAAAAGGAGTTGGGCCAAGCTTAGAAAGGCCCAATCGAAAGCTTGGGTCCGGCCTAGGTTTTTTGGTCGAGCAAAACTCGGCTCGACTCTTGCCCAAAAAAAGCTCTACCATTTTACTCGAGTCGAGCTCGAGCCTCAAGTTTTGACTCGCAAGCTGGCTCGATTTGACTCGGTTCAACTGTTGACATCCCTAGTTGCGAGAAAGGTGATCAAATTGGAGTTTCTTATCTGGAATTGTGAAGATGAAGAGACAGAACGATTTGTAAAAGGTGTAAGATGAAGATATGTTGGATGGATAGAAATGATCCCTGCCCCCAATGAGTAGAAGTTTATAATGTCCACTGCTGACATGTCATTGCCACATCATTGAGATAATCAATTTCTTCTTTTTTATTTTTTTGGCTTGTCAAAAATTGTGACGGGACAATGGTGGATTTACTTTATCCTGCCCATATGGAAAAGGATTAAGAGACAATTTTATACTCTAAAAAGTCGGCAAGTTCAATTCACTGGCTGATGTCTAAAGGCCCGTCGACTGCATATTTTCCTAGAAGACTGGATGGCACTGTTAAAATTTGAAGGTTAGGGACTTACTAGACATTTTGAAAAGATTAGAGACCCTAACTGCAATTTTCCCTAATATATATGGAAAGCTGTGATCCGTTGCAGGATACCACTAGCGCACTACTTTTGACTCTCAATTATTCGCCCAACTTAAAGGCAAGTTTTACTTTATTCCAAAGCGGTGGTTTAAATTTATTTTGTTTCACGTTGGTCACTATACTTTAGTTTATTCTAATTCAATCATTGAACTTTAACATTTGTTGCGTATTGATAATTAAACTTTAATTTATTCAAAACCAGTCATTGAACTTTAAGATTAAACTTTAATTTATTCCAAACCAGACATTGCTAATCAAAATTTACTCAAAATGCCATATATTTTTCCATATTAGAGATAGGATTTACTTCAAAACTTCTTAAATCTATGCTAATCAATTTCTAAGATGAAAGGAGGCTAATAAAGTGACCAATGCAAAACAAATTTTATAGTAATCTAACTAATATGGAACAAATTAAGTTCATATTTGACAAAGCTTAATTTTTTTATCTGCAAATTTTATCGGACCCACAACTATCTTACATTTATTTTCCATACATTCTGCAGAACTCATAAATTATATTTAAATTGTCAATCGTGCTTTTTATCCATGTAAGTAACAGTCGTAGGATTCACAAATCATTACCCACTTATTGCCTCCGTTTGGCCCCCATTTTGTGGTAATGAAAATGGATGAAATAGTATTTTTTTTGAAAAATGAATGGTTGAAAAAGAAGGAAAAGTTTTCAATTTACGTACAATATTATTTTATGGAAAATTGTGTGGTTAAAAATAGAAGAGAGAAAAATGAAATGTACTGAAATGAAAATTAATGGTAGTCAAACGGCGGCATTATTTATATATTCTGTAGAATCCAATATCTTATAAGTACTACTAAACATGTTCTAAAATTCAGTGACTAATGTAAAACATGGTTTAAAGTTATATGATTAGTTTAGAACAAATTAAAGTATAGTGGCTAAATTGAAAGCTTTCTATAAGTTCAGTAACTCATTAACCAGGCTGACTACCGTGACTACCAATCAAAGAGATACCTTCCGCTGCTTGAATTCACTCAATCTGTGCTTAGTATATATTTCCTGAACAGTTAGTTAGATGGAGTAGGTGAATCATCCAAAATTTCCCTTCCCTCGTTCTCAGTTCCTTAGAGAGAGAAGAGGGGTAGACTCCTGACTGCAGAATCTGCTGTTTTCCACCGACCTAATTCTTCAATGGGTGCTATAAAGGCAGCGGTAGCCGATGGGGTGTTGACTTTTATGTGGGTTTTTTGCGCATCGACTTTGGGCGCACTCACTTTTGTGGTGGCTTCTGCTCTCGGAGTATCCCAAGGACTACCCACTCTTCTCGTCACTACTGTCCTTGTTTTTGTACTGCTGTTCGTGTTCGGCATCATCGGCGATTTCTTGGGCGGCGCCACCTTCAATCCCACTGCAATCGCTGCTTTCTATGCCGCTGGTATTGGAGGCGCCGATTCTCTCTTCTCTGCTGCCCTCCGCTTTCCTGCCCAGGTATGAATCATGTGATTAGTCAGATATTGATCATGTTTCTTGAGAGTATGTAATCCTACTTGCTTGATTCAAATGTAGATTAGTATGTGAATATTGTCAGTCGATGATATGTTTGTGAAAATCTAGATTGCTTAGGGCTAGATCTATATAATGGAATTTAAGATTTTAAAAAAAAGGAGGTCTCCCTTGACAGATGATATAGTTGAGAAAACTAACAGATTTGAACTGAACGACCAAATTTAAATAAAAGGCACACATGAATAATGAGTTTGCAAATAATAAACTTTGGTGACTTACACGAAAATTTTACCACAATTTAAGTGTATACTATGCAGGGAATGAAAATGCTAAAGTTATTACTTTTATCCTTGACAGGCGGCTGGTGCAGTAGGTGGTGCTCTTGCAATTATGGAGGTTATGCCAATGCAGTACAAACACATGCTTGGGGGTCCTTCATTGAAGGTTGACCTGCACACTGGAGCTATTGCTGAGGGCGTTTTGACTTTCACAATTACCTTTGCTGTCCTTCTCATAGTCCTTAGGGGTCCAAGCAACCCACTAGTGAAGAATTGGTTGCTTGCCATGGCAACTGTTTCGGCAGTCGTTGCCGGTTCAAGTTATACTGGACCTTCGATGAATCCTGCCAATGTAAGTGACATATCTCTTTTCCATTCTATCGCTAGATTCTGAAATTATATGATGATCTATGTCTTATTGTGGAATACCCTAATCCTTAAAAATTGCTGAGTAATCAAAAAATTAAAGAAACAAAATAACATGAGGTGAGAGTTTCTCTTTCCCATAGCACATAAGGACAACGTATCTGCTGAACCTTTCTTCTAATTTTTTTTTTCACATCCCAAGCCAACCTGGAATAGAGTAGTTACTTTTCTCAATATGGTACCCGACCGTGTTTCTTTAAAATAAAAAAATGTTTATATGTAATGTGATTGAGCTTAGACATCTGAAGCACAATTTAGAGTACTGCTCGCATTTGGCTCCCATATTTCCATTTAAGAGGTCCACGAGTCGCATCATTATTGTCCTGTTGTGGGATGTCAAATTATCCTCAACTACCAAGTTTCTCTTTCCGTCTATGTGCCACCTTGTGATTGATCGATTAAGTGCTGTTACCCTAATTAGGACCCACAGCAAAACAGTAGCCCTTTCCTTTACATTGACCTTAAGTGGGTTTGGAAGTTCCATCTATCGTAAACTTCAGATCACTTTCCACATGATTGGATTTTTCTCCAACCTTGGAATAACCAATCATTTTCGTATTGAGTCCTGAAAACTCCAGCTTGATCATTAACTTTCAGATTCAAAGAATATAGTTTTAGCTTTTGCTCATTTTGACCATTATGGTCTGGTAGTGGCATTGATTTCCAGACTCAGCCATTACTTGGGAGCATTTGTTGAAATAACATCTGCTGTAGGAATAAGGACAATGTCTTGGGAAAGTCAATTTTGGAGAGATGAAAAGCTTGCTGGTACATCAGTTATATAACCGGTTGTAGAAAGTTGCATTGGAATTGAATAGCGCATGCTGAGCACGCAATAGAATGCATGCTTCAATTAATTAGTAGAGAAATGATAAAATTACATATGAAGAAGAATGATGAAGACTTTAAAATTTTCAGCTCAAGCTTCTAATACTTAGGTTTCTTCCAACCGAAGCTACTATTTATTCACTTTGGTGCGTGGGACTTGGGCACCTATATCCAACTCAAGTTCAATGTGTATCTTTTTCAAGTTTCACGCTATTAAACTAATGAAGTTTTCTGGGGAAAGTGTGTTAAAATTCTGTCTGGAAGTAAACTACTGCAGAGTTTTCTTGAAAAAGTAATCTGTCTTTCTCAACTATTTTTGTGGCCATAAATTAGGTTCATTAATGGATTAATTATGTCATGACCATTTCGCTAATAATCTACTACACAATTGCTGAACAATTGAAATATGCCCGACGCAATGAAGGAATTGTGAGAATAAAAAGTTTGAGACTTGAGATGAACCAAAAAGGAAGTTTCTCACTTCACCACAGTGCTAGCCTGAATAAGGATGGAGATTAGAGAATAATCACAAGCAAATTAAAGGGCTTAGGATTAAATTAAATCCAAGCTATCCAATACTTAGTCATATTAGTCAGACAAAATGTCTGATTTTTATACATGCATTTGGAATAAAATATGAATTTTTAGTTTTCATTTTTTTTTGAGTTCCTATTTTTTTTCCCACATGTCAAAACTTTATTATATTGAAAAACATAAATAGGTATCTAAAACTAATAAGTAATAATTTATAATGAGTTAGTATTTAATCCAATTAGGAAACCTTCTATTTTTTTGTATGTGCTTAGTTAAAAATAAAATATCCAAATATAAATACCCTCTAAAACTCAATTAAATCATCACTTGGCAATTCTGAGTAATTAACCACCAATGGTTTGGCCAATGACCTTAGGACGAACAAAAGTATCTAAGCTCTAATGAGATCCCCTGAATACTGGGCAAATTATGTTGAAGTAACATTATTGTATCTTGTCCATAACCTACCAATAACTTTGAATGCCCTTATGGAATGAATATCCTCGACCCATAGAAATGGAAAATTATCAACCTTTTAGGTTACATTTTGACATTCCAATCTTCCTTGATTCACTAATTCGAACCATGTGTGTAACGCTTCGAGATCTTTTTCATCTTCATTATTTTATTCTTTTATAAAAATAGGCTCAAGGTGTTACTAACATCTTCTTTGTCTAATTTAAAAAGAAATATCAGTTTCATTAAGTGTTGAAAATGCATAAAAATAACTATTAAATAATGTGCACAAAATTCAATATGAAGATGTTCTTTAAATAAAAGTTTGACAATTATCTTTTTCAGAAAATTTACTTGGCGATCCCATAAGCTACACTCGGTCAATCTTATATGCCTCCAAACGACCCGTTCTCATCTGAAAGGTATTGTAAAAGTGTATTTTGAAAACATTCAGTAAGAATACGAGCACATTTTTATTAACACGATATAAATATAAAACTGACATAATATATCGACATTTCTTAGATTTAGAGTTCAAGGAATTTATTAAGAATTCCCATATCCCCTAAGATTTAACATTTTTGACTAAACAGTCCATCCCGTAGGATTTAACATTTTTGACCTAACGGTCCATCTAGAAGGATTTAACATAGAGTTCGACTGAAGGCCTCATAGCATTTTATGCCAAAAATTATACAAACATCAAGGAATAAGAATTTACCATTTTGCACGATGTATTCTTACCTCAATGATACCAAAACAAAATATGAAAATATGGTTTGTAGAATAGAAAAATAAATTATTTCTAATAGATTGTGTGTATGTGAATTTATAGGGAGTGCACCCTTTTTTTCTGGGAATTATAATCTAGTTAGATCACCTATATATATATATATATATATATATATATATATATATATATATATATATATATATATATATATATATATATTAGATTTAATAGGCTCGTGATATTCTTTTCAATTTCCAACGTACCAATATGAATTAAATGAAAGTTTTGATTTATTATTTTATTACTATTTATATTTTGCTTATAAACAAAATATAAAATCTAGAATGCTTTCTTTATAACAAAATATCTCGGGTATAACTAGTTTAAAAATTACTTTTTCTTGATTCCAAATTATATTATTTAATACAAGCGATAAAACGAGTATAATATTTATATTTTATCAACTTCTAAAATACGTAAATAAATATTCGACCCAAATAAGATTTACGATAAATTCTAAGTACACATGAGCAAAATAAATCATCAATTTTTGGACTTTTAGTGTAACGACAAATCTAAACATGAATTGTTTCATTTGCTAAGTGACCCATAAAAAGTTCGTGGTGTTACAATGTGACCACCAATATTGATGCAAGATAAAATAAGGAGAAGGGGAAAGGGAAAGGGAAAGGGAAAGGGAAAGGGAGAGAAGAGGAGAAAGGAGGCGGAAAGATAAGAAGGGGGGAGAAAATAGAGAGAAATAGGAGAGAACATCAAGTCATTTCATAATCAAAGATTATTTCCAATTACATTGCATAGACCCTTTATATAGGGTTTGAACTAATTATATTTGAAGTAAGAAAATACTCAAAATAAATAACTAATTATGTTTCTTAAAATAAACTTTAGAATGAAAACTAAATATACTAAAATCCATCCTAATTCTCCATCATTTCTCCTAAGCTGAGATAACTCGACTCCAGCAAAATAAATTGCAACTTCTTACCCAAGGAGGGCAATGTTTCTTCTTCACCAAATAATGGACCCATTCACATATCAATAATTGAACCTGAAAAACATTCACAAACTTCCAATTTGACCAAAGGGCTCATAACCAAATAGCAATAAGGAACTTTAGGAAGCCACAACTTGTGCAACTCATTTACAAAAACTGTTACAAGATCCACTTGAAGGGCACAAGGTACTAGCACAATCGACTAGCTTGCAGAAATGAATAAATGCAACAATGGTGGCTCGAATGTACCCTGACAAGGCAACAATTCTGTTATATTGAAAATAAAACCCTCATTTAAGTGTGATGGCCAATCTAATAGATTAAATTCAAGTGAGAAATTTAATCGTTTCTCTACATGTGTAAGAAAAGTGTTTGAACGAACAATGACATTAGATAATGTGGTAACCCGAGAAGCATCACAAAGTAAAGGTAAAACAATATCAAAGTCAACGATAGAGTCATACAACAGATTAGGCAAGATCAATTTTGGCACGTAGTCGTGGATAGGTGGATTGTTTGACTCAGGTGACAATAATATAGATAATTCCCCATCCTCGATATTAGAATATTCAATTGACTCAACGATAGAAACCTCAATTTCTTCTTCAAGAGCAATACAACTAGACTCAAGAGATGATTGTTGGAAATGGGTGGTAGACCTAGCTTATGACACGCTTCGCGAAGATGGAAGGATAAGTTCCATAGGTTGTCCTGTTGGTAAGCTTTGTCTAAGGATTGGAATGTAGGAATATCATTAGGCAAAGTTTCAGGATTCAAACCATTGATAAACCTAGATGTTGTGATGTAGAGAGCCTTATAAATATAATAATTGTTCAATAACTCTTCGAAGTGGGCAAAATATGCACTAGCAGTGGACGTACCTTGCCTAAAGTGCAAAAAGTATTGATTTAACAATTGAGTTCGATAATTTACATATGCATATTTATTACTTAGGACTTGTTTCATCTCATCCCACAAGGTGACACTGCGTTGGCCTAGACGATTATGCAAATATGATCTCCAATAAATTTTAGTAGAATCGACCGATGATATATACTAGCATGACAAATTTTACATGCATCACTCAAATTGTGATAGAAAAAGAATTTTTCAAGATTATCAAGCCAATCAAGAACTGAATCAGATCCAGTGAGACATTAAAGTCCTATAGGTGGATTGCAACTTGCTGAGGAGAAGAATGTACCTTTTTTGACAAAGGTATTAGACGGGGAAAATTGCGCGGATAAGTGCAAAGTGAAGGTATATGGTTGTGGTAGTGACCTAAGGATGTGTTGTGGGCGTAACTGTTGTTACATGAAGTGTATGTAGTGTACGATGACATTTTTTTTTTTTTTTTTTTTTTTTTTTTTTATTATTATAAAAATGAGGTTTGATGGGCTACGAACACCGAAATGAAAAGCAAAGCGTTCAAATAACAAGATGATATACCTTACAAAAGTCCAATCAAGCCGCTGGTTGAGCACCAATTTTAAGTTCCAATCTGACAGATTATACACTTTATTGTAAAATTAACTGCTAGCTCACGAGAGACACAAGTTGTGGCGGTGCAATTTAGTTCTGCTGCCCAATAATCTGAAAAATAAACTATAAGCCAGTATGTGGAATTAACCGCAAGTTGCTATAAACACTCTTGTTGGTTCGTCTATGTAAAAGGATGAAGCTTCTGCAGCTCAAATGTGCTCTGAAATTGAAAGAAAACTTAGTAAAACATGTGAGCTTTTGATATAGATTGAGTGATTTTGCAGTGACCAAGCGAATTGTTGAGATGGAAACTATAGTGTAGATTAGGAATAATTTGGATGGGAGAAAAATCCAAAACTAGTTGGGGATCATTGTTAATTGAAATATTAGGGAGGATTGTGAGAGTGTGAAGGAAAAGTGTTGAAGAATAGAGAGATACAGATTTGTGCAGTGACAGCGATGCGTGTTGGTGATGGAAGTGGGCCGGCACCGAGGAATCAGGCAGTCATGGCTACAGATGTTCTGGTATTTGGTGTGTATAGGATGGACTTTTATGTGATGGGTACTATACGTGTATTTTAGAATTTGATGTGGGCTGGGTATGTGTTGTGTTGCTTGTGTTTTGGATAGGTGGATGATAATATTTGGTTAGTGGGTTGGGTTAGGGTAATTGGTTATGGGTTTCATTGGGCCATTGGATGTTGGCGAATGTGTGTATATGTATATGGGTTAGTGGGTTGGTGTAACAAATTAGGGTTTGGGGAAATTATCTAGTGGGCCAGGTTGGTATGGGCTTGGTCTTGCTTGATGTATAGGCTATTGGGTTCGTATAGGTGGGTAATATAGGGTTTCTTCGGTTGAAAGCAACCAAATTGGCCTGATCAAAAATAAATTGTACTATTTTTTTCAGAAACTGATGAAAATACTAAAATTAAAAATTTCACGGTGTAAACAGTATCCACTAATAGTACAATGAGCAATAACTTCTTCTTTCTTTCTTTTTTTTTTTTTTTTTTTTTTTTTTTTTTTGGTTGATGCCTGCTGCCACCTTTTTTGTGGTTTAAAGTAGGTTTTGGCCGGATATGTTGGCGGCTATGGTTTGATTGTTGAATGATGAAACGGGTGGTTTAAATGTGGAAGTGAAATTTGTCGGTCAAGGGAAAGAAATTGAGCTCTACTACCAAATTGATGTAGGATACAATAAGGAGAAGGGGAAAGGGGAGAGAAAAAAAAGAAATGAGGGGGGAAAAGAGAAGGGGGAGAGAATAGAGAGAAATAGGGAGAGTATCAATTTATTTCATAATCAAAGGTTATTTCCAATTACATTGCATAGACCCTTTATGTAGGGTTTGAATTAATTATAATTGAAGTAAGAAAATACTCTAAATAAATCACTAATTGAATCCATCCTAATTCTCCATCAGATATGTATCCATATTTGAAATCCAATATCTAATATCTGTTAACTAAAATACAATAATCATATATTGAATGATTATACGCATGATGTCTGTTGTGAGCCTATGTTTGACTCATGTTTATAAACACTGAAATAATTTTTTTCCTCACATTTCATGGGACCTACCAAACTACTTATTTATCCACCACTCATTTGTATCTATTTATGGTTTAAACCATTTATAAACAATTTTCATTCACGCTTTAAGAGATATCTGGTGCCTATTGACAATATTTAATTCCATAACCATAAAGATGTTTCACTCAACTTATTGAGGGTATTGGCCGTAAGTAAGATCTCTTCTGTTGATATTTCAAAGTAATAAATCTTATGATTTGAATCTATTTTTCTTTTTAAGATTAAAGACATACATGCTTTAGTAGTTTGAAGAAAACCAATCTAACTGATGCAATTGTATATGAATTTTCTGTCTGGGTCTTGTTCAACGCATCGAACCCCATGTACACACTGCATGTCAAACCCAAAATCTCATTTTGGCAACCAAGATAAATCGCCCCATCCCGTAGAGGTTGACGTGCTACAATTTATGATGAGTTGTCATAACTCAACCTAACTGTGATCTGGTAATAAAGTTACATGGAACTCTTGATTCTATCTTCTTAGCCAGTGTACATATCCCAAGTCATGTACAGTTTAAATTCAATGGCATTGTAAATTTCATCTAACAAATTGCCTGCTGTAAATGTATATTGGTAATGAATTCAAAATCTACTAAAGGTAAAGAACGATTGCAGTACTTAACTAGTTGTATACACAAGAAGTTAACCTGATAATGCATGTAGGATCTACTGTTTGTTGTATTGGTAAGAGATTCTTGGAGTTTCCCACGTAGGTCAAGAGGAGGTAGTTGTGTATGCCATGCAATACTGTGTCGAGAGCTGCTCAGTTTCAGTGTCTATCTTAACTTTTAAGGAAGGAAGAAAAACCACTTCACAGATTCATGACACAGATGTTCTTTCCTCTTTGGAAAACTCTGTCTGGATAGAACTTCCACGTGCTGGTGCCTCTGCTGTTTTTACCTTTTCTCCTCCTCTTTTTTCCCTGTATTCTAAAGTAGGTCCTTTCAAAAAGTATTTGATGCTTTTGTTTGTATCTTTTTTCTTTGGAACTATTTGGTCCCCTTTCTTCATCTGTTACTATGGTATGCCTTTAAGAAGATGGAATCCAATAACATTCCATCAATTGTGCCGGTTCTTTTAACGAATCCCAATTCCACTTTGGGAGAAATTAAAATTAATTTGTATAACTGCTGAATTAATTGGATTGTTGCAAGTGGAATGAATGGGATGCGGTCTGTTACATAGCAAATTAACTAATTTCGAATTTATTCAATTTGAGCTTACTAATTAGCTGATCTAAACTTCTATTTAGCTACATATTTGAATCACTAGGCTCAAATCTTGAACTCAAATAAGTGCCGAGAACTTTTGAAGTATAACTAGCAGTTTAAAAATTGAATAAATTTATCAAAACTGTTCTTTAGATATTGGCAGTTTTGCCGAGCAAAGAATTGTTTAATATAATAAAAATTGAGGTACCGTTTCAGGACATTATAAGAGTTCTGATCTGTAACTGCTGTCAAATTTTTCTTTATGTGTTTTCTTGAATATGGAAAGTCAAAGTTGTTCTTTGAAGTCTTATATTTGCATTTAGTTTCTTGATTCTCTTTCCTCCTAATCTGACTTCTCTATCCTCAAAATTTTCAGAAGATAATTTTGCTTAGTGATAGTTTCGATTCCTGTGTGTAATTCCATAGCTACTACGGCAAGGATTGCTGTGGTTTAGTTTAGTTTCTTGCAAGTGTGCTAACATCCAAACATCTTGTGTAATTCCATCATTCTTAACCTGTTCTTATTATTTTTATTAGCTATTTTCCGCAAAGCTTGTGTTAAAATTGGATGCTAATCGTGTCTAATATATTGCAGGCATTCGGGTGGGCATATGTATATAATAAGCACAACACATGGGAGCAATTCTATGTTTACTGGATCTGTCCATTCACTGGAGCAATATTGGCTGCGTGGACCTTCCGCTTTCTATTCCCGCCCCCAACAAAGCAGGACAAGGCGAAGAAAGCCTGATAGCTTAAAAGTAATTATCAGTACTGTGAATTTGAAATTTTAAGACTTAGCTTTTTTAAGATTGTTGTTGAAAGACCATATGTCTCTCAAATTGGGGTTCATTCCCAAAATGTTAATAATCTATTCGGTGGAGTAGTTCAAGTCGATGTTTAGCTGATGTGGAAATTCTCACTTTCCCAAGTCCTAACATATACTTCTTAATGATTCAGGATAATGAGTTTTGAGGACATATATGTTGTGTTACTGTTACATAGTATTTATGTTCCTTATTTCGGAGGAAGGTCAATTCGTATATAAGCGTTTAGATCATGACTTCTCGTCTGCCTTTATTAGTTTAAGCAACGAGATACTAATGCGTCCTTCCAAACTAGTTCTTTTGCAAAAGGTCAAAATATAACATGTTAAACTTAAAAAAAGTTAATCTAAAAGTCTAAAATGCTAAAGAGAAAATGTATAGTATAATGTACTTTCCTTTTTTTTTTTTTTTTTTATCGTTTAGTATAATGTACTTTCGCTTGATTGTCGACTTGTTTAAGTCTATTTCCAATTTTCCTTCGCTCACCCTCTATCTCCAATCTCTTTTTTTCATTTTCGTATCTCTTCTTTCGATATACCCTCCAATCTCCATATTGTGTTTGAGAGGGGTTCGAGAATCTGTTAAATTCTCAAATTGTAGCTCAAGAGCCTCTCAACTTGTAAGGAAATAGGAGGGAGGGGCAAATGAGTTTAGGCCCTTATTTGAGCCACATTATTTGCATTAAAATGCATTCTTGCATAGTGTATTGATGAGAAATGTGATTAAAATTTATTAAAAGTTTTTTACTTATGGGTACTATTATTTTATTTAAAATGCGTCGTTGAAATAATGTCAAATCAATGTTTAAAAGTATGAGTCAAACATGACCTAGATTTCATGTTTCCTAATACATTTTCGACATTTCAACACATTGTCAAAAAATCATCCAGATGTCAAAAAATTATATTGGTTTTTTTCCGTTTGATCCTTATTTATTGCAAAAATTCTTAGGAATTAAATTTTAAACAATGGACTCAAACATTTATTTCAAAAACGAGTTCTTGAGCATTGAGCAAGGCTTAGTCCCTATTTGCCATTCTTTAAAAATTTAAATTAATTGTGATAGTATCATTATTTATTGTACATTCACCCAATAAAATATTATATACATAAATAAATTATATTCTCTTAAGTTTTAATCTCGCATTTTTTCAAAAAAATACTATTGAATTTCCAAATAAATTCCACGAGGCTTAAGTTTCCCCCGTTTAAAACCCCATTGTAGCGCTTCGCTGTGCTTTCTACACCACTCCTCCAAGCCTCCTTACGCCGCACGCCACCGCAACAATTATTTTGGTATTTGAAGATCTACAAGTTCTGTTTACTCATCTTTTTTCTTCGTATTATTTTAATTTTTGTGGAGTGGGTTGGCGTTTATTATCATTTTACTTCAAAGTTAAAGTATAAATCAACCGGAGTTCATTATTGTAGGTGATATGAGACTTGTCCGGAGTATGTTCTGGTCTCCCAACGTCCGCCTTTATCGTCAATTTCGACGGCATATTGCAAATCCCCGTCAAGGTATAATTATTATTATTATTTTATAAATTGTCAGTTGAAATGTTCATTGACAATTTATCAGAAAATAACGCTACAACTGCATTTGGTTTTAGTTTAAGTTGAATTTATATACCTGGAGTGTAAGGCGTGTAAATAATTTATTAGTTGGTTAAAACTAGCGCATGGGATGTATAAATTTGGATGAGCATTAGGACCATGTTAAGCCATAAACTCAATAAATTTAGTATGGCATAGGGATCTAATTTATTTTCACTGTTACAAATCCAATAAAAATCAAATCATTTTTAGCCAATTCATTCATTTATTCCTCTTCTTGTTTTAGTGGATCGTGTCCTTCTTCTGGGTAGAAGCTCGTGCGCCATTTTCATGAGAAATATGCCATATAATTAGTACTCTCTCAATTTATTATAAATTGGATAGGTAAACTAGCATTACACCTCGTGACAGAGGTAATCCCCCCACGACTTATTCACATAAAAGTTTATTGCTTAGTATTATTGTAATAGGAGTAGTACTTCCACATGGTTTATTTATTTATTTTCAAGCCTTCTCTTCCTCCTCTTGATGTGACTCTTTAGGTAAGGCTTCACGCCCCCCTCATTGTAAGGGGTTATGCAAACCCAGAAGCATGGGTAGGAGCATACAAACTCTTAGATGGACTTTCTAAACAAGAAAAAAACTGTCATTGCATCTACTTTCACTTAAAATGAAATCTAACATTCACTTATATTTGATTGAGTTACTTATTCTATCTTTTTTGAACTACAATAGAAAAAAGTTTTAGAAAAAATATTTATGTGGAAGAAATCTTAAAAATTCCAGAAAACTAAAATGTAGACTCGTGCTTATGTCATGCTCATATTTGATACAATAAAGTTTCTGCCCAGTTTCTTGTGATTGGAGATTAGATGCAATATGATCCTACTCTATTGCCGCTACAGATGATAATGATTTTGCCTTGAACTTTTTCTTGCATGTTTAACTCGAGAAAACACTGAATCCTATGCAATTTCTTGTCAAGAGAATAAAATTTTCCATCTTGGTGCATTGCAGTGTACGTTGAGAAATCCAGTATCAGACACAAATCTATTATAAAGTCACGTGGAAGGTCATTTTCTGTTTCCGTTCCTTCTGAAACGCCCAAAGTCCAAAAATCTCAGAAAAAGGTCTCGAAGGATGAACGCAAAGCCATGGTGGAAACTTTTGTTAACAAGTATCTTTCTTTCACGCTTGCTTTGTTTTCAGTTGCTAGCTTATGTTGACATTGTCATCTGCAGCTGATTACGTGTATGAATACATCGGAAATGTATTCTTTCATTGTTTCTGTAGAGCTCTCTCTTGTCTTTATTTGGATATCTTATGATCAGTTTGAAGAGAAGCTGATGCCTGATGCCAAATGGAATCTTGGTATTTTGTTTTGTTCTCAACTGACAGAACATTGTGTAACCACATTTCATACTTTCATAAAAGGGTATTTCGGATCAATATAGTTGCTGAACTGTAATAAAATATGCTTTGAAGTTATTAGAATTTTGTACTTGGTGATTACTCTCTTAGAAGTCATTTTAGTCAAAGATGTCAATTAGATTGCCTGACTTTTGGCAAAGTTAGTAATGAAATTTACATTGTAAGATGAAATTTAGGATCAAATGCTATCTAGTTTTGTATGGGATTGAAGGAGCGCTCTTTTTTTATTACTTCTCTCGACACAAAAATTGTCTGAGAAACTTGCATAGGGAAATAGATCTTCTCTTTTACTTCCCTTTGAGAGGTACTGGGATGGTGGTTAATATGGTGCTATTCATGCATTCTTTACATCGAGACATATACCCTATGAAGGGAGTGGCTATACTCCTTGTGTATTGCAGTAAGTTTGCAAGTGTGTTTTAGGATCGCGACTCATGGTTATTGTAACTTCTCTCCTAAGCTATATTTGATTAAAAACACTAGATAAAATATTCAAAATCTAGTGGTGCGTCTTAGAACTAATTTGGTATGGTTATTGAGTTCTAATTTTATTGGTGACATTTCTCTATGAGGGTAGTAATATAAGTTAATTGTCTTCTACTGGTTGGCAGGTATAAAGCCATGAATGCAGGGAAGTTCCCAACTGCCTCCAAGGCTAGGAAAGAGACTGGTGGCTCTTACTATGTTATCAGGCAGATCCTTCAGGAGCTGGAATACAACTCTAAAATGTCATCCATGTGCACAAAGGATTCAAGTTCAGTGGAAAACTATAGTATGAAGAAGAATGCAATGTCCACTGAAGAGTTGTCAGGCTGTTCTGTTACTTCTCAAGATGCTCAAAAGACAAATGAAATTCTAGTGGGAGAAGAATTCATCAATCGCAGCGAGTCTTCAACTGATGCTGCAGAAGTTTCAGGCAATTTATCTACATTCGATGCAGATATTAGTGAAGATGGTCAAATCCGTAACGATATTTCGATGGAGAACCAAAATTCTAACTACATTGCTACTAAACCTCATCGAGGAGTAGGAGAAGCTGAAGAAAGTTTGCATTCACATTCTGATAAACCTGAGGATAATGTGAAAGAGGATACAGGGTCTGAAGATAGGCTAAAATTTGATGGTTTGAAGCCCGAAGCTAAGCAACGGAAGTCATCAAGGTAATTCTCATTATTTCAGGTTTATACTTTGACGTGTTTTGCCGTTGTTGCGTTCTAAAATTTGGATTAATACTATCCTATGCACTGTCAGCAATAGCTCAGATCTATTTGAGCGGGCAATATTCATTGTATTTGAATTATACCATAGTTATGTTAACTGATGGAATTTGCCATCTGGCATTCTTTTTCCTCGTGGCAGGCTGAAATCTCTGTGTGTTTTTATGTATACGCATTTAGTTATATCACACGGAGGGAATGTCCAGTTCATTAATAAGTTATATTACGAAAATTGTTGTCTACTTTTACATGGAACGTTGTACGTTCTAAGACTCGTTAAAAAGTCATGATTGTTTTTTTGACGTAGGGAGTTGTACAAAGAGCCAAGTGAAGATGCTGAATCTCAAGGGAAATCATCAGTTTGGGAAAACTTGAAGTCTCTTGCAAATGGATTTCTGGGTATATGGAAGAAACATTTATAATTTTTTTCTGGAGTATCATTGGAAATTTAAAGTTGTGTTCTATCACTGAAAATTTATCAAAACTGCCAACTGGCTTTTCATGCTCAACACTTGCCCCCAGTAATTATAACATTCCCATGTCCGTCGTGAGGCTACCAACACTGAAGAAAGAAGAAGAAACTGGGCAAGTTCACTATCTAAATTGTCCACTCCAGGACGATTGGGTGTAAAGCGACTGTAGGCCTTAAATTCTATGTAAATGACGATTGATCAGGCCACTGTTGGAGGATTTTGAGAAAATATGTGACTTAGGTTTATGCGGAGAATGGTAGATGTACCCTTTTTTTTCTCTGATAACTCGGCGTCCAAGTTTCGCTTGACTAATCCGAATGGTAGATGTATTTGTTAGCACTGGAGATTGTACAGGAAACATCCCCAACATCTTATTTCCTGATTGAATTACACTGGTTTGTTACCATTTATGTCTCATCGTTTATTCCATCACTGTTATTCGGGGTACTTTTGAAATTGGCTCAGTCAAACAACACGTTTTGTACTTTGACCAAACTTTTTTAATTTTTGCATTCACAACATTGGTTTCTTGTGTTGAAAAAGACAATTGTGCTCTTATTATGTTCCATAATTACAAAAACATATTAATTTTTTGAAAGACAATAATACTATTAAAAGTTTAAATAAATTCAATTACTTTTCCACGTAAATTTTAAAATCAATTGTGTTTATCAATTTCTCCAATACTGTTAAAAAAAAAAATTCTTTTCCATTTGTTAGAACATTGAAATCTCACAAAATTATCAAAGGTTCAACAAAAAAAACTACTCATAGTTGGCACTCGAAATTGATAAGTATAAATGCATATTTTTAATTTCGTTTTAGTTAAATTAGTATATTGTTTGATTGTTTAAATCTTATTTCGACAAAGGCGGATGAAATTTTACAGTATTAAATAGATGTATAATTTTTTTTAGCAAAAAGGAAGAAAAAAATCATCTGTATGCTTATTATTTTAGGAAAAATTCATAGTTGTCTGTAAAGTTTATATTTAAACATTATTTCGTTGGGAAAAAACATTTGAAAAAATGTTTCGGCACTTATCCAGCCGGCACAAACGTTTTGGACCGGTTGGAAACAGCCGACCGTTTCCAGCCGGCCCTTTTTTTTAAATGTTTAACATTTTATAATTTATTTGTTCATATTTAATGTATATTATTTATTGAAGTAAATTTAATAAATATTTAATACTAATTGAAATAAATATTTTTGAAACAAGTAAAATAATCAATGTATATTGTTTATTAAAGTAAACATTAATGAATATTTAATACTAATTGAAATAAATATTTTTGAAACAAGTAAAATAATCAATGTATATTGTTTATTAAAGTAAACATTAATGAATATTTAATACTAATTGAAATAAATATTTTTGAAACAATTAAAATAATCAATGAATTATTTTAAGTAAAAAATTAAATTAAATATAAAATGAACAATTTAAAATTTTATATAATAATTCCTTATGTTTAATCTATTTTCTAATATTTTTAATTTGTGGCAGATATGGCATCAGCATATGTCCTAATTTGTTACTTAGGTGAATTTCTAAAGAATGAAAATGCTCAGTAGGAATGGAAATAGACGAGTGAAGGAGATGAGGTTAAAACAATTTTTATAACAAGGAATACATCGTTTACAGAAATGTACCATAATATACAAAACATGCTTAATGTCGATCCCTTACAGTACGATATGGAATCGAGATTTTTGTCTCATAAGCATTCAACCATTTCGATTCTACCTATAAAAGTTACTTTTGAAGTGAAGATGAAGCATCTAATTAAATTGAACCAAGGTCAAAAGTCGACTCCTATTCAAGTAACTTTATTGAGAAATAATGTCCTCAAGGGTGAACACGAAATTTTCGATGAAGAGAATCGTAATGTAAATGATATTCGGAATACAATTCAGATTATTCATGAAGATGATGTGGTTATCTCTGATACCACTGTTACTTACCACAATCACACTGTTACGCACATAATTCCATCAGCAGTTGAAGACAATGAAAATGAAAATGCATTTGCAAACGAGGATTTGATTGCTTTATCCCGTAGGAGACATGAGTCCGGTGGGAACTCACAGGCCGGACCAAGTACATGGTCCTTTAATTGTTCACGTGTGGTTTCCAATGACGAAGATGTATATATCAGCAACTGTTCGAATCAAAGAAAGAATTGCAAGAGCTACGCCCTGGATTGCTTTAAAGCATAATTTCGAGTTTAAAGTGAAGAAATCAAACAAGTCGACGTACACAATTATCTGCTTTGAAGAAAGTTGCCATTGGCGTTTGCGAACGATGAAGATGGACACGAATAAGTTCTTTGTAGTTCGTAAGTATGCACGGGAACATATTTGCGAAGTGGGTATCCATCGAAATGATCATGGGCAGGCCCGATCATGGTTCATTGTTTGAGAAATAATACACAAGTTTCAGGACCTATGAACAATCTACAAACCTTCGGACATCATTAATGACGTTAGGCGGGAATACGAGGTGGTCATGAGCTATCAAAAGGCTTGAAAGGTCAAAGTATGCACATTGGAGGACTTGAAAGATTCAATCGAGGAGAGTTATGCTAAATTGGCCAGGTATTTTATTGTTTAGGTGTTTATTTTTTTGTTATTTTAATTGTTAATTATTTTATTTCAATTGTTTTTGTAATTATGTAATTTAATTGTTTATTTAATATGTAACTAATTATTTAATTGACTTGTTTATTTTTCTGTTCATTTAATATTTAATAAATTATCTAAATTATGATTATTATTTATTTACATTGACTAGGTATTACTATAACATGGGAATAATTAATATCGGGTCGGCATTTTTTATTGACAAGGATGACGAGAATCGCTTCAAGTATTTCTTTATGGCCCTTGGACAATGCGTTTGAGGATTTCGAAACGTAATACGACCTCTAATCCTAGTCGACGGGATAACTCTTAAGGCGAGATACGAGGGCAAGTTGATTATTACAACATGTCAGATACCAACATCCAAATTTACCCTCTTGCGTTCGGCATAGTCGATGGAGAAAATGATCTAGCGATGAGTTGGTTTTTCACGAAGTTGAGGGAAGTAATTGGGGATGTAATAAACCTTGCAATAGTAACCGATCGAGGGCAGTTAATAATAAATGGTATCGCCGAAATTTTCCCCGAGGCACATCATGATTATTGTATGTACCATATATAGGGAAACTTGAAGACCAGGTATCGAGGCAAAGGGCATCTTGCGTTGTTTAGGAGAGCTGCAGATGCTTACAGTTTTGAATAGTTTGAGAAGTTCATGGTCGAAATAGACAGTAAATGACATGCTGCATAGGAGTATCTAACAGAGATGAAGATCAAACATTGGGCACGATCACATTTCTCAGGACGTCGAGACAACATGATGACGTCGAACAATGTAGAGTAGCTTAATACTTTATTCAAGAAAGATTGAGAGTTACCAATTCTCGCAATGATTAAGAACAATCATGACAAGTTACAACAGTTATTTCATGGTCGACGTGAGGAATCACAGAGTTGTGCTAACCCCGGCTCAAGAAGATAAACTCTTCAAAACTCTAGATGTGACAAAAAATGTATTTGTAGAACCACTGGATCAGTTTTTTCTTCTCCGTGAGATGTGCACGCAATTTCGGATACATCGTGGACTTGAATGATAACACGTGCACGTGTAGACAGTTTCAGTTGAAGAGTTTTTCGTGTACACATGCAGTGGCAGTGGCTATGCATAAAGGATTTTCTCCACACATCTTATGCAGTGCTTATTACATGACTGATTATTGGAGAGCAGCATATATCGAAACAATATTTTCTATACCAAACAAAGTTGAATAGGAAGTTCCCGACCACATTCTCTCACTGAATAACTCGTTGCCGCTAGCAGTCGGACCACGTACTCCTGAACGTACACGTACATCTAGAATATCATCTACTGGAGAGTTTTTTTAGCCTCATAAGTGTGGTAGGTGCAATGCAACAGGGCATACTAGAAGATATTGTATATCTCAGATTTCTCTACATGACAGTGTAAAAGATGTGTAATTTTACATTTGTTAATAACTATTGATAATGTAATTATTTATAACATTGACGTACATTATTTAAGCATATTATTTATGCTAATTATTAGATTCAGTTTTTTATTTAAACATTTCATTCATTAGTTTCATTTGTTACCCACATTATTTATGCATATTATTTATGTTAATTATTTGAAATTGTAGTATTCAAAGTTTTTTTAGACACATTGCGTTCTCCACAATATACACAAAGATTATAAATCGACACATAAACTGTAAAATAAATAATTAAATATTGTATAAATAATTAATATTTTACAATTCTTTCGTAATTTCAAATGAATGAATGAAATGTACAATGTTGAAATAAATGTAAAAATATGTACAATTCTTTACGAATCCCCATTAAATTCAAATAAATCACATGCTAATTTATTTCTCCAATTTTTATATCCATGCTTGGTTGATTGCATCAACCTTATGTGCTACAGTAAAAAATTCTATGTACTTGATGACGAACATGTTGCAATCACCCCTACAATTAAACAATATTGTCTTAGCACATCACCGTCTAGTCAGAATCTAAGTTGTAAATTAAAAAAATAAAATTACAAATACTTACGATATTTGTTGCCTCGCCGTCGTCGTGTCCTGCATGGTGGCCAGTCTGTCCTGCACAGTGATATTCGCTCGTTTTGCCATCATGGGAACAATCAAGACACCGACTCTAGATTTCGCTAGAGTTGACCTTGTGTCAGGCACGAATGATCAGGGTCGTACACATACATAGTAGAGTCGGTGAATATGCTCTCCACTACAATGTAGTGACGATTCACACACACTGGCATGTACAGATGCGTATGCCCTCCCATGGCTTTTTTCCGACACTCGACCACATCTCTACGACCCACTTCATCATATATGCTGACACCGTGTACTCGTTACCCATAGTTTGGAGTGACTGGTACTCAATATCAACGGTGTTCAATATGAGTCGGCCAGAAATGTTGAACGATTTTGGATGTCTTTCAGCTTGATTTCGTAGCAAATCCATAGCCAAGTCGATGTGCTACATCAAAAAACACCAATAAAAAAAAGAGTTATTCCATGAATTTGATTCAAAAATCAAAATTAAACATGCATAATAAATAACAATATTTTAATTTCGCTTACATCGTTGGCGAGCCAGCTCCCGAAGTGGTGATGTTGTGGAACCACTTGTAAGCGTTTGAGATCGTTTTCTGAGCAATTGTGCTGCTGGCCCTGAAACAATAAGAACAGAAATTTTAGTTATAAGAAGTATACATGTGTCAGCGTTTGCGTACTGTACTAATTCTATGTAACACAAAACTTACTCGGGCCTAATTGCTCTTCACTCCGTCTCGAAGGCTTACCACTTGGCCTGGTCCACCTCCCTGAATAAATTGGGCTGCGTCCAGTCAACGAACCTCATCCTCTTCGCCTTCGCGGTTAAGGGAGAAATGATGTACTGTTATGATACCATCGGCCTCTTATCGACCATCAATTTCGATACGTCAACAACACGTGTCCTCTCCTCCTCCGTCTCGAGGATCTCCATCTCCCCAGCCATTGGGACCACCTCCTCGCCCGCTATCAGGACCATCTCTTCTGACACAAAGACTACGTCTGACAAGTCTAGCGTCCTCTCGGGTACCATCCCCACCTCCGGTACCCTCTCCTCCTCTGGTACCCCCCGTATCCACTGCACAAGCACCCCTACCTCCTCGGGTATTCCCTCTACCTCGGGTGACGTCCTCTCGGGTACCACCTCCATTTTCGATACTCTCTCCTCCTTCGGTACCCCCTCGGCATTCTCAGGTATCCCCCGCACGGGCACCCCCTCCTCTTCGAGTACACCTCCACCTTGGGTATTGCCCTCTCAAGTACCCCCTCTACCTCGAGTATCCCCTTTACACCCTCCATCCCCATCATGTCATTTAAAAATAAATCAAATGCAGCAACCGATGGCCACAATGAGTCAACATACCCCATCTGACCCCGTCCCCCTTATTAACCACCGATCCCTCTATCACCCCCATCGTCCCTATAGCCGCCAATCCCTCCATCCCAGTACTGACCTATACCTCCGTCATCTTTTCCATCCCGATAATCACCCGTCCCACGCAAGCCTGCTATGTCGCCTCGTATCGCTACAACCTCAGCATGAAGGCCCTAACCCAGCTTGTAACATCGCAACATCATATCGTAACTCTGCCATGTCTCCTCTCATCTTCGTCAGGAGTTCGAACAAATTAGTCGTCGAAGCACGGTGAGTAGGTGCATGAGGTGATACTGGACTGCCCTCATGAAAAAATAACAATTACAAATTAATAATTTAACACAAAAATTCAAACGACAATTAATAAATTATTTTTAAGTAACATACTCTATCTCGATCGACTCTGAACTCAGGCACTCTATCTCGATCAATGCTGGTCTTAGGCATCTGAACCTCTGGTGTAGTCGGACGTGATCTTCTCGACGGAGGTGACATCTTCGCCGGACATGATCTCCTCGGTGGAGGTGACATCCTCGGTGGAGGTAATACTGAACTACCCTCCTGAAAAAATAAATATTACGAGTGAATCACTTAATTACAAGATCAGAGTGATATTCAACAAATCCTGCACAGTAACATACCCTGGACTTAGGCATCTGATCATCATACGCAGTCAGAACAGACAATTCGTGAATATAAAGCTGACTCTCATCCTCGATCGATGGTGCCAACTCAGTGAGTACTTCAAGTTAACATTTTGACATTTCACAGTTAATGACTATGTATTGAGATTGTAGAATGACATACAATATAAATCGCAATTGTATAATACGTACCTCGGGATCGTCGAGGAGAACCGATAACTATCTGGCAAGTGGCTTGTCTTGTGCTCGCCAGTGATGCATCCGAGGGCAGCATGTCTCCCCTCTCCTCGCATACAGACTAGCCAAGATGGGGATAGTCTCATACACCCATATCTGCAGCAATTACAATTATTATGTATAGAATTCAATAAAAAAAGCGTAGGTAATACATTAACTTAAACATATACATGCAGCGTCAACGACAGTCCATATATATCGTACTTATCCTCTTAGGCATCGAAAACCCCCTCCTGAACACGCGTAATGTATCTAGAAAACATCTTCGGCCCCATGGGTAGTTGTTGAAGGCATCAATGTCATCAACAACCTCCAAATGAAAAATGTCAATCGATGTCTTATTGTGATGACACCGGAGTATGCTCTCGATGATAAACACCAAGCCTAGCTTCAGCCTAACAGATATCTGATCACATCTCCTTAATGTATTTCCCAACTGCGCTAAAGTAACCGTGGTCTGTCCACGAAAATATTCATTCAACAGTCTCCTATTCCTCGGAATACGGGCCCTCGCCGCTTCTTCATCCGTACATCGCAGTTTAGTGACAAGCGCAAACTCAAATATGGAGAACGTCGCTACCTTGCCCCGAGATCAAAATGGAGAACGTCCCCGTCAACTGACTTCAGCAATCGACATAACAAGGCATCGAGCAACTGCCCAGACCACTATACATCATGCAACGAATACAATGGCCATAAACATGATCGACGTAATATATCCGCGTGCTCGTCATCCAGCAAATCTAATATCAAAGTAAAGTTGGTAAAGTTTCAATTCAACGTAACTTTACCAGCGATCTGTTTGACAACGTCGTCCAGATGATATTCCATCCTACAAAATTTCAAATACTAGAACACTATGCAGATGATGATAAACAAAAATATTACAAAAATAAACCAACACACTGCTATTATATGCAATAATCAACAGATAACGGAATAGAGGAAATTAACATAAATTATTATTTTTCGTATACTTAATTTTACGAATGTTTAAATATTTATTTAAATTATTTATGTATATTACTTATTTAATATTTAATTATTTATTTTAATTATTTTACTAACACTTATTTCGATCGTTTATTTTAATATTTTAATTGCTTATTTTTTAATTATTTTACTAACACTTAATTTAATTGGTCATTTTTTATTAACGTTTAAATACTTATTTTAATTCTTTATACATATTCCTTATTTAATATATAATAATTTATTTTAATTGCTTTGGAAATAATTAGTTTGATTAATATTTTAATTTCTTAATTTAGTTTCTTATTTTTATTATTTTTCAAATGTTTAAATATTTATTTAAATTCTTTATGTATATTACTTATTTAGCATTTAATTATTTTACTAACACTTATTTTGATAGTTTATTTTAATATTTTAATTGCTTATTTTAATTATTTTACTAATACCTAATTTAATTGTTTATTTTTTTAATGTTTAAATACTTATTTTAATCTTTTATATATATTGCTTATTTAATATTTAATAATTTATTTTAATTGCTTTGCAACTAATTCATTTGATTAATATTTTAATTTCCTAAATTAGTTGCTTATTGTTATTATTTTACTAATGTTTAAATATTTATTTAAATTCTTTATGTATATTACTTATTTTATATTTAATTATTTTACTATTACTTAACATAAAATAAGTAATTAAACTAAATTAGCAAATAATAAATATTTAAATAAATAATAAAACATTTCGAAGAAATAATTTTAAATACACAATATACATTAAAATTAAACAATTCAAATAAATAATTAAATATTAGACAACAAAATATAAGCAATTAAAATAAATAATTCATTTCAATATTTAAAGAAAATAAATAAATATGTAATTAAAAACAAAAAAAAATGTCCAGGCCGTCCTCGGTCAATTGGGCATAACTAGCCCAGACCGCCTAGTCAACTGGGCGCCCGTCTGTCGTACTGGTCGCCTATGGAGATCGCTAGAAACTCCATTTTCGGTGATCTCCATTTTATTTTCGCCCTCCCAATCAGTAAAATTCCACATTTAAACCATAAACACAAGGATTTCTCAACACATGTACATAAAAATCGCGTTTTTTTTCCTAAAATCTGCATGAAAACATGATTTTCTACTAAATCAAAAGCTTCTTTCTTCAGAGAGAAATGACCAATTGGGTCGTCGATTTTTCCTTTTTTGTCGGTGCCTGGGTCGACTGTGCTACAGTAATTTTTCTCTTTCCTCACTCTCTTCTCTCTCTTCTTGAAATGGTAAGAGTAAAATTTGGATTTTTTTTTGTTTTTGCTTGGCTTTCAAGATTTTAAACAATTTTGCTTTTTTTTAATTGGTCAAAAGCCGTTTTGGAAAAATGGCCAGATCGACCAACCAATAGCCACTATTTCCTCCTATTATCCTCGGCACTATTGATGGGCATAAAACCAAATCGTACCAATGTGTATTAGCAAAATAGAACTATTGACTCTACTCTATTAGTGGAATGGAACTGATCAATTCTTGTATGGCTCCTTTAGAAATTAATGTGCCGTTTGATGGAATAATCCATTCGTACCTGACGTTTACTTGATGTGAATGAGGGGGTCAGGGCCCACACATTTATTTGACGTGGGTCCCGACCCCCATGTGAGTAGTAGGTAATCCAAAGTGTCAAACTCTGGGTACCTGTAGCAAAGTTCCTATTTGATAACCATTATTTTGAGAAAATGGAATCATAAATTGTGATTTTTTGGAGAATTTGTGGTAAAAAGTAGAGATATTTTGCATTTAATTACAAAATATTGTGTAAATTTATGATTGAAAATTAGTATAAGGTTTAAAGAGTTGAAATAATGATTTTCAAACAAGGGCTAAATTCAACTATCCCGTTTGACCCTCATTAATTTCTATTTCATTACATTTCATTTTTCTCTCATATTTTCAACTACACAATTTTTCATACAATAATAGTACAAGTAAATTGAAATTTTTTTCTTCTTTTTTAACTACTCATTTGAAAAAAAAACACTATTCCACCCATTTTTATTCCACAAAATGGGGGCCAAATTGGGGTTAATTGTATGTTTGTTAATATTTAAATTATAATTTAAACGAGTCAAACACACTGACCCAGAGTTTATGGATTTACAAGTTATTATTCACTTTTTGAATAGCATTTTTCAGAGAATATGTAGAATATCTTATTAAATGAGTGTGATTGAAAATGAGTATGTGAAATAAATTAAAGTAAAAAGAATTAAATATGGGCTTATTATGTAGATGTGTAGTTTAAAATGAGTATGAGAATTAAAAAGTTTTATAATAATGGTTATCAAATAGGGTTTATATTCCAAGTAGTAAATTTCGAAAACAAAATTAAAGTTGAGTGATTCAATTGAAATTAAATTGAAGTTCAATGACTTTATTGAGACAACTTTAAGTTTTGCAACTTCAAATTTCAAGTATGATAATCTTAGTAAAGTTTCAATTGATTAAATAAATTTTAAATTGTCTCAAACAGATCACTACATTTTAATTTAATTTTAATCGTATCATTAAAATTCAATTTTAAATGATCACTAAACTTCAATTTTATTTTGAAGAAATCACTGAGGATACGTTAGATTGTCAATATTTTTCCATAAAAAATATGTTTTTTTTATCCAAATTTTTACTTTTATGCTGTTTAATTGACATTTTTTCATAAAAAATATTTTCCTAATTTTGATTACGTAACTATGTTTTCCTCAAAATCAAGTAAAATATTTTCTCCAGAGAAGCTAAGATTTTATTTTTGAGAGAATTTACTCTCTTTTTCTCCTCATCTACCCACCAATTAAAAATATACAGGTATTGGTTAAAAGTTAAATCAATCAAACACATTTAATTGACAATTTTTATGTGAATAAGTTCCAAACAATTGAATTAACTAAAAATTATTTTTTATGCAAATTTTATGCTTTCAATTAAACGCACCCTAAATTCTACTATACTTTTGAAAGTTTACCACTTTGTCACATCGGTCTAGATCAGAAAAATTAAAGTTTGGTACCATAATTTTGTACCCATAGGAAGAAGTTGGGGCTCGACACTGAAAATTTGGAAGAGCCCATAACCAATCGAATGGATGTGGCAGTGACATCTTCTTCGCCATTGTTCTTCTCATATCGAACACCTGCTCTATCTTCTTCTTCTTCTTCAATTTCATTACCAAAAGCAGCACTAGCTCATAATCATCGTCATGTTCAAACGAATGCGATTCGTCCCAAGAGAACATCTTTACCGGCAGCAATTTCTTCCTCCCCAATTTCGACGGCTACTATGGTATCTTAATTTCTTTGTAGTCTTTCTCTAGTAGGTTGGATTTATTCGATTGTGATTTGTTGTTAATTACTCACCAGGACTGCGAAATCGAACTGGAGAATAGAAAATTTGATTTACTCTCTGTTGTTAATGACACCAATCGTGGCCTTGCCGCTACTCCAGATCAACGCTCTTCCATCGAGGAGGCCCTAGTTTGTGTTTTTTTCTTCCATTCAGTAATATAAGGTTACTGTTAATAAATTTGTGTGGCAATTTTACAATGGGTGTGGTGCGTGCAGGTGAGGGTGGAAAGCTTTGATGCCGGAGAGCCAGTCGAGTTGGATATATTGGACGGCACATGGCGTTTGCAGTATACATCCGCCCCTGATGTCCTCATTCTCTTTCAATCCGCTGAAACTCTTCCCTTCCTTCAGGTTTAAATTTAACTAATTAGCATTGTCAATAACGAGAATGTGTATAATTTGCAATGGGGACACAATTTGGCTTCCACAGGTTGGGCAAATTTTTCAGAAGTTTGAATGCAAGGATAAAAATGGCCAAGGTATTGTTCGCAATGTAGTTAGATGGAGCATCCCCAATTTTCTCGAGGTTCCTTCCTCTCTTTTCTTCATCTTATCAGCTGGATAATTTGTCGTATCTCAATACATGACATAGCCTCGTTAAAACTTTTGAAAGTATAATCGGCATCGTTGTTCGAGTGGAAGTTGATAATCAATCTTGCTTTATGTTTAATCTGGTGCTCCATCTGCCCCGTGCTTTATACACTAAGTTACCATGTCATTTCATTATTTCCCCAGTATATTTTAAAGGTACATTCTTATAAAAAAAATACGACGAATGGGGATGATTGGGAGCACAATGGGAACTTCATATTGAGAACAACAACAGTTATTCTTATGAAATTAAGTAATTAAGACGTTCATTTTGTATCTTAAATTGCTGCCTAGTGCCTACATTGCTGATGGTCATAATAATGATCTCCCAAAATGGAACGGGTTGCCATTCTAAATGTAGTTGCACCACAATCTCAATGGAACTAATCGAACTGGGCTGACCAAAGTGCAAGCTGGGGGCACTTGTATTGGATTTTTCCAAAATTACCACAACATAGGCTCCCTCCCCTTCCAAAAGTTTGGGTGCTCAAACCCAAATCCTAACCTTGAATCAATAAATTCATCTCTTCCATTATCTAACCAATGTGGTACGTTTTCCCTTTCTTTCTTTTACATTATTTCTACTTTCTTCTTCCTCCCTACTTCCAGTGGAAGAAGACAAGAGACTACTTGTGTATTCAATCAAGACTTTTAATGACTTTTTGAAATTTAAAAAGTTTAGGGGTTTTCAATTCAGACTTTTTTTGAGACTCTCTAAAAGTATTGATGTACTCAATTGAAACTTTTATGGACTTTTAAGAAATCTCTAAAAGTCACGGTGTATTCGATTGAGACTTTTATAGACTTTTAAAAAGTATCTAAAAATTATGGTTTATTCAATGAAATTTTTTTAGAAGTCACTATAAATCTTGAGGTATTCAAATTTTAATGACTTCTAGAGATTTTTATAACTTTTAAACAGAAAGTTTTCATATAAAATCTTATAATTTGTTTCTCATTAATTACGAAATTTTGGGAACTTTCACAAAAAAAATATTTTTTTTTTCCTTCTATGGACAGGTATGATTAAAATATATTTTTCCCTTTTGATTATATTTATTTCTATTTATCTTTCTCTCTCTCTATTGTTAATATTTATTTTATATGAAAAAAAATTAAATTTGATCCTTGTAACTTTTTTTCATTCTTTTTTTTTTTTTTTATGAAAACAGATCTATTTATAATTAAAAATTATAAGATTTTATATAAAAAGACTAATTTATAATTAAATTTAAATATATTGATTTTTTATCTACTCTTTTAAAAATATATATCATATTGAAATACTGAATATTAGAAAAATCTTTTGAATTCTACAAATTTTAATAAGTTCATAGAAGTCTACGAAAGACTTTTACTAATTCCATACAAATCTATAAGAGATCCACAAAGTCCACAGAAGTCATCACTTAAAAAAAGTCTATCAAAGTTTTCAAAAGTCCCAATTGAATACAATCCCCTAAGAATAAAGACAACAATTTCTTCATAATTCATAATTCGCACTTCCAACAACTTCTTTATAACATCTAAAACAGTTGAATATATCTCTGTAGAGTATGTATATGTGTGTATATTATTTTCTTTATGTAGTAAATTGTATAAATAACCCTCTGAGCATATCATATAGTGTCTGCCTAGTGGCCTTTGTATGTACTGCATATTTCTCAGTTTACCCATCATGTAATGGAGAGAAGTGTTTAGCTTCAAACTTGAGAAGGGAAATAAGGATAACAGTTATTCTATATTGCAGATTCTGAATTGAGATTTTGAGTTCAATATGAGTTCCTTCTGTACTCTTTAAGTTCGTTTTTAGACATGGGTTTGTTCTGCAGTTCTACACATTTTATTTTATTTTTGTTAAAAGTAAAGTCAGTCCTCTGTTTCATCTCGTTTACTTTTCTTCAAAATATTCTTGTTAAACAATAGATTTTGAGAAAGAATAACAGTTTCCTTGTCACAGGAGCATGAAGGTGCGACACTGCTTGTGTCAGCAAAATTTTCAGTTGTTTCTAAGCGTAACATCTACCTTGAGTTTGAAGAGGTTTGTCTCTGAAACATGATAAACTTCCAAATTTTGTTTTAGGGCAGGTGAGTTAATGTCTCCTAAATGAAAGAACGATCATATGCATATGGAGACACAATCTCCCTAAACCAGGAGTCCTCATATTTGTGTCACCAGCTTATGACATGCTAACCTCAAAGTATCACATAAGAAGCCAATTCTGTTTCAACTGTTAGGTGTCTTTGGGTTTGGTGTGGATTGCATGGACAGCTCTGCATTGATAAAATTTGTGAAGATCCTGCATAGAATCTAGTTTAAGAGCTTCTATGGGAGACAAGTCAAATTATGTGGTAAGGGAAGACACATCTAGTAGAGATACCAAGAATGTATTTGATTTTTATGCATAGAACTATAGATTTTCATATTTACTGGTGCAAATATATATATATATATATATAAATTGTAAAATTGTAAGTTACACCGACAATTGACTAGTGTCGACAATTATCAGTAGCAGTCAAAAAGTCATCAAATCTTTTAATGCTTTATTATTTATTGATTGCATTCTTCCATAAACAATTACGCTCTTAAAAATGATAAATGCTTTAATTAAAAATGACAGTAACTTAAAAAATTAAATTTCAGTAGCTAAAAATTAATAACATATTTTGTTCACCAATTACCAATGGACATAATGATTCTTATTTTGTTCCCTTTACCCTTTTTCTCTTTATGCATGGTAAGTTGAACTTGATAACAATAATAAAAAGCTGGTAAAGGCATTTGAGTATCCCTGTTTATTTTTCAGATAACCATTCAGAACATACAGATCAGCGAAGAGTTGCAAGCTCTAATAGCTCCAGCATTACTACCACGGACCTTTCTGAGTTTACAGGTAAATCCTCGGATATAGCTTTTTATTTCCAAATCTTGCTCACAGATGTGCATATTACTTGCTACTCACAGTGTTCCAAAATTTAGTGCATGCATAGAATAATTTGATCCAAAATTGCTGAGCTTCATTTTTTCTTTTATCTAGTTATTGTGAAATATAATTCTTCACTGAGATTCTATTGATAACTTTCAAAATTATTTAAGTACATAACCAATCATATGACCTGGTTGGATAGCATCATCTAGGGGAAGCTTCAAGTTTTTCCACATTAAATTAATGAGCAAAGAAAAGCTGAAATCAATTAGTTTCTGAAGCCAGTTAGTTATTTATTTATTGTTTTCCTACGAGCTGCACAACTGCCTTTTACAGATCTTGCAGTTTATCAAAACTTTCAGATTTCAAGTTCCTGTCAACAGTCCGCAGAGGTATGCATGATACCCTTTTTCATTATAAATTCCAACTCAGTTTGATTTATGGGGAAAGTGAATGGTTTGCAGGCGGTCTGCAGGCGGGCTATATTACCTTTCGTACCTGGATAGCAATATGCTTTTAGGCCGTGCAGTTGGAGGTGGTGGTGTTTTCGTTTTCACTAGGGCTCATGCTTCTATCTGATAGGAGCAAGTTATCAAGGAAATGAACGTGTGCGTTTCACTTACCTTTCCGATACATAAGGGGAGGAAGAAAGAAGGGGATGAAGAAGAAGAGAAAAAGAATGAATTTTGGATAAACTGTAGATATATTGGTTTCAATATCACTGTATACTCAAATTAAGTTATCGGTATTCTTGAAGAAAAGTTTATCCTATTTATCACTGAATCAATGTCGATCATTTCCTTCAATAGTTGTGCTGAAGGTAAGAATGCTTAGTGATACTACTAAGCTTGCTTTTGAGTATGAGCCTATGAGGAAGAGCGTCGATAGTGCCTTTCTGATGATATATGATCAAGTAAAGGAATGTGCTCGACTTATAGGTATCTCAGATACCTATTGTCAAATGAAGCACAGATATGCTCGGTCATCCGACGTGGATAGGCAGAAACTCCGACTGCCATGTCTTAATTTGAAATTTCCTTGCTTAAAACTGTTCGTTGGTTTTTTCTTAAAACACCATGGCACCCGTTGAGCCCAAATCTGATGTGCCATGGCTGTCATTCAAATAAATGCAGATCAACCCTCCTTTGAATTGGAACCCCTCTTCATAGCTAATGTTTGATACCTCAGCATTACATCTTGCCGTCTCTCTTATTTACTAATTGTACTTTTAAGAAAGGATTTTGCATGTATGGGCAAATTTTGTTGAGTGGACGTGAGACTTTTGGATGAGCTATTGAAGAACCAATAAATGATTGTATATATAGGAATTGCATCTTCAATGGGATCACCAATATTTCGAGCCGAAATATATGTTCCTGCAGTCACATTGGTGTCGATATAGCTTTAGCATCGAGTGTTTTCGAATTCGCTCTTTCAAAGACGGTCGACAACCTGACTGGCGTGGTTTGCAGGCTATTGCGTCAGTCTGAGGGTTAACCCAGTGCGCACCCGAAGAGTAGCAGCTGTGAGTTTTTCCGTCATAAAAAAAAAAAAAAATACGGTCGACAACCTTGTGAAAATACGCGGTAAGAAATTTAGTGCACCAAGAGCAAACACTTAATAAAATTAATCCCCATACATTAACATATTCTACGTATTCACGTTTATGGTAATTGAAGTTATAGTTACACTATTGATAATTAGGTCAAAAAGATTAATAATAAATCTTAAGTGGTGCCATTAAGTGCAAACAAGTCATCAAAAGTTCGTTACACCAAGTTAGTCAAGAGAATAACGTGCGCAAGGACTCCCAATATTTTCGAAATTTCATTAATATAAAGAACTAAACTAAAATTCTAGAATGAAACAAAATCATAATCTAAAAGAAAGGGAAAAAAATCCAATTCTAATCAAGAAGGGGAAAAAAATATATATATATTCTAAGTGAAAAAATAAAGAAGAAAAAGAGAAAAAACTATTACAACAAAAAATCATATTAGAAATAATCAACTACTATCCTATTCATAATATGACTGTCTAACGTCAATATCATAAAAAGAAAAAAGAAAAAAAAAAAATCCTATTTTCGATTTTTAAATATATACATCTTTGGCTAACAAAAGAACTTTATTGTTTATTTTCTGTTACAACGCTTTTTAAAAAAAGAAAAAAAAATTCAATTTTGAATACTTTACCTTTCAAATTCAAGAAAAGGAAAAATATATATAATAAAGAATTTCGATTAATGCTATTTAGCCCACTGGGATTGCAATTCTAATCTAGGTTGCCCTAGATAATAGGTTAAATGAAGATGAAATTAAATAAGTTATTCAATTTCACTTATCATTTAATGTCACGTTAGCACCAAGCTGCAATCTAATGGGACTAAATAGTAAATAGTATTTCTATTTTCCTAATCCAGTCTGGTGAAAGAAATCTTGAGTAATATTTTATTATGTTTTTACCTTACTAATCCTTCTACCAAATCCTGAAAGGAATAAAAAATTCTGCTCTGTATATTCTTAATTTATCGGAGGAAACCAAACCAAACCAAACCAAACCAAACCAACTTTTGTTCATCAATGGCAGCCAACTTACCATGGGATATCACCATCGAAATACTCTCCCGACTTCCAGTAAAATCTCTTCTGCGTTTTAATTGTGTTTCGAAATCTTTCTATTCTTTGATTTCTCAAGATTCTCACTTCAAAAGGAAACATCTCGATCATCAATCTGCAAACCATAACTTGATTCTTAATCTTGAACATGCACCTGAATGTCTTTTTTCATGCTCCCTTTCATCTTTATCATCCGATGATCAGGAGGACGTGGTTGTACTTGATAATCCAATTAAAGTCGAATCCTGGGACTGTTTACGTATTGCCAGATCTTGTAACGGATTGCTTTGTATTCAAGATATTGCAGGCATTGTCTGCATATGGAACCCTTCAACCAGAGAATTGAAGAGACTTCCAGATTGTCCTAGGGCCAACGATAGAATCGCTTGTTCATTAGGTTACGACTCATCCTCAGATGACTACAAAGTCCTAAGCATTCACGAATCTCTTATAGGCGATCGTGTAGCCAGAACTGAGTTGCAACTATGTTCACTGAAAAGGGATTCCTCCTGGAGAAAAATTCAGGATTTACCAGGCATGAAATTCAGCTGGTATGATAGTTACGACTTCCTCAACGGAGCATTCTATTGGATTGAAAACGTTGGCAGCTATTCAGATTTGAATGGACCTCTTGTGATTGCTTCATTTGATATAAAGAAAGAAATATTTAAAGAGTTTGAACTATTTCCACCAACTAGGTATTCATATCAATACACTGTATTCGACGTATCTGTATTAGGGGGAAAGCTTTGTCTGTACAGCCTAGGCTCGGATGTATCGTTTGATCTATGGGAGATAGAAGAATATGGTGTTATATTCTTTCCAATTCTGGAAAAATGTGCTCTTCATTTTTTTTTTTTTTTTTTTTTTTTTTTTTTTTTTTTATAACCATGGGTGTTCGGGTCAGCTTACGTGCACCTCGACTAATCTCACGGGGCCCTGAAGTTTACAGTCGGGTATTCAACTTAGTGGCTTTGAGGAAACTCGAACTGGTGACAATTGGAAAGCAAACCCAATGTCTGACCACTGAACTACCCATCAGGATCCTGGAAGAGATTATTTTAATTTTAAGTTTTTATCAAACTATCTACATTCTTATGTTATATTAAAGATGTTATTATGCTCTTTATGTCATTGAATCCGTCAACAAGATCTTGAGGAATGGTGCAATTAGTTTTGAGCGTGTTTTTTGTTGCCTTGAGTAGATTTATTTGTGGTATGAAGGCTTCCAATGACTCAATTTTGAGCTTTTCTATGGAAAACAACTTCGATATATATGCAATCCCAAGGTAGATCAGCATCACATTTTCTCGGCCAATTACTAATAGTCAATCATTTATTTCTAAAGTAGCTATATTTTCGTTAACAAAGACGAGAAATATCGATTGTTAGATTACCTTTCCTTGGAAGACATGGTAAATAAAACTCTCGCATGATCTAAAATAAAACTTTCTTAGATTACTTTTCCAATTACTTAGAAACATGTCCATTACAGAAATAAAATCATAATCTAAAAGAAAGGAAAAAAGAAAATTCCAATTCTAAATAAAAAAGAAGAAGAAAGAGATAAAACACTATTAAAACAAAAAAATCATATTAGAAATAATCAACTACTATCCTATTCTAATATGATTGTCTTACGTCAATATCATAAAAAAAACCTATTCTTGATTTTTTAATATATATTTTTTGGTTAACAAAAGAAGTTTATTTACTGTTATGGGACTTTTAAAAATTTCAATTCTGACTAATTTACCTTAAAAATTAAAAGAAAAAAATTGAAATTTTAATGAAATTGTTTCTTTTTTGCGGCCTAATTGACGTATTCGACTCTAACTCAAACATAACTTTCCTATTCTATCCAATCTGGTGAAAAGAAATCTTGAGTAATATTTTTATTATCCTTTTACATAATTATTAATCCTCGTACCAAACCAAACCTGCAACTCGTGTTCATCATCCCTAACAATGGCGGCCAACTTACCATGGGAAATCACCATGGATATACTCTCCCGACTTCCAGAAAATCTCTAATGCGTTTTAAATATGTTTCGAAATTTTTCTACTCTTTGATTTCTCAAGATTCCGACTTCAAAAGGAAACATCTCGATCAATCTGCAAATCACAACTCGACAACGACAAGGGCTATTCTTGATCTTGAACATGCACCAGAACGTCATTTTTCATGCTCCCTTTCATCTTTATCATCCGATGAACTCGTTCGTCAGGTCATGGTTGAACTTGATAATCCAGTTAAAGGAGCAAAACGTAAAGTTTACAATTCTTGTGATGGATTGCTTTGCATTAAAGATACCGCAGGCAATGTCTGCATATGGAACCCTTCAACCAGAGAATTGAAGAGACTTCCGGATTGTCTCAGTGCCAACGGCAGAATCGGGTATGGATTAGGTTACGACTCATCCTCAGGCGACTACAAAGTCCTAAGTATTTACAGATCTAGTAGAGGCCATGGAGGAAATGAGTTGCAATTATGTTCGCTGAAAAGGGATTCCTCCTGGAGAAAAATTCAGGGTTTCCCATGCGTAAAATTGGGCTTCGGGAATAGATATATCTTCTTCAACGGAGCATTCTATTGGATTGCAGAAACAGGCGGGTATTTTAATAGACCTCTTTTGATTGTATCATTTGATATAAAGAAAGAAAAATATAGAGAGTTTGTACCACCACCACCAATTAGTTCTTCAGATCAAATTACTGTTGTTTCGTGCGGGTTCATTGCTAAAATTAAAAAGGGATCAGACGATTGTGTAAGGGACAAACCTCTTGAGACAAAGTCTCAAAAAGGGGTGTTCTTTATTGGCGTTGACTTTACAATTGGGAACTAAAAACAGAATGCCTCCAAGGGGCGCAATCACACGAATTACTGAAAGAAATGTTTAAATCTAAGTTAAGAAATTTAAAATTACATGTTCTCTGTTCGATAGTTTTTGATTCGGTCCTTTGCTCTATGTCTTTTCTTCCTTTTATACTCCCTGGATGATCTCTTTGTGATCAACCGCCTAAAAACTGCTTGATCGTTCTACAACTGCCCACTTTCCTCGTAATGACCAACTTGTCATGGAACTGCCTTTTTTAACTGCTGCCATTACTCTTCGTCGTTCAACCATTTTCGATTGAATTCCTTGAATCGTGGAACGTGATAGGGCTTCTTTAATAACTGCTTTGATAACTGCACTTCTTGATAACCACAACACTTTATATTTGCTAAGACCTTGGGCGACTCGAAGCTTTGGGCGAGAATAGAGTAACAGCTCTGGGCGACTGCATGGCACTCCATTCGCTCAGATTTTGGGCGACTTGCAAACTTGGGCGATGGTGTTACCGCGTTCTTGGGCCTCCCTATTTGGGCCTTCATCTTGAATTGTTTGATTGGGCTTTGTTCTTTGGGCTATCTGATTTGATTGGGTTTCGTTCTTTGGGCTATCTGATTTTGGGATCCTCTAATTGGGCTTCATTCCTTGGGCTGTTCGATTTGGGCTGAATTTTTATGTGTCAACAATTATCCCCCAATATGGCAGAATTAATACCAATTATTAAATTTTGCCATATTCAATTTGGGTTTCCAGCAACATTCGAAATTCCCAAGAATTTCAATCATTATTTTCTTCCATAGCTTGAAAAGGTGCGACGTTTTACAAACCCTTATAACCCCCAAACACGCCATTTCACTGTACCATTAAATCACGCCTCACTTTTTCGCATTTCTCTCCCACGATTTACTGTTCATCTTTTTGCTTCCCTGTTACGTAACTCTGAAAAAACTATGTTTCATCCCTAATGGCTACTTCACAATCTCAATCTGGCGACTCCTTTAGTTTTGATGACTTTCAGAAACTTTTGAGTCGTCCATACATAACTCCGAACTTTCTCCGCCTGCCAATGTCGAACTCAATGAGTTCTACCTAGGTCATTTCTTCAACAATGCAGAGGCAGTCGAATAGGCGGCGGTGGGCCAGCTGTTTCCTTGTACTCAAGGCCCTCCATTTCTAAACTCTCTGCCGCTGGGGCCACTTCGCGAAAGAGGTATTCGCACTTGGCTTAAATCTGACGTAGTTTTCCGTAGGTGGCATGCTCGCCTTGTAGACCATGGTCTTACTAAGGCACTTTTTGATAATGCTAGGATTTCTGATTTGTTAGAAATCTCTATTCAACCCCCTACTTTTGATTCAGCACTTTTTTCGTTCGCTCTAAGTTTTTGGTCTTCTGAATATAATATCTTTGCTTTCCCTCTTGGCCCTATGTCTATTACTTTAAGGGATGTTGGGGTCCTAGTGAATCTACCACCTTTGGGCGATACCATTTTTCCTGGTATCTTGTTTTCTGGTGGCGCACCAAAGTTTTGGTAGAAACTACACCGAGTCTTATTCAAGCCTGCAAGCCCTTCATAACCATTCGAGCGCTGAGCCTTCCCATACTGAGCGAGTGGCCTTTCTTCTGGTTTGACTTTGTAAATATGTTTTGTGTGTGCCAAGCATAAAGCCTTCCATGAGTTATTTACCCATAGCGCACGAATTGACGCGTGGCAGGCCTTGAATTTATGTTCTTTCTTTTTGGCTGCCCTTTATAGAGGTATGGCTTCTCTTCAAACTCAATTGAAGAATGGTGCATCTCCTACTGGTAGTGGACCTCTTTGGTTCACTCAACTGTGGTTGAGATCCTATTTTCCATTACTTGGTGCTCCATCAATTTCTCGTTCTTCTGCTAGCTGCTATGGGCTAGCCATTGAGCCCTTGGCTCCTGTAAATATGTTTAGAAGGGACATTTTTTCATTCGTTTATTCTTTGGATTCAATCCCTTCCTTCTTTCCTTTTCCTCCTTTTTTGACTCCAAACTATGTGCATCCTCCCTCCACTATAGACAGCGCGAGCACCTCTCTGCTCATTTGGATCTAGTTTTTAACCGGGAGGGAGTTATTTCATGATATTTTAACTGGGACTAATGCCAAGGTAGGGGTAGAAATATATGCTCCCAATTTTTTGCTCGCCGACTTGGTTTCGGCCAAACTTGGCCTCTTCCTCCTTGCTATTCAAGGAATTTGATTGACCGCTTCCATATTATTAATAAGGTGGAGACAGATGCTATAAATGCTCGCAATCTTCTTTTAACAAGCTATTTTTCATTAGCCCCTTCAATTCTAGCCACGCCATCCATCCCCTTTTTGAACAGCTCTGGCCGTCAGTGAAGCGCAGATTGTTTGCGACTGATGTCAATCGTGCCTTTCATTCACTGGACCAGCCGAGCATTTCTTCTCCTCCTCCTATTTTAGTCACTCCTTTGTCTATCCGGAGTTCTTCTCCTCCTCGTCGCGCTAAACAGTCTGCTCGCCCATCTTCTTCTTTCCCTACCAAACCTACTGCAGCCAAGAGTGCCCCAAGCCGCAAACGGCCAGCCTCAGCATCTCTAATTCTGGAGGATGATGATGATGATACCCCTCTTATTATCAGGAGGAAGGTAATTAAATTGATTTACTCACAAGCATACTTTTCCATACTTGAAACTTTTCTGTGTGCTGATAATTTATTTGGACTTTTCAGAAAAGTTCAGCCTCTCCTTTAAAGGCTTTGGTATCGGCAGCTCCTGCTCCATCATCCTCCGCTGAGACTGCTTCATCCAAACCAGCTGATGAAGGAACTACGCTTAAAGAGATATCTTCAGTCCCAGAATCCTCATCACAACCAATGAATGAGCCACCTTCTTCCTAGAGCGTCAACCCCCCAAACATCGAAGCAGAAGGTAATTCAGTTTTTTGATACTTTACCTTTGCTTGTGCTATTTGGTTTCTGATTTGTTGCTTTTGAGTTTTGCAGATGGTCCTATGAGTCTGCCCGTTGTGGCAACATCTTCTCGCTCAGACAAGGGGAAGTCCTCACGAATGGTGGAGTCACAGGTGGTAGACTTGGCTGAGGATATGCCATCTTCCACGATTATTGATGAGGTAATCTTTGCTTCACTTTTATTTCCATCTTGTTCGTTGTAGTGAGAATCTTCAATATTGGCAATTTTCTTTGCAGGATGCTGACAAGATTGTGCGTTCCATCCAAGACTTGTTCCCTTCCTGGGGGCAAGTCAAGACATCTCGCCCTGCTCCATCTGGTCGTCCTGCTACTTCTTCAGAAGAAGATTTGAAATTCCTCAAGCAGTCAATTTTTGAGTACGTGTCTTTCATGGATATGGACGTTGGTAAGGCTAGTGCTGCCAGACACAAGGATAAGTTTGAGCATTTGAATGCAAAGTTAGAGCAAGCACTGACACTTCCGTCGCTCGATCTTTCTGCCGATTTTAAAGCGACGTTGAAAGTTATCCATTCCGAGGTCCTCTCCTTGCTGGCCAAGAATGCTGAACTAAAGGCCAAAAGTACTCAATATCTTCGCGCCGTATCTGAAAAAGAGTCTTTGCGTCTGGAGATCAACAAGGCTGAGGACGAGTTGAAAGAAATCTCTTCCGAAGTCATGATTGAAGACTCTTTGATGGTTAGTTTGGCTGCTCAGATGAAGGAACTTCAGGCCAAAATGGACGACTGCAAGGCGAGAATGGCTGCTAAAAAGCGCAACGCCTCCCAAGGAATTGAGCGAACTAAGTCTTTGGTCGAGCAATACAAGAAGTTGGAAGTTGATGATGATGTCGTGGTTGAATTGAAAATCACTTCCTCTCGGCAGAACAAGGATTGGGAAAAATTTAGGGAACGAATTCGTTCAGTATGGGGGTGGATTGTAATTAAGACATATGACGCCTTAACTTTTCTTTTTGTAATTTCGCATTTGACTTTCCTTTTGTAACCTTGTTCATCATTAATGAACATATATGTTAACTTCTTGTGCATTTATTTGACGTTTGTCTTTTAATCGCCAATTCTTCAAGCATTTAACTGCTTTGTGCTAAAAATCTTGCACATTTTCTCTTGATATTTCCACCTCTTTTCCCAAGACTTTGGGCTACTTAATTCCATTTACTAGGCAGAATGTGGCTGCTCATATTCTGTCTCTTCATCTCCACCCCCTATAAATGTACGTATGCTTCGCACTTTCCATCTTCCATCTTCATCTTCATCTTCATTTTCTTCTTCGAAACCAATTTGCTGCCATTGTTTGGCATTCTGACAATCAATCTGAAACCTTCGTCTTTCCATAAAAATGGATTGTTTGGTCCCCCCATTTTACTATTTGCCTTGAGGTCACCTTTGGTGTGGGAGGTATAGGAAATATTTTTTGGCCAGCAGCAAAGTTTTTACCATCAAAGTTCTTCCCATCGTCTCTTTGTCCTTTACAAGGAGTTCGATGATAGAAGGTAATTTTTGGGATGTTTGCGGGCCACCTTGCTTGCTGAGAGTTCTTCTCAGTCTCTTTGCCCGCCATTGCAGCGATACATTTAGGAAGGTGGTGTGAGGCCAGTCCACCCTCTTACTCGGCGATCCCACCATTGCAGCGATGCATTTAGGAAGACGGTGCAAGGCCAGTCCACCCTCTTACTCGACGATCGACCGGGAGATTAGCTTACTTTAAATTGTAGTTTGTAGAGCATCCGTTATTTGTATTTTTGCATCTTTGTAATGAACGTTTGATAATAAATGACTTTATTTGAACGTATTTCGCTCTGACCTTGTCATCCTTAATCGTTCAACATATTTTGATTATACTTTTATCTGTTCACATTCCCATAAAGAAGGAACATATTTTTTCAAATATTTGCCGTTAATGAATTTCACGTGCTTGGTGCCATCTAAATCTTCCAAATGATACGCTCCATTGGGCAACACACTGTTTATTTTGTATGGTCCTTCCCAATTGGGCGACCACTTTCCGTACTTTGGATCCTTGCTATCCAAAGGGAGTATCGTCTTCCAAACTAGTTCACCCAAGCTGAACGACTTGGCTATGACTTTTTTATTATAAAACTTAGTTATTCTTTGTTTTTGAACTGGCAATCTATCCAAGACGTCCAACTTTAATTCGTCCAACCCCAATAAATTTTGAACTAGTGATTCGGTATACTCATCATCATTCAACTTATGTTGCAAGCACACTCTAATTGATTGTACGTTGATTTCCATAGGCAAAACGGCCTCCTGTCCATAAGCAAGTAGGAAAGGAGTAACTTTGGTACTTGACCTAGGTGATGTTCTATAAGCCCACATGGCCTTATTCAGACATTCGTGTCAATTTCTGACATTTTTATCTATCATCTTTCTGATGATATTTTTTAGAATCTTATTAGAAGATTCTGCTTGTCCGTTGGATTGAGCGTATTATGGTGTGGAGTTTACTAATTTAACCCCAAA
>NC_036240.1:9286085-9309579 GCF_002742605.1 Olea europaea var. sylvestris | reverse complement strand
ACGTCGTTATATATCCTATTAACGCATTGAAATTCTACTTGGTCGAATTCTTCTAACAATTCTTGGGCGATCTCATATTGACTTATAATGGAATCACTTTAGTATTTAAAATCACCAATCAATTGGTGGATTACCAATTGAGAATCGCTCCTAACGATCACATTTCTTACTCCCATATCTATATTAGTTCTAGGCCTACAATTAAGGCTTCATATTCGACCTGATTGTTGGTGCACATTCTGTCTTAAGTGAATGCGAACTTGTAGCAAATCTCTAAAGGATTAATCAATGCTACTCCTACTCCTGCACCTTTAGAGGTTTTTGATCCATCGAAATACAACACCCAAGATTTTAGCTTGAACGAATTGATTTCTAATTCAATTTTTTCAGGCATGTCAAGGCATGGATGATCGGCTAGAAAGTTAGCCAAAGCCTGATTTTTGATTGTCTTTTGAGGTATATATTGTATCTCGAATTCTGATAAAGTTAATATCCAAAGACCTACCCTTTGGTGTAAAATAGGGCGCGAGAACACATACTTAACTAAATTTACTTTAGAAATTAAATAAACGGTTATGGGCCGTAAATAAGCCCTTACTTTTGTACATGTGAAATACAATGCAAGACATAATTTTTCGATAGCAGAGTAATTATATTCACATTTTGTTAACCGTCTACTTAAGTAGTAAATTGCCCTTTCTTCACCAAATTGGTCTTCCTGTGCGACCATTCCAGCTATTGATTCTTTTTCAGCCGATACGTACACTTTCATTGGCCGTCCTTGAATTGGTGACACCAACACTGGTGGACTTGATAAATATGTCTTCAGACTTTCAAAAGCCTTTTGATGTTCTTCTTTTTAGACGAATTCGTTGATTTTTCAGCTTTAAGAGAGGCGAAAAGACTTTAGTTCGCCTTGTACAATTAGAAATAAAGCGTCTTAAAAAGTTTACTTGGCCTAGAAACCTTTGCAATTCTTTTTTGTTGCTGGGTGGTTTGGCCTCTAAAATGGCCTTTGCTTTATTTTTATCAAGTTCAATCCCTCTTGTGTACCAAGAAACCTAGAAAATTCCCTGCATTAACACTAAATGCACATTTCAAGGGATTCAACTTTATATTGCTTCATTCGCTCAAACGAACATCTTAACTGTTCGAAATGGTCCTCTTCTTTAATGGACTTGACTACTATGTCATCTACATACACTTCAACAAACTTGCCTATCATATCATGAAAGATTAAATTCATTGCCTTTTAATAAGTTGTCCCTGCATTTTTTAGGCCGAAAGGCATAACCACCCATTTAAAACATCCTAGAGACTCAGGGTATCTAAAGGCAGTTTTGTGTATGTCTTCTTCAACTATATAAATTTGATTGTATCCTGAATACCCATCCATGAAAGAATACATGACATGTCCGGCAGTCGAGTCTACTAAAGAATCCACCGTGGGTATTGGATACTCATCTTTGGGTGTAGCTATGTTTAAATTCCAAAAGTCTATACACACCCTTAGTTTACCATTCTTTTTTAGTACTAGCACGATGTTGGACAACCATTTGACATATCTGGCTGTTCTAATTAAACCTGCTTTCAATAATCGCTCTATCTCTTTTTTAATCTCAGGGAGTACATTAGGAGCAAAACGTTTAGGAGGCTGCCTATGAGGTTTAAAATTAGGCTTAGTTGGTAACCCATGTTCCACCAAGTCTCTATCTAAATCAGGAATTTGTTCATATTCCCAAGCAAAACAATCTTTATACTCCTTTAGCAAAGCGATTAATTTATCACTAACCTCTTGATCGAGCATCTGGCTGATGAATGTTGGACTATCTTCTCCTTCATTGCCAATATTTACTTTGATCAGAGGGTCTTGTGCTTGAGCGTATCCAGGTTTGATGATCAGCATCACTTCTTCGTCCAGTTCCCTTGTAAGTACTTCTTCTTCTAAACAGTCCACCTTGTTGACTTCTCGGCCAATGCTTTGTTCTAACTCGAATACTGCTAATTTGTCCTTCAGCACTTTCAGGGCTGTCTCTTCTTTCACCTTGTCATTGCATTCCTTATTGAAAGCCATTAGTCTGGCTTTGAAGGCCTGAATATCGGCCATTTGCTTTTGTAACTTAGAATCAATTCAAGACTCCTTGATTATTCTTTTGCCAATTACTGGCTCTTCTAAAGCCACTATATTGGGCCTCATCTGTCTGAACATTTCAGTGAGTGCGTCTACTGAAAATGGCTCTTCGCTTTGCGCGAAAACTTGAGTTTCTTCCCCATCTTGTACTACCTTGACAGGTCCATAGTTTCCTTCGTACATGAACTTTTCCACCGAGTTTGCTTCTGCGACAAAAGGTCTATGATCGGCCTGTACCACCTCTGCTTCGCCTTTGTTATTCCAAAAAATCAGGCATTGATGGAGCGATGAGGGTATACAACGACTTTCGTGTATCCAATCTCTTCCTAGTAACACATTGTAACTAGTAGGACCATCTATTACAAAGAAGACTGTGGTCCTAGTAGTCGTCCCTATAGTTATGTCCAATGGCATAACTCCCTTAACTGAAGTTGCTCCTCCGTTGAAACTCGTAAGGATAACCTCTGTTGGAATCATGTCACCCTCTGTCTTTGCAAATTTCCTCATCATCCTAGATGGAATGGTATTTATAGCTGCTCCATTGTCGACAAGCACTTTTGCCACAGGGATGCCGTTAACTAGAGCTTTAACGTACAATGGCCTCAAGTATTTAGTCAATTTCATGGCTGGCCGTTTAAAAATAACCTTTTCGACAGCCTTTATTTCTACTTCCTGCTTGTTTTCTGTTGAATTATCCCCATGTGATAAGTCAACGTGCAGTATATCACGCTGATCCTCTATCTCCTGAATTTCATTCTTACTTTTTTCTAATGCTTCCTCATCAGTTACCCAACCTGTGGGAGGAGGCATTATTCTTGGAGGTGATCCATACTTTTCAGAGCGAGGCAGGCACTCTCTTCTTCCTTTTGGGTGTCCCGTACAGTACGTAGAAATCGAAAGGACGCCCAGATGGTTCTCCTAACAGATATACTTCGCGAACTCCCTCTCGATGTAGTTGCTTCAACAGAGTATTGCGCGATACTCCTCTCCTTCTTCCTTCTGCTTCTAGGTCGATTTCTTCTTCAATGTTTGTCATCCCGTCGTCTTCTTTATTGTTGTAGGCCTCTCTAGAAGTCTGGCATTCTTCATATTCTAGCACGCAAGCTTCTCCTTCGTTGTCCTCCCTTTCTTCTTCTTTTTCTTTATTCTTGAATTCATTGGCCAGTAAATAATTATTGACCACGACAGAAGGTAACGTATCGAACTGGATAGTAAGGGGCTGATCTGGATCTTCTCCATCCCTTCTGTCCCGCTCAAACTTTGATCTCCCAGAAGAAGTTTCTGGCAGTTCTTTCATTGATTCATCTGTACCGATTTCTTCACTATCCTTGAGAACATTTTGATTGGCTATCTTGAGTAGTTTAGGCGCTTTAGGATGTGGCACTCCTGTGTCTGCCTCATCATTCATCCATAGTTTCGTTGGAAACGCCTTTGTTGGGTTCTAGTCATCTCATTGAAGGGTACTGTTCTTCCTGCATTATACTGGAACGAATGCCATACATTTGGCCGGCGAGGTTGCTGCCTGAATGTTCTCCCATTATCTGCTGGCCTGAACTGCATCTCAAAAGGTGGTCCTCTATAGAATGATGTACCTCGCCCTCTACCAGGCTGAGTGTTTGGGAAGAAAGTAGGGCGATGGGGATGCTGCTATATCCCTGGTTTCTCCGTGTTCCCACTCACTTCTCTTTTACATCTTGCACACAGAACGTCTTCGTCCTTTTTTGATTCTTTCCCCTTGATTCGTTCAAAGACACTGGGATGTGGACTAGGGTCCTCTTCTCCATCATCTACGACCAACTTGAATTTTGGCAACTTGTTTTTGAAACCAGACGTCACCATGTTCACTCCAAGTGGCTGTGGAAAAGGATTTTCATCCACTGCCATCTTCTTCTTTTCGTCGAACGTAATTCGTCCTGATTCAATGGCATCCTGCAATACATGGCGAAAACTAAGCAATTGTTAGTCAAATGTGACCATGCATTATGCCACTTACAATATTTTTTACCCTTAATTTGTTCAGGGTTTGACAATTTATACTTATCGCTCAACTTTATCTGCTTATCCCTATATAATTTATCAAATATAAGGTCAGCTTTGGTTACATCGAATGAGAACGTTCTAGCCTTTATGTTTCCATCTTTCATGGGCTCATCTTTACCCGATGGTCTAAGCTTAGCCATTATAGGACAAGTATACGTGTCTCCTTTGACCAATTCGGCCAAACACATTTCGGCTTGGTAGTATGACTCGTCGCTAATGGTATGAACGTCAAAATTTGGGTCTTTGTAATAAGTCCCTTTACTAGAATTTTTCATCTACTCTTTTTCTCTTATCAGTCATTCATACCTAATCACATTCGCACTCAACTGGAAAAGGTCAAGAAATTCCTTGTCTTGGAATTTCTTTTTTAAATTAAAGCTCAAATAGCCCTGAGCGATTTTGATGAATTCTTTTTCGGGTAGAGGTACAAAACACTTGCTTCTTGCTATCTTGAACCTTTGTAGAAAACTTTCTGCCTATTCGTTTGGCATTTGACGTAGATTCGCCAAATCAGCCAAAGTGACTTCAGACTCAGTTTTATAAAACTGAGCGTGGAATAGCTGTTCCAATTGCTGCCATGTTTGAACAGAGTTCGCTGGCAAGTTGATGAATCAGGAGAAAGCTACTCCTGTTAATGAACTAGGGAAAAACCTCATTTTATGATAATTAGTTACATCACCACTTTGCAATGTGAATCGCCCTACGTGTTCTAGAGTAGACACCTCTCCTAAACCGGTAAACAGTGAGAATTCTGGCACTTTATACCCTCTAGGCCATGGATATGCTTGGTCTACCCAAGGATATGGCTTTGTGTAAGTCGGCCTAATGACGGGACGTACCCCAAAAGCCATCTGATCCTGTACGATTTTCATAATCTGATTCCTCAATATGACGTTGGGGTCATATGGAATTCCTACAGGTTGGTTAACCGGTTGATTTGCATGAGGCCTGATATTTGGTCCTTGATTGGCAACAAAGTTACCATGATTAGGGCCATTACCATTAGCCTGAACATCTATTCCCTCATTAACACGTAGGGTATTCTGTCCATTGTTTAGGACATCATCTCTTATATTTGGATTACCCCCCAAGTTAGGCGTCCACTACCATTGTTCTGATTTGGCACTGCAGTACCCCCTTGGTTTGAAGTAGAGGGACCAAAATGTGGTTCTACCCCTTGATTCGGATTTAGGACTAAGGGATTATGTCCCACAATTGCCCTAGTTGGAAAGTGATTTGCAAGAGGTATAACCGGTTGACATATTTGGCCTACTAACTTATTCATTGTTTCGTTCAAAGTGTTTAGTTGTTTGGCCATGTTGTCATAATGTGATTTCCATTTTGGGTAAATCTTTCCATATTATGAATACTTCGAAGATTTACTTGTTCAATGACGTCTTGTGTGAGTTCTCCAAGTAATGCACGCATGGTTCGAGGACTCAACTCTGTCATTGGTTCCTAACGACTGTTACTGCTCTGATTCTGTCCATCTGTTCGTGGAGAGGCATGCTGCTCCTTATATCGCTCGATCACAAACTGGATTCCTCCCTGACTTGCTGCTTCCTTATCGGATCTCTGAGGCATATTATTTCACCTTTTGTATTTTCAACACCAAACACCACTGTCCCACCGGGCGTGCCAAATTGTTTCGCGCGGGTTCGTCGCTAACAATTAAAAAGGGATCAGACGATTGTGTAAGGGACAAACCTCTTGAGACAAAGTCCCAAAAAGGGGTGTTCTTTATTGGCGATGACTTTACAATTGGGAATTAAAAACAGAATGCCTCCAAGGGGTGCAAGCACACGAATTACTGAAAGAAGTGTTTAAATCTAAGCTAAGAAATTTAAAATTATATGTTCTCTGTTCGAGAGTTTTTTATTCGGTCCTTCGCTCTATGTCTTTTCTTCCTTTTATAATCCCTGGATGATCTCTTTGTGATCAACCGCCTAAAAACTGCTTAATTGTTCTACAACTGCCTACTTTCCTCGTAATGGCCAACTTCTCATGGAACTGCCTTTTTTAACTGCTGCCATTACTCTTCGTCGTTCAACCGTTTTCGATTAAATTTCTTGAATCGTGGAACGTGATAGGGCTGCTTTAATAACTGCACTTCTTGATAATCATAACACTTTATGTTTGCTAAGACCTTGGGCGACTCGAAGGTTTGGGCGAGAATAGAGTAACAGCTCTGGGCGACTGCATGGCACTCTATTCGCTCAGATTCTGGGCGACTTACAAACTTGGGCGATGGTGTTACCGCGTTCTTGGGCCTTCATCTTGAATTGTTTGATTGGGCTTCGTTCTTTGGGCTATCTGTGGGCTATCTGATTTGGGGATCCTCCAATTGGGCTTCATTCCTTGGGCCGTTCGATTTGGGCTGAATTTTTATGTGTCAACAACTGTATTCGATGTATCTGTATTAGGGGGAAAGCTTTGTCTGTATAGCCGATGCTCGACAGAATCGTTTGATCTATGGGTGATAGAAGAATATGGTGCTATGGAATCTCTGAAGAAAATACTTAGTATTAGAGTTGACAAGAAACTGTGAGTCGGACTACAAATTTTCAAGCTTTTGTATTTGAGTTTCCAGCCCTTGTATTTGTTTGAGGATGGTAAGATCATGCTTCATACATTAATTTGTGGACGAGAACGAGTAGATATTTACAAGGATGGAGATTCAATGCCAAAAAATACTGTTGCTAATTTCAAGATTCATAGTCTCTGGACAGCTAGGGGTGAACACGATTCGATTTGAACGATTTGACACAAATTTTCAAACCAAATCATTTAAAGCGGTTTGAAATTTTTCCAAACCAAACCACTTCGATTTCTAAACCAAACCAATCCAAACCATTTTTTTCGGTTTGGTTCGGTTTAAAACCACGGTTTAACAAAAAAGAAATATAATATATATCAAATAAGTTAAATCATAAATATTAGTCTAAAATTTCATGTTAAAACATAAATTATATTATTAAAAAAGTACAAATCAAAGTTATATAATTATAATCATTATAATGCAACAACATGATATAAATATTTTAAACTCTTAGTCGATACTAATGACGTCCATCTGCAAGTGTAATACATGATTCATTTTCTTCATAAATATAAAATATAGTACATAAATTCATTGATTATAGTTAAATCATGTAAAATAATTAATAAAAGAAAATGAATAAAAAAATTTAAATATAATAGTATCTAGCTACTATAACTTTTTGTGAATCATTCAAAACTTCTACTAAATCTAAATATTGGTGAATTACTTTAAGGAGATCGAAAAACAGACAATTATTAGAACAAAACAATATAATTACCAATAAAAATATAAAAATAATTACCCAAAAAATAAAATAATTTTGATATTTTGACTTGAATTTGAGCAAAATTTGAGAAAATTATTAGAAAGAAATGAAATGTGCACGTCTGAATTAAAATCTAGATTTTATTCTCTACTCAATTGTAATAGAGAATCGATAAATGTGGTTTAGTATAAGTTGTTCAACACTTTACTCAATTTGAAGGTTTTACATTCACAGTTATGATGACTTATGAATATTTGGATATGATTAATTAATTAATTGAGATGTTTAATTATCGATTTGAATTTAATTGAATCATGTCTAATATAGATATATCTTTTTAATTGAAATGTGTTAAATTTTAATTGGATTAAATAAAATTTAGAATAATTTATTTTCAGATTTTTTTGGTAAACGATTTGGCGGTTTGAAATGGTTTGCAAAGGTTGAAACCTAAACCAAACCATTTAGAAGCAGTTTGGTTCGGTTCAAAACCAAAACGTTGACGGATCCACGTGGAACCAAACCAATGATTTCAAGAAAACGGTTTCAGTTCGATTTTCCACCCGTGCAACGCACGTGTTATGTCATTTTTTAAGTAATATTAGTGTTTCAAAATATCTATTCACTTCTCTCAATAAATCTACAAATTTGATTAATTGTTTAAAATGATAAATGGAAATGTAATCTTTATATATGACACACACTCTGCATCTTCATATATTATTATTAATCGATAACATACATGAGTGTACTTGAGAGTTCAAGTTGAAGTCAAAAGAGTTCATATTTGTCCAAAATAATCGATACATATAAGATATACGAAAAAAGAACTACCGAAACATATATATAATATTTTTTGAACACACATATTTGATGTACGTCTAACTATTTTCGATATTTATTTAGATTATTCAATGTCTCTATGATATAGTTCTCGAAATTAGTTTCGAGAGAATACAGAAGATTTATGCATTCGACTACCTTATTTTGTGTTTCACTACTTTACCTTTGAATATCCCATAATATCTCACTTCACTCCTGAAATCACTACTAATCCTACGCATGTAATGCTATTGTTTTGCCTGATTTGAATTTTTAAGTAAAAAAAAAAAAAATAGTTGACGTCATACTACATAATATTTTTTTTAAAAAATGATGTAAATTATATTGAGAAAATTATTGCGAAAAAATAATAAAGATTAATAAAATAACTGATTTAAAAAAAAAAGTTATACATATTTTTTAACGCACACGTTTGATGCACGTTTAACCATTTTCAATATTCATTTAGATTATTCGATGTGTCTATAACATAATTCTCTTAATGAGTTTCGTGAGACTATCTAAGATTTATGCATTCGACTACTTTACAATCGTCGATAAATTTATAAAGTTAGCTTATTATCGAAATTCTTAATTTTTTAAATGATGTCTCTTTTGACATTAAAAAAACTTAAAAGTTTATTAGGAAATTTTCTAAATGACGTCAAAAATTATTGTTGCAAAAAAATAATAAACATTAATAAAATAATTTATTTTTTTAAGAAAAAAATGAGTTATATGCATTTTTAAAACACACGTTTGATGTACGTTTAATTATTTTCAATATTTATTTAAATCATTCGATGTGTTTATGATATAGTTCTCGAAATAAATTTCGAAAGAATATAGAAGATTTATGGTAAATTTTTATAAAAAAAACTAAATAAATCAACCAATGAAACCCAAAAAAAAAAAATGACAAAAAAAAAAGATCGCTTTGCTTCGTGCATCACGAAGCAAATCTCCGTCGGAGTCCCTTTTTTTTATTTTTTTTATTTTGGTGTCAAATTTTTTTCCTTTTTTTTCGTTGGATGATTTATTTAGTTTTTTTTAATAAAAATCTACAATAAATCTTATATTCTCTCAAAGTTCATTTCAAAAATTATATCATAAATACATAGAATAATCTAAATGAATATAAAAAATAGTTAAACGTACATCAAATGTGTGTGTTAAAAAATACATATAACTCGTATTTTTCTTAAAAAAAATCAATTATTTTATTAATATTTATTATTTTTTTGTGACAATAATTTTTGACGTCATTTAGAAAATTTCCTAATAAACTTTTAAATTTTTTTAATGTGAAAAGAGACATCATTTAAAAAATTAAGATTTTCAATAACAAGCTAACTTTATAAATTTATCAACGATTGTACGATAGTCGAATGCATATATTTTCAATATTCTCTCGAAACTCATTTCGAAAACTATTTCATAGACATATCGAATAATTTAAATGAATATCTAAAATAGTTAAATGTACATCATGTGTATGTTAAAAAATGCGTATAATTCGCTTTTTTTCTTTAAAAATAATTATAAAATCAATTATTTTATTAATGTTTATTTTTTTTCGCGACAATTTTCTCAATATAATTTACATTATTTTCTTAAAAAAATATTATGTATCACCTAGTGAAAAAAAAAAAAATTGCTAGGAGCAAAATTGCTATTTTTCTTGTTTTTTTTTTGTCAATTTTTTTTTCACTGGTGATTTATTTAATTTTTTATATTAATCTATCATAAATCTTCTATTGTTTCTCGAATATCATTTCAAGAACTATATCATAATTATATCGAATAATCTAAATGAATATTGAAAATAGTTTAACGTACAACAAACGTGTGTTTTAATAGATGCGCATAACTCGTCTTTTTTCTAAGAAAAATCAATTATTTTATTAATATTTATTATATTTTCCCGACAATAATTTTTGATGAAAATTTCTTAATAAACTTTTGAATTTTTTTAATGTCAAAAGAGACATTATTTAAAAAATTAAGAATTTCGATTTCAAGCTAACTTTATAAATTTATCGACGATTGTACGATAGTCGAATGCATAAATCTTCGATATTATCTCGAAGCTTGTTTCGAGAACTATGTCACAGATATATCGAATGATCTAAATAAATATAAAAAATAGTTAAACATACATCAAACGCGTGTATTAAAAAATACGTATAACTTGTCTTTTTAAAAAATTATTTTATTAATTTTTTATTTTTACGTGATAATTTTCTCAATATAATTTACACCATTTTGTTAAAAAAATAATGTGTTTGACGTCAATGATTTTTTTTTGTATGTAGGATAAATGTATATATGGCATAGGAAGTATATTTTCATGAAATCTGTCATAAAATGAAGAAAATAACTATAATTGGAAATTTGGAAGGGAAAAAAAAAAGCAAATTTTGACCTTGAAAACGATTCCCACCCAGCGAAACTTGGTGGCCATGATATGCGTGCCAAAAAGAGCTTTACGAATTGGGATCATGAGCGCAATTCTGATAATCGTAACGAAAGTTATGACCAAATTACCAAAAATACGTATAAAAAAAAAGCAAAAAAAACATAATAAAAAACCCTCCGTGCAGCGCGAAGAGAACTCTTCGCGCTGTAACACCCCGCATTTTTCTTACTATGTGAACCTAAACTTGTCATTTAGCATAAATGATTTATTTGTTTACATGAATTTTTAGAAAATTATTTGAGTCAAATATTTAAAGTTGATAAAAATATATCAAATATTATACTCATTTTGTAGCTCGTATTAAATAATATAATTTGGGTTCAAGAAAAAGTAATTTTGGGTTAGTCACGTCCGAGTTATTCTAATAAAAAGAAAAATGTTAACCTTTAATATTTTATTAATATATATATTAAAAAAAAAAGACAAAGGAAAAGGATACGATTCATGTAGGAATTCCAAAAGATAGTAAACATAATTACCAAAATAATTATCCTAATTAAATATTAATTAAATTTATTGATTTTAAATTATGTCACCAACCTTTTGAATTCCTTGTAGGTTATGAGCGAGTGATTATATATATGGTGCGAGATGAGAGTGTTTTGTATTAGAAATTTTATGAGTCCACTTTTATTTTAACACACAAACACTTTATTCACTTCCACATTACCATTTCAAATCACTTTTGTTTCAGAATATTAAGTGTTAACTGAGGTAAGAATACATGGTGCAAGTGGTAAAATCTTATTCTTGATATTTATGTAAATTTGGCATGAAATACTATAAGGCATTCTGGTCGAATTTTATATTAAATCCTTCGGGATGGACCGTCAGGTCAAAGAAAAGAAGTTAAATCTTATGGGATGGACCTCTGGGTCAATATTTTAAATCCTACGGGATATGGGATTTTTAAGAAATTTCTTGAGCTGTTGGAATCGCGACCAGTTGCTCTAAATTTAAGAAATGTCGGTATGTTATGCCATATTATGTTTATATCATGTTATAAGAATATGCACGTATTTTTACTGAGTATTTTCAAAATACTTACTCTTACAATATTTTCAGATGAAAACGGATCGTGTGGATGCGTGGAAGATTGACAGAGCGATGCTAATGGGGTCGTCAAGTAAATTTTCTAGAAAGATAATAGTTCACTTTTATTTGAAGAATATCGTGTGCATGTTGTTTAATATGTTGTTCAAGCATTCGATATGTTATGTTAAATTTTAAATTTATAAATTTCAAATCGAGTATTTACGATATATTTTCGCTTAAATTAGATAGAGAAAGTTTTGGTAGCCCCTCGAGCTTATTTTAATTTAAAAATAATATAATAATATGAAAAAGAGTTCGGGGCGTTACAGCGCTGCACGGAGTATATAGAAAAAATCACTGAAGCAATTTTTGACTTTCTGAACAAGTAACTTTGATGAAAATATCATGATATCCCTAAATGTTTTTAAATTTTACACCATCACAAGGATATACTTTGGACATTCCAAGCAAATTTTGACCGACAACTGTAATTGTTGTCCCGTTTTCTTGTCACAAACTTTGCAGATGTGGGGTCCAGTAAACCAATGCAAGGGTAAAAAAATCCACAAAAATTTCATTGGAATGCCTACAAGGCGCTGCAAAACAGTTTTGCTACAGTGGTGTGAAATCTAAGGCTACAAAAATGAATAGTAAACTCAAAGAGACTCTTATAAGAGAAGGTAGGAAAATATTTTATATTCAAAAGTCAAAATCAGTTTAGGAACAGATAACTCAACCAAGTGTGAAAAGAAGGGTTACAAGAATGAATAGTAAATTTCAAAGCGGCTCTTATAAGAGAAGGTAGGATATATTATTATTTTTTTAAATTTTAAGTTGTTATACACTCGAGTGCGTGTAACATAAGAGTAACAGTAACTAATATACAGTAAACATCTATCATGAGATAATGCATTCTGTAATTCAAATTCAAGTTCACTTCCTATTTGCTGATCAGTTCCTTCAATTCTGTAATTCAAATTCAAGCAAACAAGGTAGAGATGCAGCCATTTTGAATCACATTTTCTGGGCCAATTTCTCTTTCATCAAATTCCATTTGGGTGCAACTAATAGAAGATCACTCATTTCTAAAGTAGCTATAATTTAGCTAACACCTCTCAAGATCCAAAGGAGCATGGCGTCTAGTAGCAGAGTATACTATTCCAACGGTTCTGGAGAATAACGCAAGCCCTGTCACATGGAATAGCCTGCAGTACAATTTGCTCATCTACAATCTTTTCTTTTACGAGACCTAGTCTCACCAGGTTTTTTATGGCCTTGTCAACTGGCATTTCAACCTGCGGACAGCTTCATGAGTTGTTGATCAACAAAGAGGTGAAATATCAGATGGAACTGATTGTTAGATTACCTTTACTTGGAAGACATGGTAAATAAATCTCTCGCATTCGCCTCCAATAGTTCTGGTGTCAGTCACCTGCATTTAAGCAATAACCGATATAATTGTCTTCTCACTCTAAATAGGAAATTTTTTAGTTTTGCAGAGAAGCAATCTGGATTACGATTATATTTCTTGTCAGCAACTTTTGGGGCTGTTTAATATTGATGGATCGAACTTTAACCATCTCTTCGTAAAATCAATTGGTGTCTAGTGAGGGCATGCTAAACCTTTTAAGGCATTCGATTACCCTCATTTGAGTGACCCAATCCCTGGGCTCAAGAACGGCACTATTGCTCCCAGCGATCCCAAAATGACACTCTCATGGCTTAAACACATGACCGTGACTCTGACTCTAATGGCACTTGTTGCACTGGATTTTAACTATCTCATCTGAGAACCAATTGGTGTCCAATAAAGTAAGGCTAAACCTTTTATAGCATTTGATCACCAACATACAAGTAACCCAATCGCCAGTCATAAGAGCGGCATTGCTGCTCCTCAACAGATATATTGGAGGACATAAATATCGTTTATGAGAAATTAATTGTTACATAGTCTACTAAATACAAAAGGGAATCCACATTAATGAAGAAAAATGAGAAAGAAAGCACTTTTTTAAAATGAAATGAGCTTGGCCCTGTCTAGGCTTTGATAAGTCGATTTGAGATTTTTCTATTCGAGTAAAATAAGTAGATTTGAGCTTTTTCTATTCGAGTAAAATTTCTGAGAATGCAAACAGCCAGGATGCCAGGCAGAACAAAATTATCATCTAAAGCTAGCCAAATAAGTATGATTCTCACTTATAAGGTTGATGGAACAGTACTCCCGTAAAAATAAAAATAATGATGAAAATAAAACCTTCTCTTGGGAGGTTAGGCCAATAGGCCTAGCCCCTCTCCTAGTACTAGTTTTCTTTTGTTATTAAAAAATGTGCAACAGTGTGGTCAATTTATTCAAAAGATTGATAGAAAATAAAAGCTAACCTGACTACTCTCTGCTTTAAGTAGTATTGCATAAGCCAAAATGGCTTCCTTGTACTGCATAAAACGTCAGAAGGAAAAGAATGAGGTATATTATGTTATTCTTTGTTTCAAATCAAGCAAATGCCATTACGACAGAGTATCGGAGCTAAGGAGAGTGGAGGGGAGTTCTGAAAGAAATATTTAATCCCATCTCCCTTTTTCACTGGCTGTAATATAAAGATCAATAAACTATCTTAGCAATTTCTTACTTGCTGTTGTTCAGAAGCATCAAGAAGAAAATGAATGGAACCAAAGCCACTGGCTACTGTTTTCTCATAAAGTGTCTTGTTGACCAGAAGCTGAAATAAAGCTTAAACAGGTGAAGTGAAGATGCATGATTCATTCAAAACAACCAGGGGAAAGGATGAATTTAACTTACTTGATATCTGTCCCTGGTCTGTTTGTAGCCCAAAAGTACACGAGTCAAATATATCACAAGTGCACTGACAGCAATCACATCTAGAAGTATTGCTGATCTGTAGAAGTTAACATAACATTAACATTAGGATGATTATACATTGAGAAAAACCGCAGTTGAACATGTAGATATTCCGAGATTATGGGATAATTAGGATTTGATTATGTATGATTGTATAACCTTATTTAGATTAGGTAATTTTTTCTTTTTTCCATGTATAGGAAGTTACCTTGTTGGTCCCTCTTCCTATGCTATATATTGAGGCTCTAAGATTGTAATTAAAGCGTGAGAAAGTATTGTATAATTCATCTATACTTTCGTTCCAATTTACACGGTATCAGAGCTAGGGTCTGTCCCTACCTAACCATGCAGTTAATGGAAGAAAACACCGCCAACAGCAAGGAGTCGACAACCTCAGAAACACAAAACAGTGAACTTGAATCCCTTTCCACCTTGGGCTCTAGTGGACTCGACAATTCCTCCTTTCAACTCACAGTCGAAAAGTTGAACGGAAAAAATTATCGAGAATGGGCTCAGTCAATAAAACTCATCGTCGACGGAAAAGGAAAGCTAGGTTATCTTACTGGAGAAAAGAAAAAGCCCGCCTCAACTGACGTCGGACTTCTGCAAAAATGGAGGTCGGAAAATTCAATGGTAACTGCGTGGCTAGTTAATTCCATGAAACCTCCGATTGGAAAGACTTACTTGTTTCTACCGACAGCAAAGGATGTGTGGGATGCCGTTCGTGACATGTATTCAAACGCTAAAAATTCTTCACAAATTTTTGAGATCAAAACGAAACTCTGGCAGACGAAGCAAAGGGAGAGAGACGTGACAGACTACTACCTGGAGATGTCTTCACTCTAGCAGGAACTCGATCACAACGTTGACGAAGAATGGGACTGTCCGGCCGACAGTGTACGCTACAGAAAGAAAATTGAAAACGAACAAGTATATGAGTTCCTGGCCAGGCTTAATAGGGAATTAGATGATGTAAGAGGAAGAGTCCTTGGCCGGCGACCCCTACCGTCACTTCTCGAAGCCTTCGCTGAGGTTTGCAGAGAAGAAAACCGACGAGGAGTGATGCTTCGAGAAGGTAAGACCACCGGGCTTGAAGACGAAACTGGGTCTGCGTTATTATCAACAGAACGTGGGCTTGGTGGGTCGACCCAATTAACTAAAGGGTTTGGTTCAGCCCACTTACCTGGAAGGCCAGCATTAAATGGAGCTAAAGGACTTGGATCTATCGAATTGGGCCTAATTTCTAAAGGAACACCCACTAATGGGTTTGGCCCAAAACAACAGAGGGGACGTCCTTGGTGCGATCACTGTCGTAAATCGGGGCATAAAGCAGATACATGTTGGGAACTACATGAAAAACTAGCTGACTGGAAACCAAGACAAAATAACAGGAATCGGGTTACCAAGCGGTTGTTGATCCTATCGAAGAAAAGAGTACCTCTACTCAGAGCGGTGCATTCAATCCTGAACAATTGGAGCAACTATATAAAATGTTTTCAAGTTTCCAATCATCGGGTCCATCAAATTCACTAGCTCGCAAAGGTAATTCTTCGAAAGCATTACATACAACTACTCAATCCACAGTTCCTTGGATTATTGACTTAGGTGAGTCCGATCATATGACGGGCTCCTTCCACATTTTTTCCAAATATTCCACTTCTGCTGGCAATATCAAGGTTAAAATCGCAGACGGCTCACTCTCACCTGTAGCACGAAAAGGGAGTATTTGAATCTCTAATTTTATAACATTGGAGTCTGTTCTCCACGTTCCAAACCTATCTTGTAACTTATTGTCAGTTACCCAATTAACGAAAAATTCCAATTGCTCAGCTAAATTTCTCCCGTCTTATTGCATTTTTCAGGATCTATCATCGGGGAGGATAATTGACAGTGCTAAGGAATGTGGGGGACTTTACTACTTTGAGGAAGCAGACGTGAGTAAGAATAATCAAATTGCAAATTGTGATTCTGCTTTTGTTCCTAGAGAAAGTGAGCTTTTGTTATGGAATTTTAGAATGGGTCATTCCAATTTTTCGTATTTACGTCATGTATTTCCTTCCATGTTTTCTAATAAAAAGACATTTGATATTCAATGTGAACATTGTGAACTGACAAAACATCATCGTACTTTCTTTCCAAAATCTACATACAAATCTTCGAAACCATTCACCTTAATTCACAGTAATTTATGGGGTCCTTCACGAATTCCGAATCGAATGCACAAAAAATAGTTCGTAACATTTATAGATGATCATACTAGAATATGTTGGGTTTATCTCCTAAAAGAAAAGTCAGATGTCAGATCCGTATTCATAAATTTCCATTCAATGATTCCAACACAATTTCAGACACAAATTCAAATATTGCGTACTGACAATGGTACAGAATATTTCAATACCACCTTGAAAGAGTATCTCCAAAAACATGGAATAATTCATCAAAGTTCCTGTGTCGATACTCCACAACAAAATAGCATTGCTGAGCGGAAAAATAAACACCTCCTTGAGGTGGCTTGTGCCTTAATGTTCACCACAAATATGCCAAAATTGTTTTGGGGAGATGCCATTTTAACCTCGGCCTATCTCATCAATAGAATGCCCAGTCACACTCTCTCCTTCAAATCACCACTCCAAGTATTTCAGGAATTCTTCCCCAATTCCCGACTTGATTCGAGCTTACCACTCCGCATATTCAGTTTTACTGCTTTCGTCCACATACACCATTACCACCGAAGTAAACTAGATCCTCGTGCACTTAAATGCGTGCTCATTGAATATTCATCTACCCAAAAGGGCTACAAATGCTATGATCCATCCACAAGACGAGTATTTGTTAGCATCGATGTCGCGTTTTTTGAAAGAACCCCTTATTATAAAAAACCCTATTTTCAGAGGGAGAATCTAAGTGAAGATCGGTTCTCAAATCAAGATCGATTCTTCAACTTTAATCTTTCCCCTAGTGAACCTATCATAAACACCGAATCCGAATCAATTACTCTTCCTGGTCCTAACATGCTATCTACAAAGGTAAATTTAAACTCAGGGAGAGATGCTGAAAAACGAGTTAGCAAAGAGATATTAGTTTACTCAAGAAAGCCGAAATCATTGTATAAGGAGAACCTCACATCTGAAGCACCAAAAGAGTTCGAACCGATGATAGCTCCAGCAAGTGATCTACCTATTGCTCTTAGAAAACAACCTCGGTCATGTACTCTCCACCCTATCTCAAAATTTGTTTCATATAACACTCTATCTACAAGATTTCGCACTTTCTCTCATAACCTTGATGATACAGAAATTTCAAAGAATATTCAGGAGGCCATGGCTACTCCCAAATGGAAAGAAGCAGTTTTGGAAGAAATGCGAGCACTGAAAAAAAACTTGGGATGTGGTAAACTTACCAAGAGAGAAAAGACCTGTCGGGTGCAAATGGGTTTTTAATGTGAAGTACAAATCTGATGGGACAATAGAACGGTACAAAGCTCGTCTTGTTGCAAAAGGATATACACAGGCCTACGGAATTGACTACACAGAAACATTCGCCCCTGTAGCAAAATTGAATACAATCCGAGTTATCTTGTCCTTAGCAGCAAATTTGGATTGGCCTCTCCAACAGCTAGACATCAAGAATGCCTTCTTGAATGGAGAATTAAAAGAAGAGGTTTTTATGACATTACCCCCAGGCTTCTATGAAAGCGAGGAAGAAAATAAGGTATGTAAACTCAAAAGATCCTTGTACGGTCTCAAACAATCACCAAGAGCATGGTTCGACAGATTCGCAAAAGTTTTGAGAAGTCAAGGATATCAACAAGGGCAGTCAGACCATACAATGTTCTACCAATTATATGAAATAGGGATGAAAACAATCTTAATTGTTTGCGTTGATGACATCATATTGATTGGAGATAATATAGTGGAAATAGAAAGGCTTAAGAAGAGCCTAGCCACGGAGTTCGGTGTAAAAGACTTGGAATAGATGAGATACTTTTTGGGAATGGAGGTTGCCATATCAAAGATAGGCATCAGTGTTTCACAACAAAAGTACATTCTTGACCTTCTAATGAAAACTGGCATGCTTGGCTGCAAACCAAGTGACACACCAATAGAGGCTGGAAGAAAGGAAGAAAACACAGGAGAATCAATTGAAAAGGACAGATACGAGCGATTAGTAGGCAAATTGATCTATCTCTCACACACTAGACTTGATATTGCATTTGCAGTTAGCATGGATAGCCAACATATGCACTCTCCAAAGGAAGTCCATTTAGAAGTATTATACAAAATTCTCAGATATCTTAAAGATACTCCTGGAAAATGACTTTTCTTTAAAAAAGTGAAAAGAAAGAAGTAGAAATCTTTACTGATGCAGATTGGGCTGGTTCAATAGAAGATAGAAGATCAACTACAGGCTATTGTACCTTTGTATGGGAAAATTTGGTAACTTGGAGAAGTAAGAAGCAAAATGTGGTAGCCAGAAGCAGTGCTAAAGCCGAGTTTAGAGCTGTCGCACAAGGAATATGCGAAGGACTGTGGATAAAAAAAGTTATTGAAAGAATTACAGACGATGGTGAACTTTCAATAAAACTTTATTGTGACAACAAAGCAGCGATCAACATCTCCCTCAATCCAGTTCAATATGATAGAACCAAACATGTGGAAGTGGATAGACACTTTATCAAAAAAAAGGTTGAAGAAGGGACCGTATGCATGATCTATGTGCCTACAGGAAAACAAATTGCAGATATCTTCACCAAAGGATTGCTACGACGGAATTTTGAGGAATTTATTTGCAAGTTGGATTTGATCAACATTTACGATCCAACTTGAGGGGGAGTGTAGATATTCCGAGATTATGGGATAATTAGGATTTGACTATGTATGATTGTATAACCTTATAGGTAATTTTTTCTTTTTTCATGTATAGGAAGTTACCTTGTTGGTCCCTCTTCCTATGCTATATATTGAGGCTCTAAGATTGTAATTAAAGCGTGAGAGAGTATTGTATAATTCATCTATATTTTCGTTCCAATTTACAGAACATAATTGCAACACAACAGTGACAAAACAGAGCTTACAAACCAATCCTCTGAAACAGCATTTTGAAAAAAACGACTCCTAAAATATTCTGAAACATGATGCATTAATGTTAATCTGTATATGTTCAAATGAGGTTGCAAAAGAACGCCTAAAAATTATGAAAATACTATAAATATCCCAGTAGCTATGCAATGTGGAAACAAATAGCATCTGAATCTAAAAGGAAGCAGCAGACTATCATGATTTAAAGTCAGATGATAACCAAGGGACAGGATTGCTAACTAAATTTTCTTTAATCTGCTCTGCTAGTATACTGATCTGCATAAATAAGGTTTAGAGTCTGCTCTTACAGCCTCATTCTCTCAACTCGCGCATTAATACCTTCCCAAACACAGTCTTATTTCTCTCAAATTTGAATTTCCTGCTTCTTCATCATCTCAGCAACCTTCATCACCAAAAACCTACAATCTCTTGAAAGATCTATGACTGGGACTCAAGCACTACCTCCATGCTCCTGATACAGCTTCTTTTCAGCTAGCATGAAAAGTCATTTCTTGAATTTGGAGCCCAATTACTCATTTAGCATAATTCTTGGGTAAGTCTAGCCAGTGTGGTAAGACTAGCTATATATTGAGCTGTTTCAGCTATATCTTTTGCAAATTTTTTTTTCATTACTAGGTGCTGAACCAATTGATCTAAAGGCTTAAGTTGTTTTATCATGTAAATTGTGTCTTCAACACAACTTCTCAAGCTCAGAGGCTGGTTAATTTTTCCATCAAAACCTGCCAGGTGCACAATCTCATTAAATGGGAGACAATAAGATATGAATTCAACAACTTTGCTTCTAATAAAATGTTTAACCAGTTGATCTAAAAGCTTAAACTGTTGAAGAGGAATACATGTTTATCATTTAAAATTGTGTCTTCAACATTAGGCATTTTTTTTGGTTACTTCTAGTTATTGAGGCATCTCTTCAGATCTAGTACCACTAGACTTGGATACGAAGTTCCCTGTCTTCAAATATATTTTCTTAAAACTCTTTTTTCAGAAATGCAATAAAATTTTATATCAACCCTTCATTGTAAGAAGCATGGTTCTGTTCTCTTCCAGTGGTGCCTAAGGGCCTAGGTGTTGCCTCAGTTTCTTTTATTATGCCTCCTCATCTTAGTTAACTTTCTGCGGACACAATTCATCAAGCAGATGCTGGTTTCACTGAATTTCTCACTTAGATAATATCATGTCCTAGTTCCCTGCTGAAGAGAGACGTGTATTACATAAGCATAAACATTTTTTGAAAATCATTAACTCAAATTTGATATATCACGAAAACAAAACAACACAAATCCACAAATTTAAGGGTAATGTCATGGAGCTAAACTTAAAGGCAATAATATAAAACCAGTACATACGGGGAAGATAAGATGTCCTCGAATTTATAATTTATGATGAATGCTAGAAGTCCCAGAGTAGTTGCAACATCCAGGCGTACCTGCATTATCATTATAGTATCCGATTAAAATGTCCAACCGTATCTCCAAAGCTACAACTACTTGCTCAATAAAAAACAAAAATACATTTGAAGTATGAAAAAGTAAACATACTTATCACATTAAATTTGACAGGATCTCCATGCAATAAAGAGTAAACATCCTTCGTATAACTGTTTGATCTATATTAGCCACGGCATTATAGTGTCCATAATCTGTGTAAAATACTAACACAAGACCCACGAAATTCATAAAAATGAAGATTGTTCTGCTAATTATTTTTTAAAACATTGCATTTTTTAATTTACTTTTTAAAGAGAATTAAAATGTTCACTCTCTTTCTAGTCTTCGTGGTGTCCACCATCCACTTAAATAAAACAAAAGTAACTGATAGCATTACAAAGCAAAGTAGCACATAAGTTCAGAGATGCTATTACACACCTATGCACATCCAAATATTATCTCATTATCTCCCAAGACCCCTGAAAAACCAAGTCTAGTTAAGGCCATCACTGTCACTCATTAGATTCACTGCCTATATTAAAATAGACCAACATGATGACCAAGCACAATTTGTTGATGACTGTAGTCTCTACATCAAATTGCAGGAAAAAAGTATTTTCACTGTTTCCTCGATAGAGGGGAGCAGGGAAAGGCTATCGGGATGAGTGAAGTAGATTGATTTGAGTTCTCCATACCGTGTCAAGGATTCTGAAAGACAGCTTCTTGTGAGGAAAAACAACCTACAGGAAACGTAAAATTATTCATGCTCGCTCAAATTATTTAATGTAGAAATAAACCATAAACATTTCGATGCCAAAGCATTTACCGGCAAATCTGGTATAGGAATCTTCTCATAGATTTTCATCTGCAATGACGAAATCTCAGCTTTATCTTCATTTTCTCTCGCTCCCGTATCTTCAGTGTACAGCAAAATTAATTCTTGGAATGCAGGCTCCTATTATAAGAAATTTTTACAGATTAAAGTGCAATATCATAAATAGTTTCCTTCACATTAATACTGGCCCCCTTCTTTTTGTTTTAATCCTGATGCCAGACAAATTGTCCAGTATTAGAGTAATCAAAAAATGGTAAATAATTATATTCTATCCATATCCTGTTCTTGATGTCAAGTACCATCATACAAAAAAAGTTGGTAGAAGATCATCCGGTGACCAATAAATGTACATTCTATTTACCAAGGATTGGAAAACTAATGGTAATTAAGAAAGTAGACTCCCGGGTAGTTCATTCCCTTCAATCTGAATGGCATAGTAGGTTTATGTAAAGCCTTTCCATCTTTTATATTTCCAAACTAGCGCAACATGCATGTTCCAGTAAAATTGTATTCAATTTTTAGACTTTAGATTAGTCCTATTCAAAGTGAAGTGCATGATATCATAGATGTCGCTAGTCCCTGACGGCAATAGTTCTCTCTTGCCAACTACGTATTTATAACAGAAGCAATTTAGAATCTCACATAAATGTTCTATTTCTTTCACATAAATCCTCATAACTTTGATTAATTTCAAGCTTCAATGAAATGAGGATAGCGTTCCGTGTATTTCACTTGAGGAAGTGAATTCAGGCCTGAGTTTGAAAATATATTGTAAGGACTGCTATTAGCACAAGTACAAAAAGCAAGACTGTAACTTATTTGTTTACCTGTTGGCCTTTCACTTGATTGGTGGGAGGAAAGTGGAAGGTAGTCGCAGAGAGAATGATAGGACACCCATGTGCTCAGAGAAATGCTATAGAAAGTAAACATAATATAAAATTACCTGTAGAATGGACTGTGAGAAAAGAATGGAAACACCAGTTCTTAACATCTTCCAGAAATCATTTCCACAATATTTTGGTGAAGCAGGTTTCCATATATCACTAAGTGTCATCCTTGACAGAAAATTCGGCCTGTACGATACAACGTTCGCTTTGTTTTAGTCATTGGTATTTGAAAAGGATATGTTCAACAATCTTCAGGAAGTCATATACTGGATAACCTCCACTAAGTGAAATTAGCATGAAAAAATCATTATGCATGTATATAGGTAGATTGCTGGACATTTTATTACAGAGTGTCTTACTAACCAAGTCATAAAATTTACTGGATGCCAAATTTTTGCAGCCATTAAAGATAAGTTGCTTTTATCCTGACAGAAAAACGAGATCCTTACACTATCACTGAGTTCAAAAATCAATTAGACCACACTTGACAGAAATTGGTAAGTTAGGGAAAAAAAAAAAAAAAAGTTGTCCACAAAAGTCTATGGCGCCACCATCTGGAAATTTAATGGCCATG
>NC_036240.1:9251489-9278613 GCF_002742605.1 Olea europaea var. sylvestris | reverse complement strand
CAGGGCCGGTCCTGTGATAATGGAGGCCCGAGGCGAGGTCCGTAAATTGGGCCCCCGGACGAAATCAACGTAAAAATTTACGTAAAAATCTAATAACATTTTCAATTATGTACGCAAAAATTTGAGCATTACAAGTTTACGAAAACAATACAAAATTAAAATAACATCCAAAATCCAAAACTATTCCCAAAAAAAAAAAAAATTTGAAGCAAAATTGGGCCCCCTAAGGGTTTTGGGCCTGAGGCTGAAGCCTTCCAGGACCGGCCCTGGGTGTGAGGTGGGGAATGGTTGTTCGGTGGGGTGGGGTGGGGTGGGGTGGGTATTATTATTGAAAATTAAAACACAATTAACACTTGACTTTTGTATTTTTAAACTTGATGTCTGAAAATTTATTTGGTGCATACTTAATACCTGACTTATAATTATTTTTCCCCCTTAATTATTTCTTTTCACCAGATTGGATAAGGAAAATTATGGTTGAGTTAGAGCCGACTACGTCAATTAGGCCATGCAAAAAGGAAACGATTGTGATTGAAATTCTTTATTATTATTATTTATTATTATTATTATTACTACTATTTTAATTTTTAAGGCAAAGTAGTCAAAATTATTATTAATTTTTTAAAGTGTCATTAAATAAAAAATAAAGTTCTTCAGTTCTTCTGTTAACCAAAAAATATATATTAAAAATTCGAGAACCACATGAAACAATCGACTCGTGATTAAAAATAATTATAATAGAATTGTGTGCGACATACATTTTGATCGAGTTTCATTTTCAAAATCTCCTTTCATGCAGATGAATGATTTCATCGGACGATAAAGATCAAAGGGAGCATGAAAAAGTAAAAATTCCACTTGTCACGTCATCAAAATTGTTAATTATTGAACCGACGGAGAGAGAGTAATGGAAAGGAGAGCTACTCGAAAACAACATTGAAAGTACTATTGAGATGTTTGACCAACGCCAACATATTAACAAGCAGAAAAAAATCAGTTCACCATGTCCATTCCCATTCCCATTCCCATTCATCCATGATATCTACTGTTCGAAAGCCGGGAAACTGGTTAAAATTTGGAAGGAAAAGTAGAAAAGATTTTCTTACTAACAAAACAACAAAAGTGTTCACATTTTCAAGCTACAAACTATCTAAAATATTCATCACAAAGAACATCACCAGAATAGATACATTCTTTGCCAAATTCAAATGCTTCCTCCATCAGTAGTTTCATCAGCGGTCATCCCTGTCAAAAGTGGGGTAGGGGTATGTACTTCTTCTTCAAGCAAGTTGTTCACCTTGCTGTTGAAACAATCAAAAAGTGGAGAGGAAGAAAGTGAAAATAAAAGTACAAGTAGTTTACAAAAATATAATGAGATCAAATATTCTATATCTAGTCAACGAACAACAAAGTATCATGGATTAAATGATAAAATATCTTCGAAGACAAGTGTGTTACATAACAGAAAGCAATGTCCTAGTAAAACTTTCGTACCCATTTCTTCAGAATATGGGAAGTATTCCAAAACAATGTGCTACTCAATATATGGGAGCAGAAAAATGTCACCAAAAAGGGATGGTAACAAATGACAACAAACTTCATTGCCTAAAACAGACGACAAATATCATTGAACTTCAAAAGTAAGGGCCAAAGGAATCCACATAATTTCCAGTGAAGTATCATTTTTATTTTTTCATTGCCAAATAAAGAAAATATTGCAATAAGCAGATACATGACACAATAAAATGTTACAAATGGGATGCATGTACAGGAGTAAACCAAAATAAACAAAATGCACATTGATAACAATTCCTCAAATGCCAAGAGACGGAGACAAACACTAAGGAATTGTTCGATAATGATTATGAAAATTGATTTTTTGACCGTTAAAGAGAAAAGTGGGTCCAATATGTGAGTGAAAAATGCAAAAATGACGGTTGAAATAGTGAAATAATGGTCAAAAATTTGATATTTTTGGGTGAAAATTTGCTACCAAACGAGGGCTAAGTAATCCCGAATTTGAGCATTAAAAGTTTACGAAAACAAAACAAAATTAAAAAAACACCCAAAATCCAAAACTATTCCCAAAAAAAAAAAAAAAAAAAAAATTTGAAGCAAAATTGGGCCCCCTAAGGGTTTTGGGCCTGAGGCTGACCGGCCCTGGGTGTGAGGTGGGGAATGGTTGTTCGGTGGGGTGGGGTGGGGTGGGGTGGGTATTATTATTGAAAATTAAAACACAATTAACACTTGACTTTTGTATTTTTAAACTTGATGTCTGAAAATTTATTTGGTGCATACTTAATACCTGACTTATAATTATTTTTCCCCCTTAATTATTTCTTTTCACCAGATTGGATAAGGAAAATTATGGTTGAGTTAGAGCCGACTACGTCAATTAGGCCATGCAAAAAGGAAACGATTGTGATTGAAATTCTTTATTATTATTATTTATTATTATTATTATTACTACTATTTTAATTTTTAAGGCAAAGTAGTCAAAATTATTATTAATTTTTTAAAGTGTCATTAAATAAAAAATAAAGTTCTTCAGTTCTTCTGTTAACCAAAAAATATATATTAAAAATTCGAGAACCACATGAAACAATCGACTCGTGATTAAAAATAATTATAATAGAATTGTGTGCGACATACATTTTGATCGAGTTTCATTTTCAAAATCTCCTTTCATGCAGATGAATGATTTCATCGGACGATAAAGATCAAAGGGAGCATGAAAAAGTAAAAATTCCACTTGTCACGTCATCAAAATTGTTAATTATTGAACCGACGGAGAGAGAGTAATGGAAAGGAGAGCTACTCGAAAACAACATTGAAAGTACTATTGAGATGTTTGACCAACGGCAACATATTAACAAGCAGAAAAAAATCAGTTCACCATGTCCATTCCCATTCCCATTCATCCATGATATCTACTGTTCGAAAGCCGGGAAACTGGTTAAAATTTGGAAGGAAAAGTAGAAAAGATTTTCTTACTAACAAAACAACAAAAGTGTTCACATTTTCAAGCTACAAACTATCTAAAATATTCATCACAAAGAACATCACCAGAATAGATACATTCTTTGCCAAATTCAAATGCTTCCTCCATCAGTAGTTTCATCAGCGGTCATCCCTGTCAAAAGTGGGGTAGGGGTATGTACTTCTTCTTCAAGCAAGTTGTTCACCTTGCTGTTGAAACAATCAAAAAGTGGAGAGGAAGAAAGTGAAAATAAAAGTACAAGTAGTTTACAAAAATATAATGAGATCAAATATTCTATATCTAGTCAACGAACAACAAAGTATCATGGATTAAATGATAAAATATCTTCGAAGACAAGTGTGTTACATAACAGAAAGCAATGTCCTAGTAAAACTTTCGTACCCATTTCTTCAGAATATGGGAAGTATTCCAAAACAATGTGCTACTCAATATATGGGAGCAGAAAAATGTCACCAAAAAGGGATGGTAACAAATGACAACAAACTTCATTGCCTAAAACAGACGACAAATATCATTGAACTTCAAAAGTAAGGGCCAAAGGAATCCACATAATTTCCAGTGAAGTATCATTTTTATTTTTTCATTGCCAAATAAAGAAAATATTGCAATAAGCAGATACATGACACAATAAAATGTTACAAATGGGATGCATGTACAGGAGTAAACCAAAATAAACAAAATGCACATTGATAACAATTCCTCAAATGCCAAGAGACGGAGACAAACACTAAGGAATTGTTCGATAATGATTATGAAAATTGATTTTTTGACCGTTAAAGAGAAAAGTGGGTCCAATATGTGAGTGAAAAATGCAAAAATGACGGTTGAAATAGTGAAATAATGGTCAAAAATTTGATATTTTTGGGTGAAAATTTGCTACCAAACGAGGGCTAAGTAATCCCGAATACAAATTTGTAAGCCCAATTACATAATAAACGTGCCTCATAAATGCTACATAAAAGTGTTAAAAAAAGAACACTTACTCGCATGTTCTCGCATTATGGCCCAGGCCCTTGCACCTGCGACACTGAAGCTGGCGTTTAATGCTGTCCATAAATTCAACAGATTTAACCTTTGGTTTAACTCGTCTTTTGGTAGGTGGGGGAGTTACAATAACTTCACTTTTTTCTGGTTTCTCCACATTTGGTATTGGGTTAATTGACTCTGCGTAAGTTGTGCAGTAAGTTTCAGTCATGAGGTATCTGGAGCAATAATCGTATGGGGTCCTACCAACGCATTCAAAAACAGCAATTGCATGGGAGCAAGGCAATCCAGTTAGCTGCCATCCTTTACAACTACAGTCCCATTTATCGACATCAACAAATTCGACAACAGATTCACCACGCACCTCGAATGTGCTATTTCCAATTGACTGCAATACTTGGAATGACTGTGCTTTACCCATCTCATTCTGAAGCTTGTCCTCCATACAAGGTGTCAACCTCGTAACCCAATTACTGGATTCATGTCGTCTTCTATACATCAATTCCATTATCTTACCACGCAATACATCAACCATCTGAGTTATTGGAAATCCATCCATCTCAGATACCCAACTATAGAACTGTTGACCAAAGTTGGATGTCATATGGTTGTATCTTGCACCACCAAAAAATGCATTAGACCAGTGTTCTGGTTCGCTCCCAATGACCCAGTCATAAGCTTCAGCTGATATAGCTTTTATATTTTCAAGACTGCGCTCAAAAGCCTCAAGTTTTGCAGAGTACGCAGCAGCATATAAATCTTGAACCAAGAGACATCTTGCATCGTGTGAAAGTCCTTTCAGATCTTTATTAAGTTTTTCAGAAAGACAGCGTAGACAGTAACCATGATAGCACTCTTTGCCAAATATATCAAGCAATGACTCTCTTATACCTTTCTGGAAATCAGAAACAAAAGTAATATGTTCTGACGTTGAAAAAGTAGATTTCAGTTGGGACAGAAACCAATGCCAATTGTCCTGAGTCTCCTCGTCTACCACAGCAAAGGCCACGGGAAAAAAATCATCATTCCCATCTGCAGCTGTTGCTGCTAATAATATTCCTTGATATTTTGAGTAAAGAAGAGTGCTATCAAGAAAAAGAAGAGGGCGGCACTGATGAAACCCAGATATTGAGGCATAAAATGAAACAAAAAGACGATGAAAGCTTGAATCTTCCTTAGTGGTTAGCGTAGCAAGACTACCTGGGTTAGTCTCCATTATCTTCTCACAGAAAAATGGTAAGTGAGAGTATGCCTCTTCATAAGAGCCCTGAAGCTGCTCTCGTGCAATCTCCTTTGCTCGCCTTGCCTGACTATAGTTCAACTGAATGCCATAATCACGCTCAATTTCTTTGGCAATATCCTTTGGCTTGTAATTTGGAGAAACTTTCAATTTTTCCTTTATAATAGTCCCTATCCATCCCCTAGTTGCCTGTCTAGCTTTTATAGTAGCTCCTCCACATGTATGCTCTGCATTCATAATCTTAATACATATCAGTTGTGTGGCGGCCACCCTTGACGCATATATACGCCACGGACAGCCTTCCACTTTGCACTTGGCAGTTACCCGATGGTTGTCATTTTTTTTATATTTGTAATCAAATCCATTAGCAATCGAGTATTTATGCAGAGCTTCACGGAATTCGGTAAAGCTATTAAATCTTTGGTCCACACCAGTGATGATGTTCTTCCACTGGGTTGCTGCTCTCCGATGCTTCTCTTCACTGCTAAATGGAGTCACTTCGAGCAATGTAGTTTCAATAGGCTCATCCAAAACAATTGCATCATCATCTTGCATAATATCCATGGGGTCATCAGAAGGAATCACTGCATCTGACACAGTTTTGCTTGACCTTCATAAAGAGCAGATAATAAGTTTCTAAAGAATTCGATGGAAGTTTTTGGTACCCCTCTGGTATCACTAGTGCAGACTCAGTTTCGATCAAGATCTAAAGGCACCAAACTTAAGCACATGCTGGAACACATACTGTACAAAATTTGTTTCATTTTCTCTCTCATAAAAACAGCATTCATAACATTGTAGATCACACAAGTAGAGCTTCAGCTTCAGTAGGTTTCAAACCTTTTCCTAGTGATCTATGCTTTCCTAGTTAGAATAGGCTAAGAAGTATGTATGTACCAGATATGTGTTTTTTTAATTATTTTATACTTTTTATAATTTTTATATTTTCAATACGTGTCGGACACGTTGATACACACGAAGAAGATATTTATTGATTTTAAACTCTTTTAAAACTCATTCTATTATTATTGACAATAGATGATAAAGTTTTTTTTTTTAACTTAATAGATAACTATTGTTATTATCAGAATCTTATTGGAAATAAATAATATTTATTAATTAGTGTTGTGTATGTGGCTCATACAGAGTGGAACACAGATTTTCTGAATCGAATAGACCGATGCAAGTACAGAGATATTTTCTTGTACGAGCCTTAAATTCTTATATGGGCCCAAACTAGGGTTAGTATAAATAAAATGTTGTAATCCTATTTTTCACTACTGAATAAAATTATCTCCGCTTCGCTCTCGTGGACGTAGGCACATAGTCGAACCACTTAAATTCTTGTGTTGATTTTTCTATTTCATCTCTTTATTATTGCGCATAAAATCTACCAATTAGCCATTTCAAATAAAGTAACTGTGTATTAAGATAATAGATAACTATACAATTTATACTCACTATTGAAAAATAAAAATAGAATTAAATAATTAACTACTAGAGTTTTAAATTAATTGAAAATAAGAATTATATTACTGAAAATATACAATATTATTAAATCTTTTAATACATGTAAATCTTGTTCAAAATTAGAATCTAAAATGTGGAATATGTCGAAGGCTTATTTGACAATCTTGTAGATGTTGAATTACTTGAGGTTGTTGATAGACAGTGTTATTTTTAATGATATTGAAGAAGTTGTCGATCGTGATATTGAAGAAAATGAAGTTGGGACAATTAGGGATCAAGATAAAATGATTGATTATTGTATCTTATTTAAATTGCTAAGACTTCTGTTTTAAATTAATTTATAATAATGAAATTATGTTGATTTTATATTTAATTCATGAAAAATACTACACGTATATATAATATATATACACGGATTTGCATGTCCTAAGATTTGCATAAAACTGTATCGACATAGCCCATAGGCGGATTTAGATGGGTTCATGTGAGGTTAACTGACCCCACGGATTTTTTTATTTTCACTTTTTGCCTATTTGCATGAATTTTTTCTTTTAAAATTTTTGTCTCCTAACTTCTCTCAAGCCCTGAATAGATCTTTAGAATTTGTAAAAAATAAAAGTTATGGAGCCAACTATTGATTGAATTTTTGTTATGAATGTTGGGTCCTAATACTTTTATTAATTTTATTGAGGTATATGATCAAGTTCTTGCATTATTGAGTATTTTAGCCAATATATTTGGTAGAAAAATAGGTTCGTGCTTTCTGCTTAATAAATTAATTTCCTACTCTAATTTTCAGCATTATTCAATCTTCTGTTAGTTCTGTATGCATGTATGAATGTATGTATGTATGTATGTTTTGAATATGTTTATCCATCATAATAAAATTAATAATGTAAATATGTAATTTTAGCAATTACATTTTTGTTGAAGATATTTGTGTCGATTTCAAGTTCTTACTTTGATCTCAGTTCCAACAACCAATGGTTTGGCCTAACTTGGTGGTTTTGAATTCTATATACTTTTATTTGCCTAGGATCTCATGAGATTTGAAGACTGCTACAATTGTTTTCTATTATGATCTAATGGAATATTGGAACTTTTCCATTTGTCTCTTGAAATTGATTTCGTTCTTATGGTTGGAATTATTATTTGGAATAGTTTCACATTCATTTATTTGTTGGGTTTCATGTCAAATAATTAAGGGAAAAAAAATAATTAAAAGAAAATCTCTATTTTCGAGTGATGAAACGAGTGTTTAATAGAAAAAGATGTTCAGGGAAAAATATTTATTACTTTAATTTAGACCCCACGATGAAGAATATCCCAACTCTGCCACTAGCGTACCGTATCGTATTCGAATTATATGTCCAAATCCGTGCTCCTTGGAGAATAGGCTTCCGAATATCAGTCTAGAAGTTTTTCGAGGTTATATCTATAACACTAATCATTATTGTTTAATTCATAATCCAAAAATTCATTTATCCTGACAATCTCTTTATTATCTAATTGGTTTAAAGCTTGTTTTCTCATCAATCTGGGCCGTACCTTTTATTACTAGCATAATCGACACTCCACCCTGGAAGCAGTGTAGGAGTATCCATACTGCTCAACATATAAAAGATTAACAATCAACAAGAGACCTGTGCCACTGCTTACTAATTGCACACAAAATCAAAATCAAAGAGGCTGGATCATAATAAGGATAAGTTATAAGGAACGGTACAAGTACCTACTAGCAGGCATGTTGGGCACATTCTGAGGACCAGCCACAAATACCTCAACTTGTTCAGAATCCTTGAAGAAGTTGAGCATGCGCTGTAGGTCCTTCTGCTTCGATATGGTAATCAGGGTCTTTCTGTTTCCAGGAAGAAAATACTTGATCGTCATGCCATCGACATTGCATTGAAAATTCTCAGACAGTTCTTGCTTGAAATCTTTTAACTGAGTCTGCTCATCGATGCCCAGAGCATAAGCTTCCCCACCGGTGTAAGACAAAGACCCATCATCTTTGTTGGTCATAAATTCACCTCCAGATTGGCATATGGCTATGATTTTCTTAGTCTCCATGAGCAAAGGACAGATGGACAAATAAATTTACACGGATAGTTTGCTTAAATATAAGTGCAACCCAGGACAAGCCAATCAACAATTTTCTATGGGCAGGTGACTAGCATCATAAAATCAAGCCTACATTCACAGATTAAAAGGAAAAAATGAATAAATCTTAGAAACACAACAATCTTCCAAACTTAACAGAGACCCTGAAAGTAAAATAATCCCAAATCTAGAGTGGACCATAAGAAGCGAACAAATAAATAAATAATTTAAAAACCATGAGAAATTCGACCATAAGGTTACAAATTGACTCGCAAAACTTAAACTTGCCCAACAAAAATAGAATGCTAAATTCATGCAAAATATTTAAGTAATATCATAATGAGTATTTTTATTTTTTTCAAAATCATGATATTTGGGGAATTCACAAAAAATAAAGTCTTAAGGAATTGGGAAGGTGACTTGAATCATAAAATTAAATCTACATTCACAGATTAAAGGGAAAAATAAATAAATGTTAGAAACACAACAATCTTCTAAACTTACCGGAAACCCTAACCGTAAAAGATCCCCAGATCTACAGTTGACCATAAAAAGCGAACAAATAAATAATTAATTAAATGCCCATGAGATATTCGAGTAGAAGATTTAAAAATAACTAGCAAAAATTAAACTAGCCCCCGCCCCACCCCCAAAAAAAGAAAAAGAAAAAAAGCAGAATGCAACTTATATGCAAAATCTTTGATTAATTTCAGAATGACTAATTTTTTCCCAAATCAAAATCAAAAAATTAAAACAATTACCTCTAACGTGACGAATTAACAGTAGTGTTTGAAGTGATGTTAAGCTAAATTCTTCAATTTAGAAGGGGTTATGTGCAAAATGTATGCCGTAGCACAGGGAACAACGAAGGGGTGTGAGAGAGAAACGGACCCTACAATAAACACACTGGGACTTGTGAAATTGGGCCTGTAATGTTCTGGATCGTGTTGGGCCCTAGCAATCCTCTAATTAAAAATTAAAATAATCTAGAAAATGAAAAGTTAAGAGAACCGAGAACGTTTGATTTATATGCCTGTTTGAGCCATATTATTTTAAAAAAATACATTTTTAAATAGTGATTTAATATTATTTTAATCACACATTATTTAATAAAATAATTACACCCAAATAAAAAAAAATTCTTATTTTGTAACCACACATTTTCCATTAATACATTATTCAAAAATGCATTATTACCAAAATAATGTGGCTCAAACACCCTCATTATTTTCAAATGGGAAAACTAAGCAAAACCCTACTTTTTGAAGTTTACAATTCAAAAATATGGATTTGAAGATTTCTTTTCATAAATAAGATGTTAATAAGTTTTAATTAAGAATGATATATTTTTAATTCAATTAATACAAAATTAAAATGAATTAAGCATATAATAATCATTTGTAATACATATCTAAAAGGAATTCAAATAGTAAATTATATAGTCACTTTTATATTTCTCTCTCTTCACACCCTCTCCTTCAACCTCCACATTAAATCTATTTATCTCTACAACTCATTTTCTCAAAAGTAATGCTATTTAGCTCCACTAGAATTATAATCCCAATTTAAATGACGTTAATGTGGCATTAAATAATAGGTGAAATTAAATAAATCATTTAATTTTCAGCTTTCATTTAGCGTTATCTAAACTGGGGTTGTTACCACAGTAAGGCTACATAACATTATTATTTTCTCAATCATGCCTTTCTCTAACCTCCACGTTAAATCACTCTAACACACCGTTGTCACGCCCATTGAGTTTCCATACTGCATTAAATTGAAGAAATTCGGTATAAATTCTCTGTGTAAGCAACATTTACCATAGGTTATTGTAAGCAAGTAATTACTTTCTTTATTTGTGCTGCAAAATGTTATCTATCATCTGTATTGTTGAACCCACAATCATTACAAAACAAAATTGAAAATGGTGTTACGAGAAGTATAGACCAAAAAATCTTGTTCAAAGGATAGTCGACAAATTGTAAGCGCCAACGACAATTGTATCGATCAAAAAATCTCGTTCAAAGGATGGTTGATAAATTGTAAGCGCTAACGACAATTTGCTACCCACAGACAATCGTCAACAATGACTTTATTGATTTCATTACCTTGAACTCAAAGTATATTTTAATACCTTTCGATGCACAGTTTCTTATAAATCTTTCTTTGTTTCAAACAATTGTTCGACATGCAAATCCCTGTTATCGGGAACCACATGTGAAGAATTAAAGAATGGTACACTTGATCCAGCCCTTGAGATTGACAGGAGTAACGGTCGACTGTTACTCCTGTCAATCTCAACATGTTGAAACCCAGCTTGTGTCAAATACAAAATGCAGTGCTGACCATTCCTATTACATTTAGGCAATACCAACAGAAACAACTTACAAGGGCCTGCGACATGTCTGGCCTTCACGTTTTAAGGCTAATTCCTGATTCAATTGCAGTAGCATAATTATACACACAACTTGAAAATAAGAGCAGCGATGAAACTGAATAGGTTGCACTCATTTTCGATATGGGCACCGAATTTTGCGATGTATCTATCATGACCTCAACAAAAGGAGTTTGCTGGACATTGGGTTTGGCTGGAGCTACCTCGGGAGGGGAGGAGATAATTCAAAGTACGATGCGTCACCTCTTTCCCTCATTCACAATGGTTTTTACAAATTTTCCAAAAATATGGAATAAGAGGTTGCTTCGAGCTGCAACCCGAGATGTGATCCACAATCTGTTGGACCATTCTGATGTTGAAATTAAGGTTGACCTATGGGGTGGAAAAAAATTACGTAAGGTCATTAAGAGAGTATTTTGAAGATGTAAACCGTGTGGGTTTAAGCAATGTGAGAATCTAATCTTCGATTGCCCATATGATTCGATTATGAAAGTTGCAGACTAAATGCAATCATTCTTATTGGAGGTTGCTCAAAAGTCCCGATGATACAGAAAATTGTTTTGCGACGATATGTAACAAAATACTATACTTGGGAATAAACCCACTAGTGGGTACAGTTTAAGAGCAATACAGGAAGGTGCAATGGCTTCAGGCATCGAAAATTTGCACCTATCAAGGATTCCAACAACTCGAATGAGCATTAGAATTCAAGCAGAAAACCAGTTTGTTCATATTATTCGCATAAATAACAAGTTACCAGCAAGAGAAAACTTGTCCTTCTTAATATTGAACTTTGAACAAAGAAACACAATGATAATTATCTATCGACGAAATTCTGTGCGTGACAGGAAGATTACGATAAGGAGCACCTGTCTCGAGAATGACAATATCATCCTCACGAGCTATCTCTATTGTGTCCCAAAAATCATTGACATTTTATTCGCTCCAGCCGAATCTGCGTGTTCACCTTCAACAACATCATTCTTCACTAAAGTTATACAAAGAGCAATCGGAATTGTGTGCATTTTGTTCAATTCTACAAGATAATTCACTTCAACATCAGAAGTAATCTTCGTAGGTGGAATATGAATGGATGAATGACGGTTGCATAGAAATCTCGGTTCCATATCGTACTGAGAGAGATCGATATTGAGCTTGATTTGTAAATCATGGTACATTTCGACATATGATGTACTCTCTATTACAGAAATGGGAATACCACTATGTATATCACTCTTGTATTTTCATACCCATCGATCATTTTCATCCAATTCAAAATCACCAAAGTAACAAACCGAGATTATAACTATATACGCATCACGAAATATAAATTCTAATTATAAGAAAAAAAGCCAAAAATTTGGCTCAAATCACTTGGCAAATTTATTTTAAAAAATATTTTACAGTCGGTTGAGCCGACTGAAGTTGGCCCGATTGGGCTGTTACGATCGACAATTAACAGTCGACTATTACGGCAATTGTTACTAGGCATGAAAATCAACGGTTAACAGTCGACAATTACCATTGACAGTAACGATCGACTGTTACTCCCATAGGTCTCAGCATGTAGTCGTCGACTATTACCATCGATAGTAACGGTCGACTGTTACTCATGTCAATCTCAACATGTTGAAACCTAGGTTAAGTGTCAAATACAAAATGCAGTGCTGACCATTCCTATTACATTTAGTCAATACCAACAGAAACAACTTACAAGGGCTTGCGACATGTCTGGTCTTCACGTTTTAAGGCTAATTCTTGATTCAATTGCTGTAGCATTATTATACGCACAACATGAAAATAAGGGTAGTAGTGAAACTGAATAGGTTGCACTCATTTTTGATATGGGCGTCGAATTTTGCGATGTATCTATCATGACCTCAACAGAAGGAGTTTGCCAGACATTGGGTTTGGCTGAAGCTACCTTAGGAGGGAAGGACATAATTCAAAGTACAATGCGTCACCTCTTTCCCTCATTCACGATTTTTTTTACAGATTTTCCAAAAATGTGGAATAAAGGGTTGCTTCGAGTTGCAACCTAAGATGTAATCCACAATCTGTTAGACCATTCTGATGTTGAAATTAAGGTTGACCTATGGGGTGGAAAAAAATTACTTGGTCATTAAGAGAGTATTTTGAAGATGTAAACCGTGATTTGTTTAAGAAATGTGATGATCTAATCTTCAGTTACCCATATGATTCGAATATGAAAGTTGCAGACTAAATGCAATCATTCTTATTGGAGGTTGCTCAAAAGTCCCGATGATGTAGAAAATTATTTTGCGACGATATGTAACAAAACATTATACTTGGGACTAAACCCCCTGGTGTGTGCAGTCTAAGAACACAGGAATGTGCAATGGCTTCAGGCATCGAAAATTTGCACCTATCAAGGATTCCAACAACTCTAATGAGCATTAGAATTCAAGCAGAAAACTAATTTGTTCATATTATTCGCATAAATAGCAAGTTACCAGCAAGTGAAAACTTGTCCTTCTTAATATTGAACTCTGAACAAAGAAAAACAATGATAATTGTCTATCGACAAAATTCTGTGCGTGACAGGAAGATTATGATAAGGAGCACCTGTCTCGAGAATGACCACATCATCCTCACGAGCTATCTCCACTTTGTCCCAAAAATCATTGACATTTTTATCCGCTCCATCCGAATCTTCATGTTCACCTTCAACAACATCATTCCTCACTATAGTTATGCAAAGGACAGTCGAAGTCGTGTGCATTTTATTTAATTCTACAAGATAAGTCACTTCAACATCAGAAGTAATCTTCATAGGTGGAATATGAATGGATGAATGACGATTGCATAGAAATCTCGGTTCCATATCGTACTGAGAGAGATCGATATTGAGCTTGATTTGTAAATCATGGTACATTTCGACATATGATGTACTCTCTGTTACGGAAATGGGAATACCACTCTGTATATCACTCGTGCATTTTCATACCTATCGACCATTTTTATCCAATTCAAAATCACCAAAGTAATAAACAGGGATTATAACTATATTCGCATCACGAAATATAAATCTAATTCTAAGAAAAAAGCTAGAAATTTGGCTCAAACTACTTGACAAATTTATTTTAAAAAATATTTTACAGTCGGCTGGGCCGACTGAAGTTGGCCCGATTGGGCTTTTACGATCGACAATTAACAGTCGACTGTTACGACAATTGTTACTAGGCACGAAAATCGACGACTAACAGTCGACTATTACCACTGACAATAACGATTGACTGTTACTCCTATCGATCTCAACATGTAGCCGTCTACTATTACCACTGATAGTAACGATCGACTGTTACTCCTGTCAATCTCAACATGTTGAAACCCAGCTTAAGTGTCAAATACAAAATGCAGTGCTGACAATTCCTATAACATTTAGTCTATGCCAACAGAAACAACTTACAAGGGCCTGCGACATGTCTGGCCTTCACGTTTTGAGGCTAATTCCTGATTCAGTTACTGTAGCATTATTATACACACAACTTGAAAATAAGGACAGCAGTGAAACTGAATAGGTTGCACTCATTTTCGATATGGGCACCGAATTTTGCGATGTATCTATCATGACCTCAACAGGAGGAGTTTGCCGGACATTGGGTTTGGCTGGTGCTACCTTGGGAAGGGAGGACATAATTCAAAGTATGATGTGTCACCTCTTTCCCTCATTCAAGATTTTTTTTTACAGATTTTCCAAAAATATGAAATAAGGGGTTGCTTCGAGCTGCAACCCAAGATGCAATCCACAATCTGTTGGACCATTCTGATGTTGAAATTAAGGTTGACCGATGGGGTGGAAAAAAATTACGTAAGATCATTAAGAGAGTATTTTGAAAATGTAAACCGTGATGTGTTTAAGAAATGTGAGGATGTAATCTTCGATTGCCCATATGATTCGAATATGAAAGTTGCAGATTAAATGCAATCATTCTTATTGGAGGTTGCTCAAAAGTCCCGATGATACAGAACATTGTTTTCCGACGATATGTAACAAAACACTATACTTGGGAATAAACCCACTAGTGGGTGCAGTCTTAGAGCAACATAGGAAGGTGCAATGGCTTCAGGCATCGAAAATTTGCACCTATCAAAGATTCCAACAACTCTAATGAGCATTAGAATTCAAGGAGAAAATCAATTTGTTCATATTATTCGCATAAATAGCAAGTTACTAGCAAGAGAAAACTTGTCCTTCTTAATATTGAACTTTGAACAAAGAAAAACAATGATAATTGTCTACCAACGAAATTCTGTGCGTGACACGAAGATTATGATAAGGAGCACCTGTCTCGAGAATGATCACATCATCCTCACGAGCTATCTCCACTGTGTCCCAAAAATCATTGACATTGTTATCCGCTCCATCCAAATCTTCGTGTTCACCTTCTGCAACATCATTTATCACTAGAGTTATACAAAAAGCAGTCAGAGTCGTGTGCATTTTGTTTAATTCTACAAGATAATTTACTTTAACATCAGAAGTAATCTTAATAGGTGGAACATGAATGGATGAATGACGGTTTCATAGAAATCTCGGTTCCATATCGTATTGAGAGATTGATATTGAGCTTGATTTGTAAATCATAGTACATTTCGACAGATGATGTACTCTCTGTTACGAAAATGGGAATACCACTTTGTATATCACTCGTGCATTTTCATACCTATCGATCATTTTCATCCAATTTAAAATCACTAAAGTAACAAATCGGGATTATAACTATATCTGCATCACGAAATATAAATTTTAATCATAAGAAAAAAAGCTAGAAATTTGGCTCAAACCACTTGGCAAATTTATTTTAAAAAATATTTTACAGTCGGTTGAGTGGACTGCAGCCGACTATAGTCGGCCTAGCTGGGTTGTTATGGTCAACGATTAATAGTCGACTGTTACCGACTGTAATAGCTAACGATTAACGGTCGACCGTTATTCCCATCGGTCTCAACATGTAAATAATTTTTTTTCCTTATTCATACTTAAAAAACTATAGATTTGGTAAAAAAAATTTCTACTAGTATTACTATGTCGAAATAAGATTTATCGATTAAAAGGTGTATTAATTTAATGAAAGCAAAATTAAACATATGTAAATACACTTACCGATTTGAATTGATTGATATAAAAAAATATTTTCTCATTCAGCTTTCAATAAATTACTGAGATTTTGAGGTTGAAGTGGATGAGAGGTGAGAAAAACTTAATCTTTGTTGGAATAAACAAATAAGAAAAGTTATCTGATTTTGAAATTTTAAGTGGAAAGTATTTGATTTTCACTTGTTAACTAAAAGGGTAATAATGCCTTTTAAGCAAAACAATATTTTGTAATTATATAATATATTTAAATACATCTTTGTCTTTTAACAATCAAGAGGCCATTACGGAAATATTCGATTGTTTAAACGTCAAAGTAAAAATTGAATGGTTTGACCAAAACCGAGAAAATGGGTTAGAATCCACCAACTGTATGGTGAATTGTCTGCTTGTTTTACGTTTAAAATGGACTTGACGGATCATAAAACCATTCTTAATTATATTATGTGTCCTCCCACCTAAAAACACATTTCTGCTTCTCCTTACCTATCAATTCCATTTGCTCGTCTCTCTCTTTGTTCTACAAAAAATATGTGTTTCACCGGATTTAACAAGACATAAAATCTTTTTAACTAAATTAGCAAAATTAACAGCACATAAAATCATTCTAACTAAATTATGTGTCCTTCTACTTAAAAACCCATTACTGCTCCTCCTTACAATTCAATTCCCTTCGCTCGTCTCTCTTCGTTCTTCAAAAAAGTAAGTTTCTCTGATTCTTTTCACAATTTTCTCCTCGATAAGGATATGCTTTCTTCATTTCCCGATTCTTTTCACAATTTTCTCCTCAATAAGGATATGCTTTCTTCATTTCATTTTTATCACTATAATTTCGCATATGCTTTGATCGTTAATATCCATTTTTTTTCCCTTATGCTTTCAAGTGTATTGATACTAATTTTTTATGATTTTCTTCCACTTTTTAACATTTAATCCTAATGGACTTGTTCTATATATCAGAATTTTCATATCATTTTTTGTCTCTTTTTGTTGTACCATGCCCCATGATGATATGTGAAGTATGAAGAGCCATTAAAATTAGTAGTTAAATTGGATCAAATTTTTGTGTTTCTTAACTCTTGAGTGGTTCTATGTTAAGCTAAGAATGTGATTTTAATTAGAGCTGCCTAATTTTCTTGGTTTTTGATTGGGGATATTTAAGTTGTTGTTGAAATCTGGTAAAAGAAAAAAAAAGGAAAAAAAAACTATATATGTTTGTAATATGTTTCCATTGCATTTTAAATAGGTGAATAGTTTATTTGAAGACTCTATAATGGCTGAACAAGACACCTCTCTATGTAGAGTGGCAATTTGGAACTGCTCTAAGGTGGAGCTCCTCAGCAATAGTTAAGAACATATATTAATGAAATCTTTTGTTTCGTTTAATGATCAGAATCATAATAAAAGTGGTGTAATCAGTCCCTTAGCTAACCAGTACAAGTTATTTTCTGGCTCTATCATTTACAATATCAAACGTCTGCGTTGTATTCCCGACACACACCCTACAGTTCATCAAAGCAAATATTTGTTTCTTAGTGCAGTCACTAAACATTGGTGCCATGCCACTAATTGCTCCCGCCGTGAATGACATGTGGACATCTTCTACTCCTGAAGAAGCTCGTGCTATTATTCTAAAAGAAATAAAAGGTATGGTTGAAACCCTGCTTAAGTGTCAAATACAAAATGCAGTGCTGACCATTCATATTACATTTAGTCAATACAAACAAAAACAACTTATAAGAGCTTGCGACATGTCTGGCCTACACATTTTAAGGCTAATTCCTGAGCCAATTATATAGACGCCCACATAATCAACATTCAAGCCTAGGAGAATTCAATTATGAATTCGATAATAATATCATGTTTCGAATTACCTCATTGAAGCCAAATTTTTGGCCGTATTGCCTCTGCACAATGGAGCTAAAGTAGAGAGAAGAAAAGGGAAATCTTGAATAACATAGATGATTGTGTGAATAATGGAGTAAAAAGGCATGGAGATAGTGTAGAAGAATGAAGAATGACTGACACAAGAAAAAAAATCTGGTACAAGAATGCAACAACATGGTGTTTAAAAGAATAAAGAGAGTAATTGGTATGAAAGCACATGACATCAGATTTAGGTCAAACATGACACCTTATGAATAGTGCAAGCAAGTTTTCTCTTTTAAGATTGTAGGGATTTAAAGGCCAAAATCAACATTTTTGGAGATTTGGACCATGTTGTCACTTATTTTTGGGCAAAATTGTATTAGAAACTCATATAATCATATGCATCACTTATTAATTGTGTGTGTGAGTGTGTTTTTCCCCCCCGGCAAAATTGTATTAGAAACACAAATCATTGGTGCATAAGGAATTTCATTAAACGTGTGACATTGAGTTTAAGAAACCCATTTTTTATTTTTTATTTTTTATTTTTATCTATTTTGACTTCACATTAAATGTTAATTTCTATTGAAAGGGATACCAAATTTTTATGAAGCCTGCTACAAAATCCGGGATTAAATCCTGGGTTTAAATCCCTCGGCCCTTGATCTTCAATTAATCTCGGGTTTAAACCCCCTCGGCCCTTAATCTTCAATTTCATAGGGCCCGCAGCATAACAATCAAGGGATGATGATGAGTGTTACATGTTGAAATAACTATTGTTCATGAAAGTTTCAAGTCAGCAGCAAAAGAGCCCACTACATTTCAGTGTGTACACGAACATTTATATCAAGGTCGTTGAGACACAATCAAGCATAAGACACCTCGAGCGCCAAAGCCCCATCTAGCAACAAAACATGCATGATTCTAAAGTTTGGATTAAAAGACGAGTAAAATAAAGTTCTCAGCTCAACCTCGGACATAAATGTTATTTTAAGTATGCATTCTGATGCAATCAAATCAATATGATCTTTTATGCAAATTCACGTGTATATATAACAAATTGCACGATAAGTGTCACGAAAACATAAAACTCAACGAAAATATTGAAAATTTAAATTTAGCTCTTGTTTGAATCCCATTTTGAGAGAAAATACATTTTTGAATAGTAATTTATGGAGAACATGTAGGTAAAAATTAAGAAAAAGATTTCAATCTACATGTAATATATTTTTTATTGAAAAATGTATAGTTGAAAATGAGTTTTGAAAAAATTAATTTTCAAAAAAGAGGGCTCAAACAACCTCTTAATCACGACTTTCAACATAATGATGATAACATCAACTCACAAAAATGGCAAAAAAATCTCAAAAACCGTCTATAAATAAGATTATTAACATAACAATAAAATGGTTGAAAATCAGAAGGGTTAAAAGCTAAAAAAGGAAGATGAATCTTAGGGGCGGGGGGGGGGGGTGTTTAATTGCAATTTTTCCATATTTAAGCAAACATAAAAAAATAGTTACAAATAAACATAAATATATAGTTTTGAATACAAAAATGAAAAAATATATAAGTTAATTATTTTAAGACTAAATATTTACTCTCGTATCTAGCAAGGGAACTCTAATAGTTACATATTTAATTAGTCACTGCTTCTAGTATATGTATCTGTTTGTGCATATATAATTGGAGAAAAGAGTGAATTTCATCAATGGTCACTAAATTATCCCAATTGAGTCACTTTAAAAATCTTCCTGGTCATAGGACAATATGTGGTACATAAACAAAATGGTACTAATTAGTCTATGCTTTCTTTATACCTTCCTTATTGCCAATTTTACCAATGTATATTTGAGAATTTAGTAATCTAAGGTTGTGACTGTAATGAATGAATGGAGAATTGGTTCTACTTTGTGTTGGTTTCACTCATTTCTTTCATATTCAATGATATGATTTCTTGATCTTTAATTTGTGATTTAGTTTATCAAGGTGATTATTCTTTAGTGTTATGACTAATATTTTGCAAATGCATTTAAAGAAGACTTTGTTACCATATTGATTATAGAAGTCATGAAAGTGTGAAGTTGATAAATATGTGCAACAATCATCTCGTCACAATGTTTAATCCTATTGAAGGAGATAAATAGTAAGATCATATACTTACTCAATTCAGGTTGGATATCCTTCAAATGTGGGGATATTAAATTATTTAATAGGGTTTTCGTGATATTAAATTATTTAATAGGGTTTTCGTGTCTTTGGTCAATGCTTGAAAAGAAGTTAGATGAATATCAAAATGTCGTACTTTTATTTAAATCTATCTAAGTTATTCTTATTTATTGTGACGCTAATACTTTGTGAAAGTGTTTAGAAGTATATGCAGACATGAAAAATTTCAAAGAAACTCAACAACGATGAATATCTTTGAAATGTGGAGGTGTTTAATATAGATACACCTTATATTTTTTCTAGTTGTAAATTAATTCTTGAATAGTGCCCAAAAAATTAATTAAAAAAAAAAGATTTTGAATATGACAGGTGAAATGCAAGAGCTCTATCGATGCATTTTCTCAAACGTGTTACTAGAAGCCAATTTCAAAAATTTTATTATAATTATATATGTGATATTGATATTTTGGAAAATTCTTAAGTGACTTTGCAGATATGCAAATGGGCAAGTGAAGAAGAAAAGCTTTGCAAATTAATGGTACCAATTTATTGTCCAAAAGAGACATGAATTTATGTAATCCGAGATGGACATATATAAATCATCGAGGGGGATGAGTTTAAGCCCATAAGAGAGTCATCTTTGGGAGTAATCCAACTTTTATGATTGGAGATCTCATAAAGAAGGTTCAATGTGGTGAAAACAACTCGTACTGCGTAACTTGTAATAGCATTATTTATTTGCACTCATCCCTACGGCAATACAGTGCTAATAAATGCGTGTTAGGAATGATTTAACTCTGAATGAGTACAAAGGCGAGAATTCTCGCGAGGTGTGGGTCACACACACCCTTGGAGGACTCACCTATATAACAGTTGCCATGAGGTCGTGGTTATGAGATTGGTCTATTTCCTAGATACTCTTACTAGAATCAAGATAAGAGCGTATGACTATTAACAGTGCTACCCGTTATGAACTAGAGCCTAAATCGATACTGTGTGTAGAACAATTGAAGTTTGACCAAAAGGACCTAATTCAAGGCTTAGTCCATTATGGCTCCCTCAAATGGAAATTGTTATCATTGAGTGAGATTTAAGTCCAAAAGATATCTACCTATTACATAGTATAATATATATATAATCATTTTGAAAGTTTTAAAACTTGTGAGGGATTGTTGGAAAATAAGTTATAAAACTTTCAATTGAATATTAAAATTTCAGTTTTTATTTTAATTTCAACTTTTCAATTTTAATTTTATAATTTTCAGTTTTTGTTTTAGTTTTAAATTCAATACAAAAAAAAAATGAATAAATAAATTAAAACCCATTATTGTATTTGTAACATATGCTGAATTTAATTAATATCCATTATGATATAATTGAAATTTTCTACTCTAAAAGGAGGTTGATTTCTTATTGTTTTACACAACAAATCAAACACAAAATATTCTCTAGTCTTTTCATACTTCTTCCTTTTCATACTATTTTTTAGTCATTTTATATTATCTTTCTCTATAAAATTTTGGCAATTGATAAAAGCTTGTTCTTTCTCTCTCTATGGTCATACCCATAAAATGAGAGCCATATGAGTTTCATCTTGGAATCATGTAGTGCCAAAAGAACCTACACGAAGGAGATGTAACAAGATTTTAGGACAGCGTCTTCAACATGACTCCCAAGACTTGCTTTATTTCTGACCCTCTCCTTATGTTTGTATTATTTTGAATCATGTTTATGTTATTTAATTGAATTGTGTTATTCACTCATTAACCATGTTTCATTATTCGCTGAACTTTAAAATTCTTTCAAATGGTAAATGAAATTTAACATATAGCACTCCATTAGTCGCTCATCATGTTTCATTAGTCGCTAAACTTATACCTCTTTCACGCTTTATTCATTGAACTTTAGAATACTTTTGAGTGGTCATTAAACTTTACTCGTTGAATCCAAATATTCAAAATTGAAAATTTTGAAGTATAAAATATCATATACAAAGACGACATTCTTCGTTCTTCTTGAATTACCTTGTGATAATCCAAAATTCATATTTTGTTAGTCTTGATTAATATTATTAACTCTACATCGAAATTCCACAATCTATTTGCGATAATGTTTTTTATTTTCTTGATTTCGGTCTAATCGAAATAAAGAATAATTTCTTTATTTTATTTTCTCAACGTAAAGGAGGATTTTTAGCTAAATTAAGATTTATGTCAATTCTAAGCTATCATCTCTCTTTTCCTTTGAACATTGCTTTTGACAACTAAAAAGATTATATTTATTGACAAATATCAATATTTTCGATATAAAATGAAGCCTCGTTTGGGAGCGATTTTGATAATTAATTTTTTGACCGTTACGAGAAAAGTGGGAGCCACATGTAAGAGAAGAAATCAAACTTTACGACTGGAATAATGAGATAATGGTCAAATAATCAATTTTTTGGGGGTGAAAAATCACTCCCAAACACCCCCTAAAAATCTTATTATCTGGTTGATATTTATTTATTTTATTTTCTTGATCTAAGTCAAATCTCATAGAAAATAAATTTACTTGAAAACATTATGAATTTCAATGATCACTCGTAAGCGTTTTAAATTTCAGTGAATAAAGCATGACAAAAATATAAGTTCATTGACTAATGAAACATGAGAAGCGTGTGATGAAATGCAATTTGTTAAATTTTAGCAATCACTTTGAAGAATTTTAGAGTTCTGTAACTTATAAAACATGATGAATAAGTGTTGAAGTACAACATGTTAAGGTTTAATAACCACTTGGAAGTATTTTAAAATTCAATTACTCTAACGTGATGAAAGCATAAATTTAGTTATTAATGAAACATTAGCTGCCCATGGTGTTACCACGTGAAACCACTATAGTTTACTATTCAAACACTGGACATTATAACGCATACCCATCGTGGACATTAGATCATTTCTCAATGACACATTCAACTCGAACTCTAATGTTCATTGACTCGTACAAAGAGAAAAATGATCTTGTCCTTCTCTCCCTCTTCTTCCTTCCCAACAATTGCATCTCTAAAATCAACTAACCCTAACACCAGCAAGTTCAAGATTACAGAAAAGCCCATTACTATTTTCACCAGAAACGCCTTAAAATTCACATATTCCACTCCCAAAATCCTCAATTCCACCTTAACCAAAGCCTGTAAAGACCAAGAAAATGCCAGTCTTGCCTCTGAACCAGTGAACCTGAAACCCAGTATAGAAAGGGCAACACCATGAATAGGGGAATAGTGATGTGCGAGGGTAGGGGGCCAAAACAAGGTCGTGCATTTGACAAACTGGGTGTGGCTGAAGTCGAAGGCGAAGTTAGAAAAGAACATAGCTAATGAGATTTTTCGGATATTTTGAAAAATATAACATTAGTCGATGATCAAACGTTAAAATGTCAACCTCCCAGTATAAGCAAACGAGTGTGTCCCATATTGGCTACCATTGTTCATTAAAAACCAAGTCACTCTTAAGACACAAAACTGATCAGTTTTAACATCCAACCTGTAAGTATTATGCCCTAGGTTCAATTAATTTTGGACATAAATACTTTTATATATAATTAATGCAATTAAATGGCAGATCTATTATTTAATTAATAGACAATTAAATAAATAATAGAGTCCGTAAATTCAAATATTTATAATTTGTTAATCACAAGGAGTTGTGATTGTGTGATACAAATTACATCTGATTGAATCTTAAATCATCCGTGGTCGTAAGTAATAACGAGATACGGATATCGTTGTTACAGATAGACCATCACGTGTGGCATTTCTTACTTGTGAAGTAAGTAGCTGATCTCACAAGTTAAAGTGTGGTGACACTTAAATGAACAAGTGGATGTTTTGTTATAGAACAAAACATTGGAGACCCGTCGAGAGATTCCACATGGATAACTATCTGAGTGTCAGTGGTTAATCTCTAACGTTCGGTAGTGGAATTGGTCCTTTGATTTGAGGTCGTCATGGTACCTTATATGAGGACAGTCATACTTTGACGGTGTTGGATGTTGCTCTGAAAAGGGCCGCTAATACGACATCGTTCGGGTACGTCAAGAATCGTATGAAGGTTGTGATTGATCAATAAAGGATTCGTCACTCTTAGATAGTAGGAGATTATGATCTGCATTTCATTCAATTAAGTCAATGATGAAATCCTTGGCTAAGGTGTACTCATAAGTCGAAAAGAAGTTTTCGATTTATATTGACTTAATAGTGGAGTGAAAGATATGATCGATGATCGAGATTGACACAACTCCATATCTCGTAATTGATCGGATCATATTGACGAAGGGATTATAGTTTCACGGTAAACGAACGAATTTGGTTTTGTCATACCACTTGACATTTCCCGTCACATGTATTGCCCTGACACATTGCTAGATGTCAATCAGGGACGGCGAATGTGAATTGACGATAAATTAAAAGGGTGTTTTAATTTATCGATTTTGATTAGATCAAAATAATATTTCACATCGTTAGGCATCGTGGTCGGGAACCTAATGGGTCACACACAAAAGAGAATTGGAAGATTGCAAATTGCCAATTGGTTAATTTAACAATCGTTGGATAAATTAATTAATTGAATTTGTTATTTATATTTCCGAATTAATTAATTTTCACGGACCGGGTTTAATTAATTGGATTAATTAATTATTGGACCGGACCGGGCCGAGCCGAGCCTATTTGTGTTTATATAAATACATAACTATGGTTTGGGGTCCATAATGATTTTCATTATTCTTGCTAACACAAGAAAAAACCCTAAAGGCTGCAATCATATTCTCTGTGTGGATCACCGTTGGAGGCTGTACAATTGGACAGCTGTGGTGGCGAATCAAAGTTGTGGAACGAAAAGAAAAGCAAAAGGATTGCAGATCTGGAAAAGGTACAATCTTATCACAATTTCTATCTAAACAAAAAGGCAATTCTTGGTGGGAATCGAAAATTATTTTAAATTCCGCTGTGCATGTATAAGTAGATTCCCAACAGTGGTATCAGAGCCTACTTTGTATTTGTTAGAAATTGTTTAACATATTTGTGCGATCAATAGTTGATTGTTATATTTTTTCTTGTTTCTAGCGATTAAATGAAAATTCGATTTTCATAAATTTGAAATCTGATTTCGAAGAAAAAAAAACGAAAAATGGATTGGAAGGTGGGATCGCAGCGACGAACTGCCGCTGCCGCTGCCAGCAGCAGGTCGCTGTTGGCAGTAGGAAGGGGACTTGTTCTGCAATTTTAAATTTTGGAAGGGTCCGATGTTAATTTCAAACTTGGGTCAATTTGCAAGTTTTCAAAATGTTTTTGAATTTCAATTTTGAAAAGGTTTTAAAAATAATTTTAATTGGGTTCGACCCATAATTTTGATTTTGACCCAAATTAAAATTTTATTTAAAATTGACGACATTTTTATATTTTTGTTAAAATTAGATTTTGACTTAAATATTAAACTTTGACCCTAAATTGAATTTTATTTAGGAATTTTATCCTAAATTAAAATCTTAATTCAATTTAAGTTAGAATTGGATTATAATTTAGTGTTTAATTAAAATTTGATTTTAATTAAATTATTCACCCAAAGATATTTTAGATATTAGAATTAGATTCTAATTTGACGTTTAATTAAAATTTGATTTTAATTAAATTGTCTCGCCCTAAATTTCTTCTTGAAATTAGAGTTGGACTCTAAATTGGTATTTAATTAAAATTTTGATTTTAATTAAATTAATTCGCCCTTAATTATTGGAATTAGAGTTAAGACTCTAATTTTGTTATTTAATTAAAATTTGATTTTAATTAAATTCAACCGCCTTGAGTTATGAAATTAGAGTTGGACTTTAATTTTATATTTAATTGAAATATGATTTTAATTAAATAGTTCCGCCATATAATTGTGAAATTAGAGTTTGACTCTAATTTTATATTTAATTAAGATTTGATTTAATTAAATAATCTCGCCATTTAATTGTTGAATTAGAGTTGGAATCTAATTTGTTATTTAATTAAAATTTCATTTTAATTAAATATTCTCGCTAATTAAATAATCGATTAATATGATTAATTAATTATTTAATTATTCCGATCCATTTGTCTAAAAGAGTTTAGACGACTTAATTGCTAGAAACTTGAAACTTATTTACATATAATATTAGATATTATATAGGTATACATTTATGTGATGAATGTATTATTAGTGGACGATTATGGACTCGACCATATGGATGTGTTGAATGGTTAATTTTTATTTTGTCATTTTATGGGCCTGCGAGCCCGTTATTATTGTTATTATTTTGGACCTGCGAGTCCATTATTATTATTGTTACTATGGGCCTGCGAGTCCAATTTCATTTAGGCCTGCGTGCCAACTAGTATAGGATACATGTTGAAATTGGACTAATTGAAAAGATAAAAAGAGGTGGAGACCATGGAGATGGTGCATTGACACTGTTCAATGCTATACCCCCTAGGAATTGACCAACTAGTCTTCCTTATGGCTCGGGAAGACTAGATAGTAAAAGTTCATTATCGTCCACACTATTATATATATGTAATTGCATAGTAGATGTATAATAGTAATATATATATATATTATTGTATTGTTGTTGATGAGACTTATGAATGCAAAATCTCTCCATAAAATATTAAGTCACATTTGTAATCGTCTTCCATCATTATAGTGAAAAACCAGAGTCCCAAATCGTCTCAGCTTGTTGAGTACACTCAAGGCTGGTCCATTAGGGATATGTTTGACA
>NC_036240.1:9250585-9250974 GCF_002742605.1 Olea europaea var. sylvestris | reverse complement strand
ATTGTTCTTATGCATGAGAAAATTGGTCACGTCCTTGAGTAGCCCTTTCCAGAGACACCTGCTGATGACTCGATTAAAGAAGATGAGGCTACTATAGTAAACGCAATGATGATAATAGTATTGCAACGTATGTGATACTTGCATCTATGTCACTGAGTTACAAAAGCAACTTGAGAGTATAGATGTTAACACATAATTCTTCACTACAAAGAGTTGTATGATAATAATCATGTGTGGAAGGATATGAGACTTCCAAACAACTATACAGGTGCAACATGACAGAGTAATCTTCAATCGATGCTTAGATACTGAAGATGATTGACGTTGAGAAATGTCTCAACTGTATTCAATCATAAACCATGAACTAAGTAGTGACTTGGTCTTGTAAT
>NC_036240.1:9248800-9249358 GCF_002742605.1 Olea europaea var. sylvestris | reverse complement strand
AATCGTTAATTATTACATATAATGCGATTAATAACAAGTCATGCGAATTTCTCAAAATTGTTTTGAGGTCACGCATTGATTGCAGTGTGCAACACACTAAACCATGTCCCATCTAAATTGGTTAACAGAACTCCATACGAGTTATGGAAAGACAATAGTCCCAATTTATCTTATATGAAAGATTGGGGCCATGACACTTATTTGAATCGCCTTAAATCGGATAAGTTTGAGACTAAATCCAATAAATACATATTTGTGAGATATTCAAAGGAGACAATTGAATATAAATTCTATTATTATGAAGAAAGTCTTCGTCTCACGACATAACGTCTTCTTAGAGAAAATGTTTACTCTAAGAGAGGACAGTGGGAGTGAAATAAAATTTTGAAAGAGTTCAAAAGTCCACAGATATAGTTAACCAAGTAGATAAATATGAGTTTGATCCCATATCAGATATGGGACATACTTTGGATCAGGAAGTAAAGACTCCTGAGGACAGACAGCTCTATGTGAATCTAGTAGGCTCATTCGACCTTCAAGAAGGTGCGAATCATTAAT
>NC_036240.1:9233970-9248555 GCF_002742605.1 Olea europaea var. sylvestris | reverse complement strand
TGAGAAGATTTTATATGGAGAAACTGGTTTACTCTTAAGCGGTATGTTGGAAAGGTTCCAAACGTGAAGCAACCGTTGATTCAATAGTAGAAACCTAATACATGGATACTTCAGAAGTAGCAAAGAGTTGCAATATGGATCATGATGTTCATAAATGAACTTGGAGTAGTTCCTGATATTGTTGATCACATACAATAGTATTGTGATAATAATAGAGCCATTGCGAAAGCAAAGGAACTAAGGTATCATCAATGATCCAAACATGTATTAAGGCGGCATAATCTCATCAAAGAGATAATACATAGAAATGACGTAAAGAGAAGAGCAAATTTCCACATTTAATAATATTGCAGATCCACTGACAAATAGTTGTCGTAGTATAAACATGATCGTCATGTAGACTTATGATATTTAATACATAAGTGATTGGATCTAGTGTAAGTGGGAGTTTGTAAGTATTATGCCCTAGGTCCAATCAACTTTGGACATAAATACTTTTATATATAATTAATGCAATTAAATGGCAGATCTATTATTTAATTAATAGACAATTAAATAAATAATAGAGTCTGTAGATTCAAATATTTATAATTTGTTAATCACAAGGAGTTGTGATTGTGAGATACAAATTACATCTGATTGAATCTTAAATCATCCGTGGTCGTAAGTAATAACGAGATACGGATATCGTTGTTACAGATAGACCATCACGTGTGGCATTTCTTACCTGTGAAGTAAGTAGCTGATCTCACAAGTTAAAGTGTGGTGACACTTAAATGAACAAGTGGATGTTTTGTTATAGAACAAAACATTGGAGACCCGTCGAGAGATTCCACATGGATAACTATCTGAGTGTCAGTGGTTAATCTCTAACGTTCGGTAGTGGAATTGGTCCTTTGACTTGAGGTCGTCATGGTACCTTATATGAGGACAGTCATACTTTGGCGGTGTTGGATGTTGCTCTGAAAAGAGCCGCTAATACGACATCGTTCGGGTACGTCAAAAATCGTATGAAGGTTGTGATTGATCAATAAAGGATTCGTCACTTTTAGATAGTAGGAGATTATGATCTGCATTTCATTCAATTAAGTCAATGATGAAATCATTGGCTAAGGTGTACTCATAAGTCGAAAAGAAGTTTTCGATTTATATTGACTTAATAGTGGAGTGAAAGATATGATCGATGATCGAGATTGACACAACTCCATATCTCGTAATTGATCGGATCATATTGAAGAAGGGATTATAGTTTCACGGTAAACGAACAAATTTGATTTTGTCATACCACGTGACATTTCCCGTCACATGTATTGCCCTGACACATTGCTAGATGTCAATCAGGGACGGCGAATGTGAATTGACGATAAATTAAAAGGGTGTTTTAATTTATCGATTTTGATTAAATCAAAATAATATTTCACGTCGTTAGGCATCGTGGTCGGGAACCTAATGGGTCACACACAAAAGAGAATTAGAAGATTGCAAATTGCCAATTGGTTGATTTAACAATCGTTGGATAAATTAATTAATTGAATTTGTTATTTATATTTCCGAATTAATTAATTTTCACGGACCGGGTTTAATTAATTGGATTAATTAATTATTGGACCGGACCGGACCGAGCCGAGCCTGTTTGGGTTTATATAAATACATAACTAGGGTTTGAGGTCCATAATGGTTTTCATTATTCTTGTTAGCACAAGAAAAAACCCTAAAGGCTGCAATCATATTCTCTGTGTGGATCACCGTTGGAGGCTGGACAATTGGACAGCTGTGGTGGCGAATCAAAGTTGTGGAACGAAAAGAAAAGCAAAAGGATTGCAGATCTGGAAAAGGTACAATCTTATCACAATTTCTATCTAAACACAAAGGTGATTCTTGGTGGGAATCGAAAATTATTTTAAATTCCGCTGTGCATGTATAAGTAGATTCCCAACACAACCAACGTGATCATATCAAGAGATAAACAACAAAGCATTCATAAATGTTAACATTATGAATAAAAAAGGGCTTAATAGGAAAAATATCTACTCACTACCACTCGCAGGACCAACAAGCACTCCCTGTGCGTTCCCTTCCTTCTTACCACTCTCATCTTTCATTTCACCATCAGTTTTTTTAATTCTAATTTTGTATTTGGACTCAAATTCAGTGACTTCCTTTTTCTTTTTCTCCAAAGCCTCATTAAGTCGAGTTATTACCTCTTCAATACCCTCGTTGTTGCGCTGGACAGCCGGCAAGACTTCTTTAATGGTTCTCTCCACCAGGACACCTCCAATCATCCGGTAGCACCGCCTTGATGAATCTAGAGGTTTAATGGCATTGATCACGAGTGAATGCTCACTAACCTCCATCTCGAGTTCAGTAATTTTGGAGTAAATTTGGTTGATCTCAGCCCTCATGGCACCATAGATGTTGGCGACTGCTTGCTCATTCATTGGTTCCTTACCATCACCTTCAGCTTTTGCCATGGTACTAATTTGAGCAGGAAAACAAACAATAATTAATCCATGATTCATGTTATATCTCAAAACACTTGACAGTCCTCGATGCAAACCACACGATATTGAATAATTGAAATGCAGAAGCAATCTGTTAACATAAATCCTTTTCTGAAAATGTGAGCTAAAAATACTCGAAGCAAACCACCCAATATTCATCCTCTTCCGATAAAAAGTGAAGCTAAAGCTGCCTTACAATAGCAACAAGCTTCAAGCTCAAGATGCATAACATTACAACCACCACAAAAACTAAGCCTTCTTCCAATTAAGATTTAGGGTCTGCCCCCACTGTATTTTGGTCCTGGATATTTCACCTATTACACTTGAAGTGGAGCAAGTTTTTAAGGCAATGGAAAACCATAAACAACCACATCAAAAATTCAAGAAAAATATTGTAGGAAAAAAAAATCTCTGTAGCTAGAGAAAGATTACCATCAAGAAACAACAATTCTGAAAAATAAAATAAATTATAAGGAGTTGAGTTCAAATTAAATCATTCACAACAAAAAAATCTTGTCGATTTCAACACATACAGCCCGTTTTAATACAAATACAACCCGATACTACCTTCCAAGTTTGGTGATGAAGAAGCTGAGTAGAAATCACTGCCGCATAAGATAAATTGGTGCCGAGGGAGTGGTGAATATGTTCCCAATTACCGAGAGAGAAACCTAGGCCGCTCTTCCTCTTCGTGCAAACAGAAACGGGTTATCCTATGACAAGCCTGCCCTTCAATTGGGCTTTACAAATATTTTTCTAGATTTATCATTTAAAAAAATCAGGCATACGCGGCACCACACTCCATCCTACCTATTCTTTTACATATTTCTCAAACGGTAATACTACCAGTACATCGGGAGGTACCGAAACGTGTACCCCACAGACACTTCCTCCAACCGGGGGTCGTCGCATGTCCATTAGGTACACGCTTCGGTACCCCCGGATGTACTACAAGTTTAATTCTCTCTCAAATCGCAATTCAGACCCAAAACCACGACAACTGGCGCCTACCATCACTTAATGTCGATTATGTGATTTTCGAAGCAAACATTATAAATTAGGCTCCAAAAATTTAGTATGCATGTAAAATCTATAAGTATATTATGGAGTTAATATTTCATTTATTATTTTAAAATTTAACAATGAAACAACAAATAAATATATTATAACAAAAATTATATTATAATCAAATAACAAAGCCGACAATGTTTTAAAGGATCAGTTAAATACTATTCGTCTTACGATTTTAGAGGCAAAAATATTATTGAAATTTAAATAATTTACATGTTCAATCATTTTTTCTCAATTGATAACATGGTTAATCAATTTAATTTTTCTTGTCATATAGTCGATCAGAGATATGATGAACAAAATTTTGTAAATAATATAAACATTTTGGATGTTTTTAAATATTGTAGCATTTCAATTGCTCTAGTTGCTTTACTTAGTATATAGTATTTCAAAACATGTAACTCAAAATTTTAGAGGCAAATAAGATATGATTAACAAAATTTTGTAAGTAATATAAACATTTGGGATGTCTTCAAATATTGTAGTATTTCAATTGTTCTAGTTGCTTTACTTAGCATATAGTATTTCAAAACATGTAACTCAAAATTTTAGAGGCATATAAGATATGATTAACGAAATTCTGTAAGTAATATAGACATTTGGGATGTCTTCAAATATTGTACCATTTCGATTGCTCTAGTTGCTTTGCTTAGTATATAGTACTTCAAAACATGTAACTCAAAACATAAATCATCTCCGTTAATATCTGAACGTCTATTATATTCCAGATACTTTTTAAAATTCATACAAAGCTTGTTTTTTTAATAAGAAATTCATGGATGGACGTAATTTCCTCTTGTTTTAATAAGAAATTCAACAAGAACCAAATTGGGCCCAGACCAATTGGAGAAGGAATGGGAATGAATTTTCAATGGACTTGGATTCGCGTGGGATTACTAGGATAGCTGAAGGCAGTGACGAAAGAAGGAATGAAATTCAAAATGGACTCGTACTCTAATTGGACAAGGAAGCCGGCGGCTGCTTTTGAAATAAAAAGCAGAGGACGAAAAACGATGGACGGATACCAGCATAGAAAAATAATTCCAGATTTTTTGTGCAATAATCAATTAATAAACGCTCAAGAATTTTGGGAATTAATCATGTTTCATCAATTTATCAAAAGACTCACAATACGCAAGAAAGGAAACGAAGAAATATTGTTGGGATTCGTGTGGCGAAGATCAATAGTATCTCGGAGATATTTGTTTTATTTTGATATTATGATTGACTAAATATTTTTGTTAGGTTGACGAAGCAGCTTAGGGGTTTTCACATTTATTTTGTTCCAAGATTACATGTCACTTTAATAAGTGTTAATTATTTATTGTGTACTTAATGCTTCAATTGCCTGCGCAACAGTTGATTGATTTAGAGATAGTAGTGAGACTGAGAGGTGCTGTATGATTTTAGTTCATTCAATAAATAACATAGGTGTTATAAGAGATTGAGAGATAATTATAGTAAATGCTATCTATATAAAATTCCTGTAAGTTAATGCGTTCTTATTTGTGTGAATTTACATAAAGATATGGTAAATTCGAGCATATGAATAAGATTAGTGTTGCTCGAAACAGATCACTAGCTACATTAGGCTAATTCGATTGTTGGCACCTATGAAAAAAGGTTGAATGAATTGGAAATAGGTGAACGTTAAAGAATTTGAGTGAAATCGACAATCCTAATTACCTAACCTCATAATCTTCTCAATCATGTTAACTTGCTTTCGTTTTTTAATTTAGTAAATCTTTTGTTATAAAACACAATTCGATTTAATAATTGATTACCGTTTAGTTTAAATTGAAATTATGGTAGTTTAAAATTGATAGTAGATAGTAGTCTTTGTCAGAACGATACTTGGATTTAAAAATTCACTTTATTACTTACTCGATCCCTACACTTGCGGAATCATATGAACAACATGGTTGTGACGTAGCTGAAGATTAGTAAATACAACTAACGTTTGAGCTCAAGAATGTTATAGGATCACGAGAAATGTCTTGGTTTGTAAGATGCAAATGGGTTAAGGTTAAAACTAGTAGAAATATATACGCCTGACCTATATATTTGACAAAACTTTATTGAGATTACAAAATACTTTAAAAGCAGAACTATCTCTATCACTTTGGACTGAAGGAATTTCCCATGCCTAGTGATGCGCCAGTTTGGCAAGGATATTAGAGGAAAAATTATTGAAATTATAGAATATATTATAGAATAAAGAAAATAGATCAAAAGGATTTTGTAATTGAATGTCTCATTTTAGAATTTACAAGTAACTTGTAATAGTTGAGTAAAAGTTCATAGAAACATATATACAAAAAGTAACATAGAAAAAATCTAAATCATAAAATATTGTCAATCTTCATCATTCATTTAAAGGAATTGAACTATAAAGGTCAATGAGGATTTTAAAAGTATATTATATTCTTGAGATAAACATATGCCCTACTAAACCAAAGTTTTGGCTCCGTCCGTGCATATAAAATTATAATTAGCGGATAAAGAAAAAGACCCTACAATTTATTTATGTTGAATTTAAACATTTGATATCCACTAGTCGAATCATATTTATTTCTGGATAATTAGCCATTCCTAGTTCAATACTAGAAAGCATTGCAGTGGATCACCTATATCACAAATATACCTTAAGATTACACTAAGAAGCTCAGACTTCCATTTTTATCATGCTACTAAGACATTCAGGAATTCAACAAAGTGCAAAAGTACAAGTTGTTGGTGCACTGATAATGAAACAGTGGCAGAAGGCAAATTAGTGCCTTTCTCCATTCAAGTTTCTCTGAACTCAAAGTCCCAAGCCCCTGGAAAAGGAACACCATTAAAAAAAAAATTCAAAGTTTTTGAAAAAGTTTGATTTCTTCGAAAATATGGAAATGAGTTCATCAGTATTAACCATTAAACTCACGTCACTGTGAAAGCATCTATGAGTTTCTCTAAGGAAACTTCTTTACCTTAATATTAAGATTGTGCCTTTTGAGGTATTGAACAACCCCTGAAATGGTTCCACCAGTTCCTATTCTAGCAACAAGTATATCCACCTTGCCACTTGTGTCTTCTCAGACCTCTGGACCTATTGTTTCATAGTGTATCTGCAAAAAATACATGAATATGAACTATCATCTACACTTCCAATGTCATCCCTTCTAAAAATCAAATTCCTTGTTCTGAGATGAGATATAAATACAGAGCACAAAAAAAGTGAAATCCAGATGATACCCATTAGATAAACTTCCAAGTTCCAACCAAATTTTCATTATGAACATCACCACCAGAAAAGGCAAAAAACATGAGTTTAATTGCCAGACACTTGAAAAGAAAATTGATTCTACTAGAGCATTAGTTATGAGGAAGAAGGCAAAAGAACCTTGGGATTTGTAGGGTTGTCAAACTGTTGAAGCATGTAGGAATTGGGGGTGTTACTCAATATTTCTTCAGCTTTTTGCACAACTCCTTTCATACCCTTGGCTGGAGCAGTTAGAATGAGTTCAGCTCCAAATGCTTTCAAAAGAACCCTTCTCTCAAAGACTCATTGAAGCAGGCATTGTCAAGATGAGTTTGTATCCTTTTGAAGCAACAATAAATGCAAGCACAATACCAGTATTTCCAATCGTAGGTTCAACCAGAACACTCTAGCATAAAAGCAGACATCCGTTACAAAGTACCATGTACCAGATGCAAGTAATATGGTGACATTGCCATCCATGTGGTGATAAATAAGATTAAAACCAGACCATGTCCAGTAATCATACAACGGTACAGAGCTAGAAGTAATTTGTTTGCACAATCATTTCACCTCAACAAGTAAAGGGATATTCAATTGACCTTTTAGTAGCAAAAAGCAAGAATCATAAGCAAGATGATCAAAACAACATATCTAGAAGCCAAGAAACTAGTGCAGAAAAACACCTACAAGAATAAGTTGGGAGTGGAAACCAAACATACAACCTTTACAAAGGTTTTAGGCAACATATCATTTTTATCAAACTGCTAAGTGAGAAATTCAAGCTGGTCAACTTAAAAACATACAAGTTGATGAAAATCTACAATCTCTTTACTCACTTGACCTATAAATATAAAGGTCGGCATGCCAATTTAGGACAGGACAAGTATCTGCCAAGTGTACGGTGACTTGACTACCAGGACTTAACCGATCATAAAATCCCGCCTAAAAACTCCTTACTATCAACAGTTTTGCTATTCTGATAGGCCCAAGTGAAAGGGCCGAGGCTTTATCTGATTTTCACGTTTTTAAATGAAATCAGATCAAGGGCCAAGGTGTCGGCCCTGTCTCTTGGGCCTGTCGCCATAGTAGTAGCTCTCTACCATTCAACTCGTCTCTCTCAGGACATAAAATGATTTTCAACTAAATTAACTGACTTTACATTACATAAAATCATTTTGAAATAAATTTCCCCGCTTAGAAACCATTTCTGCATTCTTTTCCTTCTTACAGTTGAATTCGTCTCTCTCTGTTTCTTCCAAAAATGTGAGTTCTCTCTTATCGTTAAATATCTAAATTTTTTGTGTTCTGTTTTTTCTGCTTTCAACAATTTTTGATGACATTCTTCAACTTTTTAACATTTATATATTAGAATTTTCATATATTTTTTATTTCTTTTCACTGCCCAATGATATATGTGAAATTAGTTTTTAAATTGGATGAATTTTTCTTGTTTCTTGATTCTGGTTCTATGTTAAGTTAACAATGTGATTTTAATTAAAGTGAGTTCTCACGATGATTCTGGTTCTATGTTAAGTTAACGATGTGATTTTAATTAAAGTGAGTTCTCTCTGATCGTGAAATGTCTAATTTTTTTGGGTTCTGTTTTTTCAGCTTTTTTATGTTTTCAATAATTTTTTATGACATTCTTCCGCTTTTTAACATTTATATATCATAATTTTCATTTTTTTTTGTCTCTTTTTACTTCCCAATGATGATATGTGAAGTTAGTTGTTAAATTGGATGAAATTTTCTTGTTTCTTGATTCTGGTTCTATGTTAAGTTAACAATGTGATTTTAATTAAAGCTGCCTGATTTTCTTGGTTTTTGATTGGTGATGTTTTAAATTGTTGTTGAAATCTGGTTTAAAAAAAAATTATGTGTGTTTGTAATGTGTTTTCCCTACATTTTGAATAGGTGAACAAGGTTTATTTGAAGACTATAATGGCTGAACAAGGTTTATTTGAAGACTATACATTGTCTGAACAAGGACAAAAAGATGTTGTAATTGGAATTGATCTTGGAACCTCTGTATGTAGAGTGGCAGTTTGGAACTGCTCTAAGGTGGAGCTCCATAGCAATAGTCAAGAACAGATATTAATGAAACCATTTGTTTCCTTTAAAGATCAGAATCATCCTAAAAGAGGTGTAACCAGTCCCTTAGCTAATGACTGCGAGCTATTTTCTGGCTCTATCATTTACAAAATCAAATGTCTACTTTGTATTCCAGTCCCAGACACGACCTTGAAGTTCTTTAGAGCAAATATCTTTTTTTGGTGTAGTCAATAGAACTTGGTGCCATGTAACTGATTGCTCCCTTAGTGAACGGCATGTGGACATCAACTACACTTGAAGAAGCTCTTGCTATTCTTTTAAAAGAAATAAAAGACATGGCTGAAACCAAGCTAAAGTGTCAAATACGAAAGGCAGTGTTGACCATTCCTGTTGCATTTAGTCGATACCAACAGAAACAACTTACAAGAGCCTGTAACGTGTCTGGCCTTCATGTTTGAGCCAATTGATGTAGCATTATTATATGCATAGCTTGAGAATAAGGGCAGCAGTTAAACTGAAAAGGTTGCACTCATTTTCAACATGGCTGCCGGATTTTGTGACGTATTGTCACCACCACAACAGGAGGAGTTTTCCGAACATTGGTTTTGGCTGGAGCTACCTTGGGAGGGGAGAACAAAATTCAAAATACGATGCGTCACCTCCTCCCCTCATTCGAGATATTCTCTAAAGATTACCGAAAATTATGGAATAATGGGTCGCTTCGAGCTGCAATCCAAGATGCAATCCATAATCTGTTGGACCATTCTAGTGCTGAAATTAACGTAAAACTATGGTCTTGAAAAAACTTACGTAAGGTCCTTAAGAGAGAGGATTTTGAAGCCGTAAACTGTGATGTGTTTAAGAAGTGTGAAGATCTAATCTACGATTACTTATATGATGCGAAGATGAAAGTTGGCAGACTAAATGCCATTATTCTTGTTGGTCAAAAGCCCCGATGATACAGAATATTGTTACGAAGATATGTAACAAAACACCATACTTGGGAATAAACCCACTAGTGGGTGCAGTCCAAGGGGCAGCACTGGAAGGTGCAGTGGCTTCAGGAATTGAAAATTTGCACCTATCATGGATTCCAACAACTCTAATGAGCATTGGAATTCAAGCAGAAAACAAGTTTGTCCCTATTATTCGCAGAAATAGCAGGTTACCAGCAAGAGAAACTTTGTCCTTCTTAACATTGAACTCTGACCAAACAGAAGCAATGATAATTGTCTACAAGGGAAATGAGAAAGATGCAAAAAAGAATCATCTTCTGGGCCAGTTTAAGATCACAGGATTACCTATGGTCCCTAATATGGGTCAAAAAAGAGGTAGTCTTATTATTCATGTGTGCATTGATGTCGATATTTCGAATGCGATGAAAGTTCTCACGAAGCTTATTCTCATGGGTCTTCCTATCCATGATGTTTTTCCTATGGAAGTAAAGATGCCAAATTTTGATGGTGGCCATGGTCTGTGTGCTAAAATGTTGTCCCAAAGCGATAGTTCAAAATTAGATTTGGTCTGCTATGATCTGCCGAAATACGGCTGGTACTTTAGTTACGTCAGTTACATCAGTTGATTCGATTGTCGCACCCAAGTAGCATTTGTATTCATAGTATACTGAAGGCGAAGGCCTACAACCTTTACTTTTGGAATTTTCTATGTTTCTAGACACGTTACTTTTGAAGCATCAATAAAATAACATCATAATAAACTGCTACTGCAATTTTTCAGATTTCTACAACATTAGATTTTTCAGTTTGGTAACACTTTGAACTCATTCTTATCTTATGTTGCAACTTCTTTAACATAGGCATATTCATTTATCTGTTCAAAATTTCATGTATTCAATTAAATATATTATACATGCATATTTCTAATACTATTTGCATAATGATATTTGTTGGTTCACGAAGTCTACAATGGACATGGCTACGCCATGCTCAACTTTGAAATCATCATCGACTTATCGAGTAATTCGATTGTACTAGATAAAGTAGACAATGGACTTGGCTACCCCATGCTCAACTTTGAAGAGCAAACAACAGCTAGTAAGTAACCACTAGTGCACGCTCCATTAGTGGACTCAATCAAGAAACGAGGGCTTAAGGTAGAAGTTGTCTGCCTGCCTTTCACTATTGGATGGTATGGGAAGAAAAGGAGTAATAGGGTGGTTACTGGTTAGAGTTATGTGCTGTTACTTACGAGACGTATAGAGGGAATTACAGTGACAGTTGATCTTGTGAAGATCATAGCGTATTAGCTCAATTGCTTCTCCACTGTATTTAGATCATTCTTTAATTCGAGTTGGCGTCAAAACAATGGGAAGCTCGGTATTCAAAAATTTCACGAGCCAATGCAATCTACAAGATATATGGTATTGTTCATCTATCGGATTCTCTCTCTTTTACTTTTCTCTCAATATGATTCATGAAGAAATTGGGCTTTCTTCAAGAAAATTTTTATCCATTATGTAAAACTGTTATTCTTGAATGTATTACGGTTCGGTTTTTGTACAAAGGTATACAACTGGGATAGTATATCAGGTAGATTCTTTAGATTAATTCATAAATATTGTTGTTAAGAAGATAAAACTCTTTGATCTATTTTAGTTTGTTATATTTAAGGTAAGTAAGATCTATTCTAAGATCTGAGATATTTGTGTTGGGTTTTATTCTATTTCTCATTATGGATTTACATATTTAAGTACAAGTGGAAATTGTGCCAATTACATAGTTTTTGGAGAAAATTGCCTACAAACTTACTTTTAAACAATATTTTTCAGAAATAAAGGAAATTAATTTCATTTCACAAATCAGGTGGTAATTAAAAATTATTAAATTAATTAATACATAGTTAAAAATAGAAAATGTTTTATATCTTCCCCTAACCAAAACCACCCACTCACTCAAATTAAACTTTTTCTCTCTCTTCTTCCTTATTTAGCGTCTTCCAAGGATTGATAAAAATGGAAGATTCCTAAATTACAAATCTCAAAAATTTCAAAGTCAGGCACCATTGATGGGACCTATTATGACAAATCTACACCCATGACTTCACCACCCCCATTTTGCCATTACTGCAGCCATAGGTTTTTATGAATCGAACCAAAATTTTGATTCGATTGTGTGCACCTATTCTTCTAGTTTTCATTCAATTGGTTGGTGTTTTTTGAAGGTGTTGGTGGAAGCTATAGTAGTGATGATTGTTGTTGTAGATTTGAGTTAAAGATGTTAGTAGTGGTGGTGGTTATTATTTTTTCGAACAGATCTGCTGTGGTGGTTGGAGATCTGATTTTTCTGTTCAAGATCTAATTGTGACTGTTTGTGACCTATTTTGTATTAATTGTGACCAGTTGTGACTTGAGATTGATCTGGTCACAGACAATCACATTGAATACAAACTTGATCACAGACCTTATATCAATTTACCCCAAATCTTGTATCAATTTTTAACCCACATACTCTATTTCTTCCCCCAAAAATAAGTTCGACACTCTCTTACCTAAATGTTATTATATGTTAGAATCCGTTTGATTGCAAAGATAGAATTAAATTGAATTGAAAACGAATTTCAGGGAATTGAATTGCCTAGAAATTATTTTCTTGGGAATTGTAATTATTGTGCTTGATTGGTATAATTTTTCACTTGAAAAATGTTGAAATAAAAGTATTTTTTGCTGTTTGTTTGACTTTGTTTTACATGAAAATTGTCAACTAAAGGGATATATTTTACTGGTATGAGGGATGAAATTTGTTGCCATTGTCAAAAAAAAAAATAATTCAAGAAAATCATCTATCTTTTAGTATTCGTTTGGCTTTGTTTTACATGAAAATTGTCAATTAAAGGAAATTTTTTTTACAATAATTCTTAAAATTTGTTTCCATTGCAAAAAAATAATAATAATAAATAAAAAATTTTGCTACAGTAGACTAGAAAATGAATTCTCACTATATTTTCATCAAAAAGCTAGAAAATGTCTAGGTGGCATCCAAACCAAGAAAAGGAATTCTATGGAAAATTTTGTGGTATCAAACATAAAAAAGGTGGAAAATATTTAAATATTTTCCAAATTCCATGGAATTCCTTTCCTATCAAACATGACCTTAATGTTTACAATTTGAGCCTTTTATTATAAATCAAAAATTTCAACGGGTTGCGGTATAAGTTGATGAATCAAAACGTTCATTCTTTGCAATTCAAACTTTTTAATTTCTTTTGTTGTTATTTTTTATTTTTATTTTTTCATAATGCATGACAATTGAATTTGAAATATTCATTGCTTGCGCTATGTTGTACCTTTTGTTATCATGAGTTCGTAATTTTCTTTTTATAAATATTTTTTTATTCAAATAGAGCGAGTTCAATATGTGGACCGTAATTTTTTAATACTATAATAGTTATGTATTTAATTAGTATTTTTTATATCAGTTCATTTTGAAAGTAGAAAAATTTAAACATTGTTCATAATTAAATTTTATGTATAGTATGCCTCTCTTATAGATCGAATAAGGTTTATTAAGAAAAATAAATTTTCCAAGTATAATTTCATTTTTCATTTTTTTAATTTTATTCTATTTTCGTGGCTTTTAGTATCCAACATTTTGCTTCTTAACGGTTTTTAACTGAATTTTCTCCATCATACAAATATTTTCGAATAGCAGCATATTAGGTATATGTACTACAAGGGTCTATGTGAAATATTTACAAAATAAATGTATATAAAAATGTTATGGGTGGAACCGAAATCGAACCAAAACCGACGGTTCGGGTTCGGGTTTGGGTTTGGGTTTGGTTCCATTTTTTACAAAGACTCAAATGGTTCTATTTGCAAAATAGTCGAAGTATAATGGGTGATTCTGGGTATTGAAATACCCGGACCGACCCACCCGGTGCCCAAGCCTACCTATATCTTCCTTCATGTTAACCATTAAAACATGGCAATAGAGAGATGAAACTGTAGACGAACTTGTAGAGAAAAGGATAGGAAAGTTTTAGATGATGATCAAACTGCGGAAGAATCTCATTTGGGGACCACTTCCTTCATTCTCACCTCATTTATGATGATCAAACAAAATGAGATCATCACTATCAATATCACGGTTCCTAGATCTTTCTAGCCTTTGAATGCAATTTAGCGTTGATTGCCTCTTCAGACATCTTCATGGTCGGCTTCTTCCTCTTCCCAGAAGTGCAGACAGGGCAAGCCGGGTAGTATAAGTTGATCTGTGGTGTCATTATTCCAAGCACTCAGCATGGTAAGCAAGTCCACAAGTCAAAGCAGCAACCACACCAAGTTCATTGGTAGCTATTATTTTCATGATGCCCAACGAGGATCTTTCGGTTAAAAGCTTTGCACAAACACCACAACTTCGGAGATTAAAAGAAGGAGATCCTAAATTTCGTCCAACATATCTAGTTATTTTGCCCCAACTGAAGCCAAAGTTTTCACTATCCAAAAACCATCTCTTTTTCCGAGTTGTCATAAGCTCAGAGAATGGAGGAATTGACAAACCATCAGATGACCGACCCTTCGATCCTCTTGTTGATTCATAGCCCCAAGTAGGGAGAACAAAAGAAGATGCTTTTTTAGAAATTAAGAATATACGCGACTTGTATTTTGTAATTGAGTTACAGATACTTGTCGTAACGGTTGCTGTCTAGGAGAATGGGGACTCCACCTAGAAGGGGTTGACTTTGGAGGAAACGGGTGACTG
>NC_036240.1:9222689-9232319 GCF_002742605.1 Olea europaea var. sylvestris | reverse complement strand
CAGATACTTGTCGTAACGGTTGCTGTCTAGGAGAATGGGGACTCCACCTAGAAGGGGTTGACTTTGGAGGAAACGGGTGACTGTGGGATGATAAAGGAGATGTTAACATGGGCGAAACTGAAGGAGATAACTTAACAGAATATGGGGACAATATTGCTGCAGAAAGATCAGTGATGGGATTTTGGTTTGGGGTTTCTGCGTATGCATCTGTTTAAGGGTTTGGAGTTTTGAGAAGTTTTATAACGTATTAATTACGTTATGAAATGATATAATTGATTAATAGGGTATCAATCAATTTAGTTATTTTTTTAGGGTATTGGACCTAATTTGCTCATATTTTAAATTGGAACCAGCAGGTGGTCTCTAAATTCTAGTAGTACATATTTGGATTTATTGAAATCAAGACGAAACTTGATGAAAAGTCACTCCATTAAGTTCTTTTGGTAAGGCATTATTTTATTTTATATATATTTGAAGCTAGTCAAATTTTAATTTAACCATAGTCGAATAGTCGATTCATACTTTTATTTACTTTTAACATTACATTTAACGAGATCCACCAGCTCATAATCTCAAAAAGCTTTATCAAACGGGGACAAAGATTCCAAGATTACATCTTATATTTCACACCTCCCAAAAGTTCTTGTTTTTAGGCGTTGTGAGACGATGTGCAGAAGTTTAAGCGGCAGAGTACCTCTAGTGCCCGACCTCACGTTACGTATAGAATTTAAATTTATAGTACGGCATACCATAAACTTCTCGAATTGTCATGCTCCAATCAAAGAGCGAAAATATTTGTTCAGCTCCACCTACTCATCTTAATAAGTAAAAGTCAGCCTAGTCCCAATAGCTAAAATATGACTGTATATTCTTGTATATGTAGAAGGAAAAATTGCACTTTAGATGTAAACAATTTCTCAGCAGCAAATGTGGTCGACAAACTTTTAGAAGGAACAATTTCACTCACTAACCTTATATTATAGTTACAGAATTGATGAAAACCATCTTGATCTTCATGAAAATAAGCCTCACTTCAAATTAGTGGGCACCTCGAGTTCTGAAGCAAAATCTCTCTTTAAAAAAATTTACATACAAGGACTACATGACCTTTTAAGACAAAATCAGGCAATATTCTTTATTGGGACTGATCGTGCAACTATAATCAAAAGGTTGGGGGCTAACTCGCTACATTTTATTTGCTACATTAGCAACAATTTGGGGACCACAGTGCAATTTTTCCTTCACGAAAACTATAAGAAGTTCAGAACTACGGTAAGACTATAAATATACCCCGTCATTCCTACTATTAATCCGAGTCCTAATAAGCATATTCCTTAATCACAACCACCTATTTACTACAAGTTTCAACAATTCAGAAATACAGCCTGCCTTTGATGAAGGTCAGTAATTGAGGATTTAACACACATAAAGCTACTATTAAAAGTTAGTGATTACAGACAACATTAAAAAGACATTCGGATTAAGTCATCATATATCAGTAGTTACCATCCAGTTATGTCCATCAGTAGTAAGCTTGAGGGTAAGCTGGTGCCATTCCATATGAAATGTAGTTCACCGGAGTGCCTGGATATGTCCCAACAAGGGTAGGGCCGGTGGCTTCTGGAGAGTATGCATAAGAGGGACTCCGACTTCCATGCCCGTACATGGCAGGTGATGTGGGGTATGGCGGAACAGGAGATGGGTACTGGGTGTGTGAAGGAGACCTGATGAATGTGGGTGGAGGCGGGAAAGAGGAGACATAAGCATTTGTTGAACGGCCTGCCTTGGCAGGAGGCATTGGGCCTCCATTGCTAGCTCGTGTTCTTTTGGCTGCAGGGGGGCTTGCNGCATTTGTTGAACGGCCTGCCTTGGCAGGAGGCATTGGGCCTCCATTGCTAGCTCGTGTTCTTTTGGCTGCAGGGGGGCTTGCAGATGACTTCTTTTTCTCACTCTTGGTCTTCTCAAGTTGTTCAAGGCGCTTCTTAAGATTTTCGGATGGTAATTCGCCCTCGAGTTTGTACTCCTCAATGCACTTGAGAACAGCACGAATTGCCGACTGTTCCTTCTTGGCAGCTAGATGCTGTAGAAAAAAGCCCCAAAAATAAAAAAAAATAAAAAAAAATGACAATGGAAGCAACTTTAAGGCCTGTCATAGAGATAAACAATGCACAACAAACACCATGCTATGAAATGCATAAATGGCGGTTGTTGGTCATTACAACAAGATGATGTCCATGAATTGTACAGACTCCATTGTTAAAGGAAACTTATTGTCGACAAGAATATGCTATGATTATAAGACTAACAGAGATAATAGCTTCGCAAAGTCCAATTTTAACAAGGAAATAAACAATTTTTTTTTGAGAAGAGGGTAAATTTTATTAGAGGTCAGACAACTTTGAGCAAAGCCTCAATCAGTTCACCCAATTTAAAAAGCCTTAGCACTTGCTTGGCAAAAGCTAATAAATGATTATAAATAGTGGGGCCAAGTGAACGTGTGGTTAAAAAGCATGTAAGTTGTGAATCCTGTGAAATGTGTGGAAAAAATAGAGCATTACCAACTCATAAGCAATTTATAAGCTTTGCCAAACATGAGGTTAATATCATCACCAAACTTTTACTTTTATTTCAAACCCAATATCCCGAGTGTTAAAGAGCTTTAAAGAATATATAAAAATAGGACATGGCATAATGCTTAGTGGATCCATGTCAAAATGTTCCAACAGACACTCCATCCCAATAGAAGTGTACGTGCATCCGTTGGATGCCATTAATGCAAATGACGGGATTTGTTTTCATAGACATTAAAATCAAACAAAATGTCACATCAGCCAGAGCTCAACTAGTTTAGACATGCAAATATATAGAATATAAATATGTGAATGCCATTAAAGAAGGGTTTTTGAGTTGAGGAACTCTTGTCACCAAAAACACTCAAATTTACTAAAGTAAAGATTTCAATTACATAGCGTTTCATGGTCCATGCAGGTCGTATGGCTGTTCTGTCAGATGTTGACTTGATTGAGAATCTTTAAAGTAGGGCGATCTGATTGACTTTTTGAGTGACCTTCAATAATATTAACCCTTTGAGACGAACTAGCTCCTCAACACACAGGTATTACTAATATATAACAAATAAGGATATACCCGAGCATAGATTTCAAAACTTGATTAGTAAATTAGAAATAGAAGCATACCGCTGCACGACCAGAATTGTTGGGACCCTCCAAAATTGACGTAGCAGCCTTTTTAGCATCCTTCAGAAAAGCTTTCAGCAATGGAACTGGGGGAAACTTGTCTGCAAGGCCAACTTCATAAGTAAAATGTACAGCATCAACCTGCTGTCCCCTACTAATCAATTCTTCGATCACATCTGCAACAAAAAAAGTCATAGATGAACTGAGCACCATAACAAATTCTGCACTTGCACATTTATGCAAACACCAGAACAGAAGTTCACCAGAATTTACAGCAAGTTCTGTAACTGACCTAACAATTTACTTCTTAAGCCTCATAATCTTGGAATGTCAATGATATCGGGAATAGCAACCTCAAGATGAGGTATGTGTAAATAAGTAATATGCAAAGCAGGCAACCAGTCATCAGATTTTATGATCAATTTCTTCAGCTCTACTTACCAAAACAATTAATTATTTCACCTTTACATAATATTAAATTCATAAACAGGCAAATAGTATGGAAGCTGCTAACATGAAGAAAACGATACGTACTAGATGTGCTGCACATTAAAAAGAAGTCTTTTAAGTATAAATGCTGGGAGAAAAATGAACATAGATATGGCTCTTCATTCTTTTTTTTGTTGCAAATTCAGTCATTCGTGTACTAAAATATCAAGCAAAAGAAATGGTTCTTTCTCCTTTTGTTGCTTTTAGAATAGTAGTAATTTTTATTTAAAGAAAAGCTGCGTATAACTGAGTAAAAAATCAAGAAGAAAAATTATTAAACCTCAAAATCGGTTGAAGCAGTGTATGGTGGAAGGAGAAAATTGTGCCTTTTTGAGTTCTGTACGTATACAATAAGTTAATCTTTAATATGATTTTGATACTTCAGTTAATAACCTAACATAATTTCAGTATGTTAACTGTAAATTTTAATATAAACAAAAATATATTAATAGAGACCAACATTATCTCCATCAAAACTAGTCATTACTATCTCAATGTATAAGTAAATCCTAATTTAAAAAAGAAAAAAAAAATGTCTACACACCTTCCAGCAGGGCAGGAGTCACCGCATTGGAAAATAGTCCACAGTATGCTAGAACTCGATCGCGTTTATATTTGCATGGTTCTAGCATCAAGTGTCTCTAATGCATAACATGGATGAACTATGACGCAAATATATTATATCTGGAGGAAAATTTTTCATCCAGCCCCCATTTGTTTCCCATTATTTAGCAATTAAAATGAAAAATATGATCGTTATCCATCATATCAAGCCACCATATTTGAATTTCTATCTCTTGTGTGAGGCCGTAACGACTATATTTTTCATTCTCATTTTTACATTAATGGGAAACAAACGGGGCCCTAGTGTCGATTCATCTTAAACCTCCAGTAATAGGGGTATAAGCTAGGTATGGATTATTTCAAAATTTCCCCCCTTTCTCGTAATTTAGATCCCACTATCTTCTGTAAATAAGGATTCGTGTATGGAAAAGGTATCAAGTTAACTGCTCTGGATGGATTTAGTTCAAAAAGATTATTAAAACTTCAAACTTTCCAACCTGTTCTAAGCACCCTACGACTTAATTACCAAATCATAAGACGATCCACTGGTTGCCAAGTATGCAGCATCACAGCCTTTCAGTGAATAGGGTGCTAATAGATTATGTAATGCATCTAAACCACGTTAAGCTAGTGTATGCCTGTTTATTGTTACTGAGGTCAATTAGGAGCAACCACATCAACGCTATTGGTACTTAAACACACCCAATTTAGAGCATCTTCTGCAACAGACACTTGTAAGTGACAATCACACATCTCAATAAAGAGAACCCAATCCAAAGACCTGCTTCGAGATGATGAATATGAATATAACCCAATATCTGTGATACCAGATGACAACATTTTCTCAGGAGTGTTGCAATATCCATCTAAAACGGTTCCCTCCACCAAGTTCTGAAGATTATTTGACAACAATGTTTGTATCAGACCAGAACTTTCGAATTAAAGAAATAACATGCAATTGCCTGATATCCGGTTCTCATACTAGCATATTTTACAGGTTCAGTTCAATAAAATCCTGAATACAAACAGAGTGCAAGCCAATATTTCTACTGAACTGATCGTACTAATTTCTATATTTAGACCAATAGAGCAAAGAAACTAAGAAATGAAAAAGCGATTGATTCCATAAATATGAAATTACCGGGCATTTTATCTCCAAGACCAAGGGAAACTGCAAGCTTGGGCATCTGTTTCCTCCAAGCAGACGCAACCACAAGCTTCCTATACAAATCTACATCCTCCTTCTTCACAATCCCGAAAGTCACCAAATGCTGCAAGAAGGTATGCACATCCGGGGTCTTCACATTCTCAATACCGCCCCTCTCATCCAAGCTCTTCTTCCATGTATCTGCTATCTCCTCCGCCTTTCCCTTAATGGTCGGGGTCACCAGCATCCTTTCCTTCCCCAGCACTGGATCCATCATCACTGGAATCAATGACTCCAATAACAACACACAAGCCCATCCCAAGTCATTACTGAAATTGTAATTGTTATTGTTATTCCGGTCAATTTTCACATTCCTTTTATCCACCGGAAAAACCTCTGAAATTGCCTCCAAAATAAATCTAGGTGGATCTACACAGTCGCTTAGGGCTTTTGGCAACTCTGATCTCAATAATTCCAGTTCTTTCTTTCGCGCTGTAATAAAGTCCCAAAAATCCTTGGCGGCAAACTTGCAGCAGAAGGATTTCAACTTCAGAAACAAACCCTCGGAGTTATCTACTTCAGACTCTTCATTCTGGTCCCCATCTTTACACATAGTAAGATCCTCCGATAATGCTCCAGAAATTGAGGATTTCGTTGCCTTTTCCAGTGATTCAAAGGCCATAGACATTGTCTTAGAAATTGTAGACTCACGGTTATCAAGGACTTTCAGAGACGTCTGAGTTTCCGAATTCAAAGCTTGGAGCTTGGCTTTCAGCGCATCGGCTTGCTTCTGGAGATCCTGTTCGAGCGAGGAGAAGTGATCGGAAAGTTCCTTCCAGAGGAGTGTGCAGCTGGTCATCAGAGAGGTCTGGCGCTGAAACTCATCGAAACTCGCTGGCGGCGGCGGACGCGAAGGCGGCGGTGATAACTCGCCGGGATTGGGTAGTGAACCCATTGTTAGAGGGGAAATGTGTTTGTTATTCCACAGTCGAGAAAAATGAAACCCTAAAGAAATTTGAAAAAGGGGAGAAGGGGATTGTGGTAGAGAGATAAAGTCAAGTGGAAGATGAAGGGTGACGAGTTGATGATGTGTATGATTGAAAAGATCGACACGTGTGAATTGTCGGGTGAAAGTTAACAAATTTTTAAACGGAATTAATCTAATATTATGACAATTAATATAATTAAAAAGCAGAGTTGCACCACTGCCGTCCAACCTATTGGTACATAGTCAATTTGGTCCTTAAAATTTTATTATAATCTATAAGTACAGAATTAGCCCCTGTTTCAATTAGATAAAAAACAGATATTTAGTAGATTTGAGTAAAAATTGATAAAATATGTGTAGAAAAATTTTGTATATATAAAATATGTGAATAAAATTAATTATTAGTTTTGAATTAGATTTTAGTTTACATTTTTAGTTGAACCAAACATGGTCTTAGATAGATGGAAACTATTCAATATTTTGTATTTTATAAGACATTTAATATTAAGCCTATGTTTGGTACGGATTAAAAGCTAAATTTGAATATAAATCAATTGTCTGCAATAAATTTTAACCACATATTTTATAGAATTCACAATTTTTCAATAATAAATTTCATCAACTTCTATCCAAATCTACTAAAAAGTTGATTTTCATCCTAAGAAAATAAGAGTTAAATTTTACGTAGTCATATGATAATTTAACGAAGATTTAGACTTTTTCATTACTAAGAACTAATTTTATAGTTATAATAAAAATGTTGGATGCTAACTTGTTTAAGATTTAGTCCCTGTGAGAAGTTGATCTTTTGATTAGTAATTCCATGAAAAGTTGATCTTTTGAGTAATAATTTCGTGAAAAGTGAATTTTGAAGAATATATTTAGTGCTTCTTTGGTAGATATTTTGTTAATTGATTTTTTGACCGTTAAAAATAAAGTGGGTCCTACATGTGATAGAAGAATTCAAAAATGACGGCTAGAATAGTAAAATAACGGTAAAAAAAATTGATGTTAATTGAATTAAAATCTCTACCAAACATGCTCTTAGATAAAAAGTAGAAAAATTTATGGAAAATTACATAATTTTTCACAGATAAGTACATAATAATATTTTTTTCCCAAATAAACAAATAAATAAATTTATAGCTACCAATAACATATTATTTTGGTTGCTTAATTATTTTTACCAACTTCAATTCCTTTTATGGTGCATTAAGTTGTAAGGATTGTTGCGTATTTTTCATATTCGCCCCCTGTTTTGTTCAACTTTTTTAGTTGGATTAAAATTCAAATTAAAGTTAATAATAACTTTTAGTTATATATTTTATAGAATCCACAAATTTTCAACTACACATTCTTTGAACTTTTATCAAAATCTACTGAAAATTTAATATTTATCTAAATCAAATAGAGGCTTAATTTCGTCTATGAGCATGTCAATTTGAATTATCAAACATGAAATGTTATTTCTACGTGATTATATTAAGCCCCTGTTTGACATTCTTAAAATTTACAAAACATTATTTTGAATAGTATTTATTAAAGAATATATAGTTAAAGTAAAAAAAAAAAAAAAGGATTTACGTGTCTTGATATTTTATTGTATAAATGTGTGATAGAAAATGAGTGTAAAAAATAAATTATATTAAAGTAAAGGGTGTCAATCAATGGCTAAATCTAACGTAATTCAATTAATTTGAAACAAGTAACTTATTCAGCCCATGTCTGGTTCAATTTTTATTAGAAATTAAGTTAAAGTTAATAAATTAATTTTTATCTCGCACATCCACAATTTTTTAACCACTCATATTTCATTACCGTTAACCAAAATCTACTAAAATTTGATTCTTATCTAAATCAAAGTGCTTATTTCATCTTAACTAATAACATATTTATTTTCAAAAATTATCTTATAAACAAAATTTTAAAACTTAGCGAAACAAGGACTTTAAAGTCGCTAGTTTAATTTTAAAAATGTATCACCTTTTTGTCAAAAAATAAAAAGGGGATAATGGAGTGGCGGTAGCCGCCGAGGGAGTGGGTGGTGGAAATAATGGAAATCGAAAAAGAAAGGCTGAAAAGTTGGGGAAAGTGGTGGGGACAATGGTTGTGGTGGCCATGAGTGCCCACCACATGGTTTAAGTCAGATAAAGTAAGAATAAAGCCATTGTCGGCTTAGAGACGTATATAATTTGAATTCACTGCTGCATGGGATTGAGAAGTGATTTTGGTTTCAATAATGCTACTCAAAAACGACTGAAAAACAGGAACTTTGAAAGGTGCAGCCAATATGGGTGGATTTTTTTAACTGTCCAATGATATTGTTACACCTATTCTCCTATTTTTCGAGCTTGTCATTGTAGCAAAACTCTTTCCTTTAGATATTATTTTATATGTACATCAGAATTTACATCCTAGTGTATATAATGCCCGTGTGACATTTCATCATTAGTTAATGAAAAAATATTGTTTTTTCACTATCAATGATGAAATACCACTTGACTATTACACCAGGATGTAAACCCTGATGTACCTGTAACAAAAATCGTTTATTTAGCCTACTTTCTCTTAACTTTCAAACTTTAACATTGTAAAATTAGTTTGACAATCCATAAGTTGGTAGGCGGTTTGACTATTGATTTGAATAAAAGTTATTCAAATCAATGGCCAAGATGTTTACACTTCCTGAATTATAAAATTACTTCGAAAAAATCATTGCACAAATAGCTTAACTCTTAATTCTCCAAACTTTTATTTAAAATTGTACAAAATATGAAAACAGATTTGGTAGATGATCCGAGATGACATGTTAAAGAATGGTCAAGGTGGACTTCGGAATCTTTTGTCTAACTCTTTTCTTATATTCATTTTTCAACCACATATTTTATATAATTCACAATTTTTAACACATATTTCATCATTTTTTTTATCAACATTTACTAAAAATTTGATTTTTAGCCAAACTAAATATGGGCAAATTATAACGGGTAAAAATCTGATATCCTTAGTTTAAATACGAAATCTTTAAAAATATTTACTTTTGTGATGGTTCAGTCCCAAAAACCCTAGACAACTTCCTGGTGGTTCTCCGGGCTGGTCTTCTTTTTGCTAGGAACAACAGGAATAGGGTAGAGACTGGAGTGTGATTTCTCTTATGGTGATTCATGCCTTGCGATTAGATTTCATTAATGCCTTGTTACCTAAGAAAGACAATTTTCATTAACAGAGTTCTCTTAAGTTGGAGT
>NC_036240.1:9195048-9218311 GCF_002742605.1 Olea europaea var. sylvestris | reverse complement strand
AACAATCAATATTTATAATTTAGCAAAACTTCAATCAAACTTTCCTAGATTAAGACTCCTATTTGACTTGAACATTATTGTCTATGGTACTCGCATTCCTCTTTATATGACAGTCGAGACTGAACCAATCGAACGCACTATTCAATTTTTTTATTTTTATTTTTTTATATCACAATCCGCATCCACGTAAAGTTGATCAATAATGTTGCTTTAAGGGTGTGTCAAATTTTCAATGGAAAATGAAAAAGCAATTTCAATATCACGTTTTTGCTTGTTTCATGGCTCTATTTTTCCATGGAATTCATTTTTTAGCTTCTCATGCAACCTAAGATTTTTCTTGCTTTTCAAGGATTTCTCGGTTACTGTAATACTTTTTTATTTTTTTTTTGATATTATTATTGTTTGTAATGGAATCAAATTCTAAGAATTACTATAAAAAAATATTTCTCTTTAACTGACAATTTTAATGTAAAATAAAGTCAAACGAATACCAAAAGATAGATGATTTTCTTGAATTTTTTTGTTGGCAATGGAAACAAATTTTATCCCCAATACTAGTAAATTTTATCCCTTTAATCGACAATTTTCATGTAAAACAAAGAAAAACGAGTACTAAAAAACATTTTTATTTCAACATTTTTTACATGGAAGATTATACCAATCAAACACAATAATTTACAATTCATAAGAAAACAATTTTTAGGCTATTCAATTCCTTGGAATTCGTTTTCTTTCCACCCAAATTTCACCTATGTAGTCAAACGGACCCTAAGGCAATCTCCAATGCTGCAACAAAATTTGCACCAAATTTTACACCAAACTAAAATTCTTCTCCAACCATTACACCAAATGAACAGTGATTTATTATTTTATTCATTCTTTCGATTTTTGACAATGTATTTATTTATTTATTTTATAACTATATAAATTACTAAATCACAACTTCGTTAAATTAACAAATATATTGATTACTAAATTATTTACGTGTTTTATATATTATGTTAAATTGACAAAAATAATTGATTATATTATTAATTTATGATAAAAAATTACGTTAAATTTATAAAAATAATAAACTTTAATAATATAAACTTTACGTTAAATTAAACTTTAAAGTAAACTTTACGAATTAAACTTTACATTAAATTAACAATTACGTTAATTATTATTGATTATATTATTAAATAATAAAATTTAATAATATAATTAATAGTGTAATTAATTATCATCATCATCATCATCATCATCATTGTAAAACGAAAATGACACAAATACCTTTAACTATTATCTTGAAAAATTAAAAATAAGGGCAAAATGGACATTGCACCATTTGGTGCAAAAAATGATGTAATGAATTGCACCAAAAAATTGTGCAATGGTGCAACCATTGGAGATGCTCTAAGGGTAACATCCTCAATACCATTAATAATTTTGCGTGCCTTGTCATTCAGCTTGTGCACAATTCAATCAAGCACTGTTAATAAATCAATCGTAACGTTAAGCATCATTATTCTCTCAACTAATTGTCCAATTGTGTGATATTTAAAAAACCTTAACCACATGTAACTATAATCAGTGCAAACTGCTTAAAATTCTCCGCCAGCAAATTCTATGCGTCTTTACTTTATCTGACTTTGAACAACGTGGGAGATGGGCCAGCGCCACCCATCTCCACCGCTTTCCGCAGCTTTTCTGCCACCACGCTTACTTTTCTCTTCGATTTCCGAGAAAGGCCTTGCAAACCTTCACATCCTAGTTAACATCTTTCTTGGTAAAAACCACCTTTGGTCACTTCCAAGGGAAGTTTTGTTTTGGTCATCCAACCTTTTTTGGGTCGAATGGATCATCACACTTATCTTCTATTCGAACTTGGTTGTAGAAATTTTCTTTTCTATCTATTGTTCGAACTTAACCATTCAACTTTGATCGAGATGGTAAATTGGATTGCGACTCCATGGACCATGGTAGCATTTGTATAAGTAGTTTTTTTCTCTTTCCATTCAATCATTCATATAATCATAAATGTTTCTCGATTGCTAATGTCTTCCACCCAATTTGTGCTTTAATAAGAATGAATTTATAATCTAGCGTGACTCTTAATTTGTTTTATTTAAATGCTAGGCTATATTAAATCTAACAGAGTGGCATGAAAATATTCACACGACAGTTTCAAATTTAAATTCCAAATTTAGTGATAACAAGGCTTGTATCTTGTTATTGCACGTCACGATAGTATAATGGGAAAATTATGAACTCCACAACTTTTTATATATTGCTTCAGAATTGAAGTTTTGTTTCTCAACCTAAATCTAATTAGTCTAGGTTGATATGTGTTTATCAAGATTGTCAAGTAGTGCCTTTCGAAGAAGCTAAATTATAAATATTGATCTAAAACCGCAATACTACTCCTAAAATGAATTTTTATAACATAAATATTATGCTACTATTAACACAAGTTTAAAACTATAAAACTAATACAAAGATCAAACATAAAAATTAACAAAGTTCAACTATATCAATAAAATTTGACCCTAGCGGACAAAGAATACTGATTGCTTTGATGAGAATCATACTTCTTTATACTAAGTAGGACCCTTTTAATTTTATAAGCGGTTAGGTGTTATTTCAAATAGTTTCTTATGTATCGAAACAATTTCAAATCAGCAACTCATTTTGGTTTTGCGGGTTGATGGTGATTTTTTATTTTTTATTTTTTAGCCCTAGTTCTTTTCACTATGTCCCACGGTAAGAATACACTGGTTTACACCGTAGCTTTGAATTTTTTGTCCAATCCTAATTCTTGTTACTATGTACAATGATGGCGACCTTTAGCTTATCTAACAGGGAAAACTCAGCTCAATGTGATCTTATATATTGCTTCAGAAAATGAGAGCAAATGCAACCATATTCTAGAGGAAGTTCTTGAGCTTCTAAATACATATCGAGTACTTTCATCACAAAATTGGGTTAGTCTTTCATCTTATTGTTCTTAACTTGAAAATCCATAGTTAACGAGCAAGCTAGTAAACTGTATTTTAACTTTTTGCTGGTGTGAACGATTTTAGATCAAACAAACAAGGATCCTACCATTTCACTCTTAGCAAGGGAATGCAAAATTTTTGAACAATGCTTATGAGAAAGCTAAATCTCACTCATGGTTTTTTTAGTAGTTTAAGGACAATAATTTTAGTTAGTTTTATTTAGTATGACTATTTAATATGAAAGGATTTCCCAGTTTCCAATATTATTTTACACTAAGCCATATGATTACGGTTATGCGTATATGCTCCCACAAAATAAGAATGGGAACAGCAATATAAGCTGTGACATCTCTGCTTACGCGACAAGTCACATAGATTCCAACTAAGCAAGAGTGTCACCTAAGCTTTCCGAAGCAATAGCCTATCTTCGAAGGCGATGAGAAACATTCAATGCCTCATTGACATAGTCTCTAGAGCTAAATAACTTGATGCAGGTTCGTCACTTTCTTTTTTTGTGGCAATCTCAATGCTTAACGGTATAACATAGGTCTCGATGGTTGAAGCGCTGCAATAGAGGTTGACTCTCACCCCTTGTTTAAACCATGATTATAACTTATGGAGTTATGTGAGAAGTGACGTTACCTACAATGATGGTTGAGTGCAAAGATCCTTTTATGCACCAGGACAACATGTAGGGTCGTGGTCCAATTGATGTGTAGATGCTACATTATGATGTCATGTAACTTGACTAGTGAGTTATTAGGTTGATACCACTTGTAAGGCGTCAAGAGAGCATCCATTCCTTTCTCTTGCTTATAATACTTATATTTAGTGCCTTTTCAAAGGGTTTTGATATTTTGATATTCTCACTCTCCAAATATAAAACCGACTCCAAAATAACTCTTCTATAAGTGTCACTCCACACTCAAATATATATCTTTTTGTCCCTTTGACTAACTCAAGTGTCATAGCGCGTACGATTACGACCTTTCTAGCCCTTCTAGTCTTTAGAGAGGCTTCATTCTTGTGCATCTAATGCATACGTTCCAAGTGCACAGTTATCTCACGCTTGAAAAAGAGAGAAGGCATCATATGTTGACGCGCCGTGCGAGTTCTTGAAAATTGTATTTTCTTGATATTTTGACATAATCTCGAATATCTAACTTTCTTCCCATTACAAACAATATTGATGGCATTGCTGGATTTTGTGAAGATGATTCAAAATCAATTTCCTACTTTGTGACATGGCACGTACGTTGAAATGGATAGGATTAAGGATGAAAAATATATAATAATTTTTCAACCGTGCTACATTGCAAAATTATTTGTCCATTTCTTTGATAGAATGTATCCCGTCGTTGGATAATTTAAAAAAAATTGCACTCAATCATGTGCTACCTGTCAAGTAGGTGGAAAAAAATTCTGTTAACATGTCTTATTCCTAATTTTATATTGTCTTGTCGAATTCTATCAAATGAATGTGCTATTTGATATAGGAAATTCCTCATAAAAATATTTAGCTCTGTATAATTTTGTATAATAAATATTTAAATGAATTTAAACTATATTGTGGAATAGAATTTCTAATTTATGTTTGATGTTAGACCACAAAATGGGCCAGTGCATTATCCTAAAAGGCACATTATCTAAAAAAGTAATTATATTCGCGTTATGCATCACATTTTAATTAAAATGAATAAAAAATGATTTTTATTTATTGTCTTATTCGTGCGCAACATTCTTATCTCCGTTCAAAAAATTCATTAATAGGTTATAAAAAGACTTTTTGCTCCTAAATAAATAATAATAATTACAAAAATTCAACAAAATATTTGTTACAATACACTATTGTAATATTTATCAATACCGGTGAAAAAAGTTTAAAGATATAAATATGGCAATGAGCAAATTAAAAAGTAGATAATTGTTATGTTGACACTACAAATTTTATTTGTTATACCATTTTTTAATTGCACTTAAGCTTTCAATCTTTGTTCATTGTAGCATTTATTTTCTTAACTTCTTTCATCAAATTCTTATTTTAACATTCCATTAATATGATGGAAAAATAAATTATTTTACGTTATTTCAACGGACTTTTGGACATAAAATTATTATCAAACACAAAATATGTTAACTAATGAAAATTATTGAGAGTAAGAATGATATGAAAAATCGACAGAGACATAAGTGTTATAATGAGCAAAATTGAAGAACATTAAATGTAATTAAAATATAGTGCAAAAATAAAAATTGTGGTGGGATATCCAATTGTTAATCTTTTAAAAGACTAGTTTACCCTGGATAATTTAGGAACTTTCTTTCACTTTCATTTTGGATAAAATAAAGATCAAACTGAAATCTTGAGGAGGTATCCGTTTCCACCCAAAGTTAATAACTCAAATGGTCACTGAACTTTACAAATTTCATGAGGTTACTGAACTTTAAAAATTACTCAAAAAATCATGGAACTTTGCAAAAGATTTTTGCTGGATCTCTGAACTTTGCAAAAGATTTCTACGAAGTTATTGAACTTTAAAAATCATCCAATTCATTACTAAACTTTGCAAAAGTTTAGTGATCCCATCGAAATCTTTTACAAAGTTTAGTGATAAATGATATGGTTTATTAAAGTTCAATGACCCTATAAAAACCTTTTGTAAAATTTAATGATGACTTGAGTGAATTTTAAATTTCAGCAACCATGAAGGCTTTTTGCAAAGTTTAGTAGAACCAAAGGTATACTTCTGAACTCTGCTAAGGTAATTAAGTAAAAATGAAAAATTATATCCACACCTTTATTAAGAGCTCTCTATGTTTTGGCCCCCGTTTGGTAGTGATTTTTCATCCTCGAAAATAACAAATAATAAAAGAATTCATATATTGACAGTTCGTGCTCATTTCAAAATTTCTGCTTTGTTATTCCCACCATCCGGTGACCAGAGGATGATCGGCAAGAAAGGTGGCAGGATTCGAACCTATGGTTGGCCCGTCCCTGACCTGCTGGGTTGGGTGGCCGAGTTAGCACCCCTCGTCACCTCTGTACCCGAAACAGATGCGTTGCACTATCCAGCGCATAACCTTGTCTTCCCTACTCCTCTTCTGGTTGTGCCAATACCAATCGCGAGTAAAATTGATTTTTTGACCGTTATTTAACTATTTAAACCGTTAATTTTTTACTCTTCACTTGCAAGTGGCCTCCACTTTTCTTTCTAACGGTCAAAAAATTAATTCTCATAATTACCACCGAACAGGCTTGATTTTATTTTCGAATTGTTTTCCTGCCGAAAATTTGAGGATTGAAATTGTGGGTTACATTTATTTCTAAAACATTTGCTTTCTAGAGGGGAAAGATTTAAACTTTTACAATTTTGTGTTGATATTCTCGTGACTCGTTGAGTACAACGAGTCAAGAAGATTCTGCCACTCAATTTTGGTAGGATTAAAAGCAATTATGGCATCTTTTCTCGCTATGAAGATGTATCCACTTGCCATTTATTATTCAGTTGGGCATAGTAGCAAACTTGGCGAGTTCAATTCAAGTAATGCTTTATGATATGTAGTAATTGATTCAAATTATTAACCAAAAATTGGAAAATGAAAAAGTGTGTAAAAGTGGAAAATAAAAAGATGTGACGATGTGTCAATTTCGATCAAATATTCGGACTTGATCCGATGGTCAAATTACAAAAGTAAATAGACCAATTTATTCTACCGGTCGAATAGATCATCGTGGTATATTTGGAATCTCGAAACCAATTCTGGATAAATGAGAAATTGCAAACCAAAATTGGAAGAAATGAAGTGTTACAACTTTTCGAAAGGATGCAGGTTTTGGTCAAGTGTTGCAACTTTTTTGAAAGGATGCATATTTTGACCCACACTACTTCATTTGTACCCTTTCTACATCTATATATAGAACCCTATGGACATGATTTTGGGTATACCAATTGCATTGAGCATTCATTCTCCTCTTGTAATTCTCTCATTTCTAAATTTCATAGCATTTCATACATTTCCTTTGTAGAGGGAAAATTCTATCAAAAGTTCGTCGGTTTCTTGTGGTTTGAAGTGTTACTACCACAAGTTGTGAATCTATTGTATCTTGGGAGACGAGTGTCATTCACTGTGAGCACCGTAGCGGGACAATTTGTCTTAAGAAAAGAGATAACGTCTCGCCTTAGATTATTCTCTATTTCTACTCCTTCTTAATCCTTATTTTGCGTAATCTTTATACCGAAACTCTGTCCAAATTTCCATTCATATCAATTGTGTTTTGATCGCGCTCTTGCGGGTTAAAACTGGTCAAACAAATATATTAAAAACAACCCTTACATAGCCTTTTTTATAAGTCGTCTCCAACAATCTTAAGACAAAGTTTGTGTCTTTGTGATTAGTTGTGGACAAATATTACTTTGTTTGAATAGCGCTTTGTGTACTATTCCTCAACTGATATTATCATCATTTTGTTGAACTTCTGTTTGTGTAACAGAAATGACTACCATCGGGACTTCGTCAAGTCCAAATGGTTCCAAAAATGTAGTACCACCCGTGGCCATATCGTTCCATAATACTATTATCCCACATGGGGAAAAGTCGAAAAAATTTGCAGGAGTAGACTTCAAGAAGTGGCAACAAAAGATGTTGTTTTATCTCACAACTCTTAATTTGGCTAAATTTCTAAAAAAAACTGCGCCGGCTGTACAAGAAGGAGAAAATAATCGTGAATCGATTATTGTTTTAGATGCATGGAAGCACTCGGACTTCCTATACAAGAACTATATCCTAAACGCATTGGATAATACACTATATGGGGTGTATAGTTCAAAGGAATCAGCCAAGGAACTATGTGATTCTTTGGAGACAAAGTACAAGACCGAGGATGCCGGAAAAAAGAAATTCATTGTTGGCAAATTTTTGGACTACAAGATGGTGGATTTCAAAATCGTAATTAACCAAGTGCAAGAGATTCAAGTCTTGTTGCACGACATCTACGTCGAGAAAATGGAATTGAGTGAATCATTCCAAGTGACTGTCATTATTGAGAAACTCCCTCCTATGTGGAGAGATTTCAAAAATTACCTCAAGCACAAACGCAAAGAAATGAACTTGGAAGAATCGATTGTATGCTTGAGGATTGAAGAAGACAATTGAAAAACCGAACGAAGGCCGGTTGATCAAGATGGTGCAAATTTTGTTGAAATGGAACCAAATGCAACAAACAAGAAACGAAAGGCTCCTAATTATGCACCGCGAAGAGACAATTCCAAGAAGGCTAAGAAGTTCAAAGGAAATTGTTACAACTGTGGCAAGGCTCGACATCGTTCAAGTGAATGTCGAAAACCAACGAAGAATGCTCAAGCCCACATGGTTGCAAATAACACTCTATCTGATGGATTACAAGAAATGAGTTTATCTGTAGTAGTGTCCGAATGCAACATGATTGGAAATACTAGAGAATGGTGGATTGACACCGGTGCTATCCGCCATGTGTGTGCGGACAAGGGGATGTTCTTCAACAATCAAGAATTGAATGGGGAACAACTATACATGAAAAATTCTGCAAGTTCCAAAGTTGAAGGATAAGGCAAAGTCACTTTAAAGATGATATTCGAGAAAGAACTCGTCCTCAACAATGTCCTACATGTGCCGGATATAAGAAAGAATTTAGTGTCCGGGTCTCTACTTAGCAAGAATGGTTTTAAACTTGTATTTGTATCCAATAAATTTGTGTTGTCTAAAAATGAGATGTATGTAGGGAAAGGATACATGTGTGATGGAATGTTCAAGTTGAATGTTCTTACAATTGTACCGAAGCAAGTTGTTATGAATAAAACTATAAATTCCGTTTACTTGCTTGAGCCTTCATGTTTGTGGCATAGTCGATTAGGACATGTGAATTACAAATCGTTGCGCAAACTAATGAATCAAAGTTTAATTCCGACGCATAAAATCAATCCTAATCATAAATGTGAAACATGTGTTGAAACAAAATTGGCTAAAACGCCGTTACATTCAATACAAAGGAACACAACCCCTCTTGAATTGATCCATAACGATATATGCAATCTAAAATTTATAAAATCTCGAGGTGGTAAAAAATACTTTGTGACATTTATTGATGATTATACAAAGTTTTGCCATGTCTTTCTTTTGAGAAGTAAAGACGAAGCCTTAGACATATTCAAAATCTATAAGGCTGAAGTTAAAACACAACTTGAAAAACGAATAAAAAATATTCGTAGTGATAGAGGAGGTGAATATGGGGCACCGTTTGAAGACTTTTGTTCTGAACATAGAATTGTTCATCAAACAATGACACCTTACTCTCCTCAATCAAATGGTGTTGCAGAACGCAAAAATCGAACACTTAAAGAAATGATAAATGCCATGTTAATAAGTTCAGGTTTACCACAGAACATGTGGGAGAGGCTATTTTAACGGCAAATAGTCTTCTCAATAAAATACTTCTTTAGAAAATGGAAGAGACATCATATAAACTATGGAAAGACCATCCTCCATCCTACCAATACTTGAAAGTGTTAGGGTGTTTGGCTAAGGTTGAGGTACATAAGCCTAAACAAGTGAAAATCGGTCCTAAAACGATAGATTGCATATTTATTGGATACGCCAATAATAGTAGTGCATATCGATTTCTTGTACACAAATCCGAAATACAAGACGTACACGAAGGGACCATAATTGAATCAAGGAATGCGACATTCTTTGAAAATATTTTTCCTTGCAAAGATAAGAAAAATACAATTTCTAACAAGAGAACGTATGAAACTACCAATGGAACTTCAAATGAGGAAGAACTAAGGCGTAGTAAAAGGGCTTGGACTTCCAAGACGTTTGGCCCTGATTTTCTAACCTATATGGTAGAGGATGATCCAAAGACTTTTGATGAAGCAATATCTACACCGGAAGCACCGCATTGAAAAGAAGCTATCAATAATGAGATAGATTCTATAATGTAAAACCATACATGAGAGTTGGTTGATTTACCTCCCGATAACAAGCCTTTAGAATGCAAATGGATATTCAAAAAGAAATTGAAAATTGACGGATCCATTGATAAATATAAGGCTAGATTGATTGCTAAAAGATATAGGCAAAAAGAAGGACTTGATTTCTTTGATACCTACTCACCCGTGACTAGAATCACGTCGATAAGGTTGTTAATTGCAATTGCGGCAATACACAATCTTGAGATTCATCAAATGGACGTAAAAATAGCATTCCTAACGGGTAAGTTAGAAGAGGAGATTTACATGGAGCAACCTGAAGGGTTCATTTCTCCTAACCAAAAATATAAAGTGTGTAAACTTGTTAAGTCATTGCATGGATTAAAACAGGCTCCTAAACAATGACACCAAAAGTTTGACAAAATAATGTTGTCAAATGGATTCAAGATCAACGAATGTGACAAATGTGTATATATTAAACATACACTGCATGCCTATGTAATTATATGTCTATATGTGGACGACATGTTAATAATGGGAAATAGTCACGAAATGTTGCTTAACCCCAAAAAGACGCTAACAAAGCATTTCGATATGAAAGATATGGGTGTGGCAGATGTAATCTTAGGGATTAAAATCTCTAGAATGCAAGATGAAATTGTACTTTCACAATCTCACTACATAGAAAAGTATTTAAGAAGTTTGACGTGTTTGAGGAAAGTTCTGCGAGAACTTCTCTTGATCCAAGTATACACTTAGTCAAGAATACGGGAGAAAGCATATCACAACTAAGGTATTCACAAATAATTGGTAGTCTTATGTATATTACAAACTACACTCGACCGGATATTGCTTTTGCGGTGAATAAACTTAGTAGATTTACAAGTAATCCAAACCGTGATCATTGGAAGGCTTTGACGAAGGTTCTAAGGTACTTGAAGTATACCTTAACCTATGGATTACACTTCACAAAATATCCTGCGGTACTAGAAGGATATTGTGATGCGAATTGAATATTCGATATGAAGGATTACAAGTCCACTAGTGGTTATGTATTCACCATTGATGGAGCTGTTGTATCATGAAAATCAACAAAGAAAATGTGCATAGCTCGATCAACGATGAAATCTGAGTTTATTGCTTTGGACAAAGCTGGAGAAGAAGCAGAATGGCTTCGAAATTTCTTAGAAGATGTTCCATGTTGGCCCAAGCCAGTACCTGCGATAAGTATCAATGTGATAGTCAATCAGCACTTGGAAGGGCTCGAAGCAGCATGTATAATGGTAAGTCTAGACATATTCGTAGTAGACACAACACCATTAAGCAACTGATCTCAAATGGCGTTATCTCCATAGATTATGTGAAATCAAAGGAGAATATTGCAGATCCATTTACAAAAAGATCGCCTAGAGATCAAGTGCGTTGCCTATCGAGAGGAATGGGATTAAGGTTTCCTATGTAAGAGTTTTTGCAATGGTAACCCTACCTTGTTGACTGGAGATCCCAAGATCTTGGTTCAAAGGAACAACTAAGTTGTGAAAATTTCATGAAGCACTTAGGAAATTAGAATTCCCAACTCATTCCTATGATACTAAAGTGCTTTCTGCAGAGTGAATAGAGGCTAAGATTATCTTTTAATGATTCATATATCTTGATTAAGTCAAGTGGAGTAGGGCATAATACTCTTAATAGGAGGTCACCTATGTAAGTGTGAAGTGGGCCGCTTCGATAAGAATTGTTTAAGGTTTGAATTCTCTAAACACTTATGAAACCAAGAAGGGTTCAGGGCCAAAATGAACCAAGTCATGAGAACTAAGTACATAATATGGAAAATATTTATGTGAGTACTGTTGTCTTGACTTACGCCAAAAGCTGAGTGGTTCAAGACCTATGATTCATCAAATAGCCGAGTAAATTCGATAGTATATCACTAAGGGAGGTTCAAGACCAGAAGCCACCATCCCTGATGCAGTATTTCTTCGTACCCTTTCTACATTGCATCTGCATACGCATACTCGAATTTCCATTCATGTGAGGGATTGTAGGAATTGGTTCAAATTATTAACCAAAAATTGAAAAATGAAAAGGTGTAACCACGTGTCAACTTCGACCAAATATTCGGATTTGATCCGATGGTCAAATTACAAAAGTAAATAGACCAATTTATTTTACTCGTCGAGTAGATCGTCGTGGTATATTTGGAATCTCGAAACCAATTCCGGATGAATGAGAAATTGATGACCAAAGTTGGAAGAAATGAAGTGCTGCAACTTTTCGAAAGGATGCAGGTTTTAGCCAAGTGTTGCAACTTTTTTGAAAGGATGCATGTTTTGGCCCATACTACTTCATTTGCACCCTTTCTACATCTATATATAGAACTATATGGACATGATTTTGGATACACCAATTGTATTGAGCATTCATTCTCCTCTTGCAATTCTCTCATTTCTAAATTCGATAGCATTTCATACATTTCCTTTGTAGAGGGGAAATTCTATCAAAAGTTCATCGGTTTCTTGTGGTTTGAAGTGTTGCTACCACAAGTTGTGAATCTATTGTATCTTGAGAGACAAGTGTCATTCACCATGAGCATCGTAGTGGGGCAATTTGTCTTATAGAAAGAGAGAACGTCTCGCCTTGGATTATTCTCTATTTTTACTCCTTATTAATCCTTGTTTTGCGTAATCTTTATACTGAAACTCTGTCCAAATTTTCATTCATATAAATTGTATTTTGATCACACTCTTATAGGTTAAAACTGGTCAAACAAATTTATTAAAAACCAACCCTTACATTGGCATTTTTATAAGTTGTCTCCAACATGATATATTTGCAGAAATTATACAAGGATTGGTAGCTTGAATTTGAGTTTCTGCTGCAAATTTTTAATATCCATTTTTCCATGAATTTGAGCTTGGTTGATATTCCAAATTTAATGGTTTTATGGGGGCCTTTGATTCCTCTTGTTGTGGGTTTCTGCGAATGCGAGTAGAAGTGTGATTAATAGGGTTGGACATGGTCCGATTCGGTTCTCGTTAGAACCGAACTAATCAAAAATTTTCGGGTATTTAGTAAGTGAAACCGTCGGGTCCAAATTTAATTACGGAACCGTTCGGATTCGGTTCCATTCGGTTCGGTCCAGTTCGGTTCCATTCGATTCCGTATTATAATTAATTTTTTTAATATATATAAAGTTACGTTAATTTAATTAATGATATGTTCAATATTAGCTCTTACAAAATAACGTAGTTCAATCTTATGTATTTCACGTCTATCTTTGCTGAATTCGTCATAAATTTGATTATTAAAATCACAGAAAGAGAAAGAAAGCGAGCTCAAAATAATTAAGAGAGATGTTGTAGAGCTTTAATTCGATTTTTTCCGGTAGAAACGACACTACAGTAGAATAACATATTTGGATAAAATTGAGGTCAATTTGATTAATTTGATTTTGAACTGAAAATTAGAAATAGGAAAATCATATTTTGTGATTTGAACTAAATTAACTAGTTAACAAATTTATTTAGAAAAAATAAAATAATTTTACTTATTTAAAATAAATTAATTAAAAAAATTACGGAGATTCGGTTCTTCGGATATTGGCCTAGAATCGAGAACCGAACCATACCCGTCGGTTCTTAATTCAAATACTCGTTCGGGTATTTAACTTGAGAAGAACCGTAGGGTTCGGTTCGGAAGTTTTGTCTAATCCTAGTGATTAATCAATTGGAGAAAGATTTGAGGGACCCATCCGGCTATAGGCAGATACCAAGATTTTACGACCAGCTAGAAGGTTCTAGTACCTTTGTTAGAGGGGCCTAAGTTTCAGAGTAATCTCATTTTTATGGATTAAGTTGTAATTCCCATTTACATGTGCAATAAAAGAAATGAGAAAACACACATAAATCCGTAGTGATTCAACCATCTATATGTGAGCATGTACACTTGCTGCAGTCGAACTAGTTTGAATAATCCCCGTACATATAGCGTGATTACTTCTGTAATGCTTTTATTCATTTACCAGTCTTCGAGATGTTTTTCTTGTCGTTCTTATTCCCTGTCCTTAGCTGCTCTCTTGATCTTTCAAGAAAACAGATAGACTGCAATTCAGGTGTCAAGCTATGTTCTCGTCTGAAGAAGCATCATCTCGTCGCCAATTTGTTTTAGGATGTGGCGCCATTTTTTTCATGTTTTTTCAACTTGAACTGCGAGTTAGTCGAGTTGCCTGCTTGGGCTGGGGAAGAGTCAAATGTCTTGGATGATTAAGATGACGGAGTGCTTGAAACTATGAAGTCCTTTTTCATTCCTAATGAGAAGACGAAATCTGGAAAAGTTTTGCCAAAGGCTTACTTAAAATCAGCAAGAGAGGTGGTGAAGACACTGCCCGAATCACTAAAGAAAGATTCGAAGGATATTGCCAAGTTTAGACGAACAGCTGACGTGGCAAAGTAGTCGATTAGGGAATATTTGAATGGGTGGAGAGGGCAAAAAACAGTTGTCAATGAGGTAAATTTGTTTGACTAACTGTTATGGATGAAAAATAGTCGAATGGGCGACTTAGTTTGCTGCAGACATCTATGCTTAAGATACAAATTAATCTGATAAACAGGAAAAACAGATAAGAGGCATAGAACTGCTGTCAATTCTTAAAAAGAGAGGCCAGAAGAATTTGTAATTTGCATGATTATTTGGCCATTTCCGTGGTATGTTTGGTAACAAGGAAATGTTTAAAGAAGAAAAAGAAGTTAAAATCTTGTTTATTGTACTGTTTCTCTTTGCATTAAATAGCAGGTTATGTCTTCTTTGTTGCATAAGTTTTCATTTATCATTCCCTCGCTCTGCTAGAAATGTGTTTTCTTTCCATTTTCTCTCCATTCGTAGTATTTGCAAAATAAGTGCTTGACTTGATATGTCGTTTGTTTGCACTACTTGTTTTGTTGTCGGGAATTTTCACGAACGACACAATCTCACCTCAAATGGGGTAAGGAAATAAACAAAAACCTGTGCAAATTGCCCACACAAAAAAGACATGGTAATAATGATTTCACAAGAAATAAAAATATATATTTGATACGCTGGACTGATTAATTGTGGACATGACTAAGAAGGAAAAAGAAATTGAAAGTTGAGTTGATTATCCCAGGAAGTATTTATTATTTTTTTCTCTTCTTTGTTTTCACTAGATTTTCTTCAATTTGTTAAATTATTTTTTTACATTGAAAATTGAAATAGTTTGAGTGTATTTATTTATAGAGCAAGTTTAGATAGTCAAAACCACTTTCTATTTTAAAATATTAAGTTAAAGAGTTTTTTGGAGCAAAATTTTAAGTATTGACTCTTTAAAATAGAGAAAATTTTATGTTTAAAGAGTCTCTGGAGATGTTCTTTGATAAAAGAATTGGCTGGCGTTCAATATGACAATATTATAGTGAAATGAAGAATATAAAAATATTGTTTTTTTTATACTTTTGAGTCATGTCATGTCCAATACTGTATAACAAATATGTATCTAAAGAACAAGAAACAAGATAACAAAGATCAAAATTTTTATTTCGTTCCGCATTTGGTAGCATTAGATGGTGAATCCAGTGTTCAATCATCCAAATGGAACTTGACTTTTGCAAATAATTATATTCCAACAGATTGGCATTCTACAATATAAAGGCACGCACAGGCTTGACCAAATGAAAGCATTGTTCAAATTTGCTCATTAAATACGTGAGACTGCAATGTACCTTAAAAATGCGTTGCAGCATATGATGCTAAATAAAGAATGAAGAATTTCAAAAACTACAAATTTATCTCAATAATTAAATTTTATGGCAAGTGTTGTACAACAAGGGCATTTCTCCAAGTATCCAAGGACTCGAATAAAAATATACGAATCACACTTCGTTGTAAGAGCAAAAATGGCAATTGATCTGATAATTCCCAACTTTTATTACAACAGCAATGCTAGGAAAAGTGAGAATGCCTTCAAGGAGGAGATACAGCCAAGAAAACCTCATTGTATTCTTCTTCATGATGGAATTTATCATTATCAACTTATGCTTACCATAATCCTCCTTCGACATGGCTTTTGGGAATCAACTACGCGACAGAACCCCTTTGGAGCTGCATACACAAAAGTTTTCGAGTTCAGCTTCACATAATCTACATATTTTCGGGGGACCATTGAATCAACACCACTAAATGTTGCATGCGTGATTATTTTCTCAGCTACGCACCTATAATTTTAGTGCCTTTTTGGTAGGAGATTGAATTGTATTGGACACTATTAAAGAAGCTAAGATCTTGGCATACTTCATTATACGTCACTTTGTGTCCCAAAGCTGGGCCCACAAAACTATACAAATCTCGAGTAAATAAAAGAAATTCAAACCTTGGCACGCTTCCATGACGGCGTGGATCATATTCCGTAGCTTGACGAAGAGCCCTTGCAAAAGCCTTGAAGGTTGCCTCAATGATATGGTGAGAATTTCTCCCAGCAAGCTGTTCCCGATCAGAAACATACAGATATAGAACTTAGAGTCCGCTTGGATACAAATTTATAAATGATCTATAAATACAGTTAAAGTCAAACATTAATTTTAATCACAAATTCGTGAGACGAACTACCATTCGTCTTTATAAATCATATATAAATTTGGCAAACAGAGGCTCAACATGAAACCACGTGGAAGATTTAAGATAATACACATATGCGTTTCATATTAAAAAAAACCATAGTACATCCTGCAGCAACTGTTAGAACTAAAATAGTATGTAATTTCCAAATATGCTTGAATAAGTTATTTTAGTAAAAAAAAAAAGAAAAAAAAGTTACTCATCATGTAAGTAACTCTTATTATTTAAATAAGTAATTTACTCATTTATAATATTTATCAATAGAAAAACTTAGTTACTTATAAGTTGACTTTTTTGGCTTGGCCAAAAATGCACTTCTCATCAATATTGCCAAAATGCATGAGCTTTGCAATGACTAGTTTTAGATAGCTACCCGCCCTTTTCCGATAAAAATAAGTAAATTATCTAAGGTGCATACATGTTAAGTGTTATCCACTATTAATTGTAACAAAAGACTATCTTTATGCTTAACCATCATTGAAGAACAAAAAATGAGTAGAACAATCTTACTTGACGTATATGAAGTGTCATTCCAGAGGTATTGACCAAGGACTGAAAGAAGTGCTCCACCAGCTAAAAGCAAACAAACAAGGTCATTGTAAAACAATCTTAACATTGTTCTGTTAAGAAAAAGTAAAAATCAAATCGTGTCGAATTTGGCTGACTACACTGGTAACCATCAGTAGAACACAATCATGCTAGCAAACATTAAGAAAATTTCAAATAAATTCATCCATAAATATCAAAGTAAATATAAAAATCAAATTACCTGAGTGTCGTACGTACCAACTCTTTCTGTCGGTATGTGTAGATCATAACCCAAATGTGGTCTTCCAGATAAATCCTACAGTATAGTTAAAGTATATAATGATTACATAAATGTAGACTTTTCATTACAGAAACTGACAACATAACTTCGGATGAACACCACAACAGACAGTCAAGGAAGTAATCTAATCTTGTTATAAGCAGTACTTCGCCTCCTCTATGCATCCAAGATTGATTGCATTAATGAGTTTAGTATCATTCTCATAAACGTTATCCGCCATACTCACTTAACCAGATTAAATAGAATTCAAGGATGCTAACGAGAGATTATACCTACATCGTCCAAGTCCACATGGCAGACACTTATCTTTCTAAATTTCAATTTGATGGAAAATAATCAAATTGGCAGAAAATTACTTCATAGAAGGTTTGTTACCGTACCAGTGATACATGTATTAGTGCTTCATCAAGTGGAGCTGAGAAGTCTCCAAACCGGCCGATTCCTTTTCTATCACCAAGTGCTTGCAGCAAAGCCTGCATGGATAATCATTTAGAGTTGCCAATTTCTGTATGTACTGCCAAAAAATTTCAGGCAAAAAATAAAAATGACTTTTTCAAGTAAAATCCACTAGTTGAAGGCTTCTAGAAATTTAAAGTTTAAATCACTCATCACATATTACAAGAATCTTTGACATACATACTGGAACATGAAATCTCTCTCTGTAGATAGGAAATTGTGTGACTTCAGAGACAAGGAGATGTACAAACATAGAAGCTAAAAATCAACCGAAAATTGATTGCAGCTTTTTGATAAATAAATAAGAACAAACGCATACTGATAGTTGTAAAGTAAAGGTAGTCACGAACTCTCATTTAATGAAGGGCTGGAATTACAAGACCATTGCAATGCCCATGAATCATAAGCAGAGAAGGGATCTCAGAAACAACAACACACAGATCAGCGACAAAGAACATATAGCGCGTGTGTGATACACCATATTTGACAAAATTAGATAGCATTCCAAACAAGATATTAGCATCATTTTCGTCATAACTACTATTCAATCCTCTTTGGCAAACATGCACATGAGGTCTACGTGATGCCTAAGCACTAGTCATAGGATCATGAAATTATGGAATAAAGGATAAATTATTTTCATAAAAGGATAAATTATCTAAAACTCACTGTTCCAATGGCTAGGGCAACATCTTCATTGGTATGATGATCATCGATGTGAGTGTCACCGGTAGCCTTCACATGCACATCAAACAATCCATGCGAAGCAAGTTGCTGAAGAAACATAAAGATAATCTAACCATTAGCATAAAAGCAGACTGATAGTGAAAGAATAAACTTAACACCCACATCACTTAACTCATTACTACAACAAACTAAGCCCCTATTTATCTCCCATTCTTTCAAACTCTTTTTTCTATATACACATTTTCAACTACGCATTCACATAATAAAATATTCTACACGTAAATCCAAAACTTAACCACACATTCTCCAAAAAAATGATTATTTAAAATAACGTTTTTCCAAAATATGGCCACCAAACAGGGGCTAAGTTTTTGTTCCACTTGGGACCAACTACAAGTTTCTTTTTCTCAACTCCAATTCATTGCTAGACCAATTGAAATTGACATCAAACTTAACAAATAATTTTCATAGCCGAAACTGTCTTGACTATATATAAAACCAAAAACCTTTTCCTTCAAAACAAATCATTTTGAAGAAATATTATATAACTAATCATTAAACAGAAAAACAAATGAAAACTCACATCCAACATGTGATCCAGAAATGGTATCCCTGTATTATTTTCAGCCACGGCATTACCATCCAGATTAATCTTCACGTGTACATTTGTTTCTTTTGTAACCCTCTTCACTTCTCCAAATCTTCCGCCTACATCTCTCAAGAATTAGAACCATCACCAAAAATACAAAACAAATTCTAACGAGATAACTGAAGCAGCTTTTAAGGGCAGGGCGCCTAACTGGTTATACACAAACAAATCAAGCTTTAGCTTCGCGATACATTAAGAGTCATTACTTTCCACCCCTCCTTTCAGAACCGATCACCATGGCCACCATATTCTAATTGCATCCGACATGGCTAAGCTAAAAGATGGTTAGTAGATTTATATACAGTTGGGCACCCTCGTGTTAAAACCCGGATTTAAGGTCAAGTCCAACCCAAAATGACCTTAACAAAAATCACAAAATAAAAAATTATGCCAAAAACATTAAACTTGACGAGTAATTACCCAGTTCTTTCGTCATCGAAGGCGACCCATTGTCGTCGAAGGCATGAGGAATTGTTGAGTGAGAGCGAGAGTCCATTAGTGGAGCGAAGGTTTGCAGGAGATGCAACTTACGCATCTGAAGGCGTGCGGGGATAAGAACCCGGTGCGAGAGGTTAAATCGTGTGTTGAACAGGCGAGCTTGGGTTAGAGCAGAAGAATTAAAGCAACGAGGAGGAATCGAAACCTCCATACGGTAAGAAAAATTAGTAGACCTGGGTGGCGCTCGGAGGAGTGAGTAGGCGGCGGACGGCGATGACTCCCCCAATAGTTAGATTTTGTATTTTTTGGTGCGCAAAAGATAAAATTAAATATTAAATTATTTTTAAAAAGAGGCAAGGAAAAATGGCGTCGCCCGGACTTGAACCGGAGACCTTCAGTGTGTTAGACTGACGTGATAACCAACTACACCACGACACCTTCATTCAATGACGCCTATGTGAATATATTTAATGTTAAATAAATCCACCATAATCAAATCACATTTCTTCTAAAAGAAAAAAAAAAAAAAAAGAACAGAAAATTTAAAAATGGAAAATGGGGCAAAATGGCGTAATGATCTCCTCGAACGACCGACAGCTATGATGAGATGCCCCAGGTTGCGTGCTCTCGTCCACGCCCTCGTATGTATATATATCATCTGTCTAATTTTGCATTGAATAATGTAAATTTCTGGTTAAATGTTAATTATGTAGCTTAGTTGCTTAGTTGGGGGACTTTAGAGTTTTCTTGTGTTTATCGTTGTTTCTACGGCTTATAAGTTATATTTTTGATATACTACAGTCCTATGTCGAAAAGCATTGTGATTCTTAGTTCTTTGATGATAGTTTGAATTTTAAGAATTAATCTCAAATGTTGACATCCATATTTATTTTGGAAATTCCTTCTAATGATGTCTCGGGTTATTTCTTGCCCTTATACTGTTTTGTGATTGTAAGCCAAAAGTTGGTTGTTAGTCATAGTATTATTTGGAGAAATGCTGTTTCTGTTAAGCCAGTGGAAATCAATAATGATGTCCAAATGCTTTCTATTTCGTAAGAATTGTCACAGATAAGTTAAGCATGTAAATTCATTTTGGAATGTAGTTTTTGCTGACAAGCTTTCCTAGTGTATAGTCCAGGCTATTGAACCCTAGAATTTCTCTACTTAATCTAAGCCTTTTGAATTTCACCTCATAGCAGAAATAGTCTCATATTGCAGAGGCTTCAACACCCATGAATTGGCTGATTAAAATTTCCAAATTAAAACTGAGAAGTTGTGTTGTCTATATGATACGCAGGAAAACAATGGATTTATGAGGTTAGCACTGAGAGTATGAAAGAGAGCATGTCTGCGCCTCCCTAGGTAGTAATAGCACATTTATGGTTGGTAAATGTGTTGACAATACAAAAATATGATTGTGTTATTTATGTGTGTAAATCTAAATTAGATTAATATGTAATCTACATACAATTGTTAGACTTTTTCATCTGATGCATCTTACAAGAGTGGGATTATTAGAAAACTTAAAATTTCTAACTTACTTGGATTGCTAACTTCCAGGGCCGGGGGGAGGAGTTATGTTAATGAGCTTGCCTAAAAATAAGCAGCGCAATACTGGTCGAAATCAAGAATATAACTTATCATCAAAATTGTTTTCTGAATATAGATTTGCCAAAAAATGTCATCTGGCATACGGTAATTTGTTGGTTTCCATTGGCAACTGCTATCGCTATTGATGTCATTAAGATAAGATGTTGCAGACTTGACCACATTCAATTCTTGCACCTCAATCTACTCTCACCACTGATCCTAAATAATGAATATTTGCGTTTTTATTTGTATATTTTTCTTTTCAGCGCATCTCTTAAAATTTTGGTTCTTTTAGACTTCTAGTTACTGCATTTCATATTTCTTCTCGCTTCCTATGCCTTAAATTGATAATAAATTTATGGAGTTTATGACACGCTTCTTGTGAATTTCCTCATTTTTAATTGTGATCATCATACAGAAGAATATGCTAAGTGCTGTGCTGGGGATTCCAATAGGGTTATCGGCTAACTTAGCAGGGTAAGAGTATTGCTAATATGGGATGTAGGCAAGTTACTTCTGATACTCAAGGAGGAAAGATGTTATTAAACAATGACTATGGATAGGATTTCGTCCTTATATTTTTGAGTTAGATACTTCAAGTGCACTTCACGACCATCTTCTGTTCAATAGATAAGCGTGATTTTTTCTCTTTTAGCTTGTTGCACTTTTTCGAAAGTATGCATTTTTTTCCCTTAAGAACTATATGCATAATATTTTAGTTTCCACACGAGTCTACTTGCAGTGCATTATACATTATCTTCCTCTTTCTGAGTTTTTTAATTCGAAAAATGCCATATTGTGCATTAGGTCAGGGGATCACATGTGGAAGATGGATATACGAACTACTGTTCCCCTTCAAGAAGGATATGTATGTTTACTCTGTTCTAATTTTCGTAGCCAGTGATTGAAGAGGAAGTTTGATGATTGATTATCACTAACTTATTCTTGCAGATAACTGTTACTCCGCTAGGTGCATTGGCTCATGCAGAGATAGTTGGCGAAACATACTTGAAAGAATGGCTGCCAGGTGTGCTTGAACGTTACACTTCTTCTGCTTTGTAAAGATGAAAGTTGTGTCTTTCAAATAGAAATCTTCAAGGAAGAGTGAACTCACTTGTTTATTCCGTTAAGCATTTCTGTGTATCTTCTTATTGAATTACATGTTATTAATATTGTCAAAAGCTGCCAACAGCTTCATTGAAGTTCTAGTATTATAACATAGATTTCAGTTCAAGGTTAAAGTAACACGGAACATCAAAAGATTGAATAAACAAATGAAAAGCTTCTGGGATTGTACTCTTTTCTGATCTAAACTTTGTGGAGAACCCAGAAGATAACTACGCTTACGTTTCAGTTCCTTATCAATTTAGTTTTCATTTGTCTTAAAATGTTATCTTTTCCAGGCTCCGGAGATAAATAGAGATTGATAACGGGCATTTCTATCCCTGTATGGAAATAGGATCATGCATTTGATGTATTATCATGAGGTACATCATTCCTGTCCATAGTGAGGAATATCATTGATGCATTCAATAAAACTATGCAGGACATTCATGATCCAATATATAGATCTGAGTTTGAAAAATCATGGCACGAATCCCAAGGTCATCGAAACACCCACTTCTGATCAGAATTTGGACATGGGACCATCACCAATGAACTCAGAAGGCCCAAAAACCCCTAGGGTGGTGTCCTCGACGTCCAATTTGGCCGGAATTGAAGCATTGGAAAAAGTACAGCTCGAAACTGATTTTGAAATTAATTCTCGTACGATGGTCCAACAGATACACGTGCCAGATATTCAGAATGCCCATGAGATGGTGAACCTTCGGTCAAAAAATAATGGCAATCGGAGGTCGGACGCTCCTATTACGGCACCAAACGTAAACGGGCAGTTTGTCGAAAAATTGCAATTTTCGGCCTCTACGGTTCTCACCTAGGGAAACGCGCCTGACCGCGTTATTCAGCATGAAATTCCACACAAGATTGTTGAAAATCATAAATTACTGCCTCCGGTTGATTTTGGCCGGAAAACGGA
>NC_036240.1:9170021-9194354 GCF_002742605.1 Olea europaea var. sylvestris | reverse complement strand
AATATTTTACATTCCCGTGCAGACTAAACATGCATGTCAAGTTTTGGGATAGGTAAAATGTCTCTTTGTAGCTTCTCTTCTTGTAGTTAAAGTAATCACTCTACCATCAGCTGCTCTTTCACACTTAATTAATGGCAATTTTTCTTCGTCACACTTGTCCCTTTCATTATTATTAGGGTTCTGGAATACTTATTCTTGGGTTTCAATAGATGTTTAAGTATTTGGAGAAAACATTTGCTATATATTGCTTTCTGGGTGTGTGTGAAGTATTCTAAACCTACTCATCATCTGTACCAGTAGGGTCCTCATGCTAATATGTCATGTTAGAGCTTGTCGAGTAACCAGGTTTCATCCCAGTGTTCAGGCTCTAACTAGACCGTTCCTCGAAATATATAGCCTGGTCAGTTCGAGTTTAATTAGTGTTTTAAGAAATGACTTGCTCAACGTCAGCTAGCAGGGGTATTATTGAAAAAGTAACACTAGATAGATTCAGAAAGAATATCAATTGGAGTGGAGAACATGATGAATTGAAAAGGAGAGGGTAAATTACTTCAAACGTCCTCAACCTTACTGGTCCCCAACCTTTGAAAAGCAGGCGGCATCCATGCAAATGTATGAATTTTATTGATTTTTCTGACCAGCATGGTCCACCTTCTCATTATAAACTTGGTGAAATATAAGCTGTTGTGAATGTCGATAATGAAGAGGGGTCGTTTTGTGGGTTTATAAGCATATTTGGATCTTTTAATTACGAAATGGTTTTAAGGTTGAGTTCTATCAAACTTCGATTTAAATCCCTGAACTCTGAACGCTAAGAAACCATTCATGACTCATGACAAGTTCATTCATTCTGTTGAATCAAATGAAAAACAGACTAACTTTTCAAATCTAAAAAAGAGGCGCAGTATGATAAATTCACTGAAAAAAGAAGTGTCATTCTGTTTAACAGTGTGTACAACAGTGGTGCATGTCTGATCAAATCCTGGCAAATATCTTAAAGGGTACTTAATTATTGACAAGTCCAATGTTTTTTTTTTCTTTTTCTAAAAAAAGTTATCAGTACAGAGAATTCTTGATAGAATTTCTATCGATGTGGAAGTGGCGACAGATGATTGGATTGTTTTATTTTTTTCTCTTTTCATCTTTCAATCAATTCTCGTCATGCTCAAAGTTTTCTATTAATTTTTTCTGTACTTGTAGCATGATTTTATTTTTTATCCTATATTTCTACTTTCAGATGGATGTTGTGTGAGGGGGAAACACCTCTGTAGTTGTTTTCTCAGTTTCTTTAGGTAAAAGAATAGTCTTGAACAGTTGATTTATTCCTCACAACAAACAAATACAATGTGCTGACTATATGGTAGGAAACTTCCTCGTTTAGTCGTTCGTTATCGATTCTCGCTTTTTTTTTTCTTTTCTTTTCTTTTCCTTTTTTTTTTCATTAAATATCTTAAGCTATTTTTGATGGTAAGACAAAAGGTACATGTTCAAGTTTTCATACAATTCATGTATAAGATGTGCACATATCGAATATATAGTTTTATAGACCATGCTAGATGTATACACAAATTTGTAAAAAGCTTTACTTACACTCACAATAGGGGTGGGGATCACAAGCCAATATTTTTTAAATTCATGTAGGGTCCACTTCTTTTGTGAGAGTAAGTAATCCATTTTGTAACAATGTGTTCGTACATATATATTTATCCATAGTTTTATATAGAGAAAGGAGTGAATTAAAAACAGAGACGGCTGCTTCGTTTTAGAAAATTCAAAAATATCCCACCCTAACATAAATTTTCAATTTTTCCCTTTTCTAATGCTATATTTATGATTATATTTCTTTTTGTTAATTCTAATTTAGACAAAACTCACAAAAATAAATTGTTATTAGTTATAAAAAATTATTTTTTTTCTAATCTTTTTGTAGAGAGTGATTCATGTTAATCATATTTTTATCAATATTTATTTCTCATTAAAATAGACTAAAATATTTACTACAAAAATGATGTACTAAAAAAAAAATCTTAGCTATAAACTTTTGGTGTCAATTTTTTCATATATATTATTATGATAATATTAGTTTAGTTTTGGATATGAAAATAACGTAATAAAATTTCGAATTCAGTATAATTAACTAATAGTCTTACCTGCCAACTTTTGTCATGCAATAATCTATACCAAAAAATTGGATGCCCTCTATTCAAATTTGAACAGGATTAGGTTGTGGTATCATATCGACATGGGTCCTATACCATGTGAAAGTCTTTGATATGTAGAGGACAAATTAGACCAAATATGAAAACAATGAGTAACAAATTCACTATTTTTTACCTTCCAAGACGAAACTTTTATACTAAATGTACTATCAGAGTTTAAAAGAAAAAAAAATCTAAAATTGAGTAGTCGGATTTCGAGATGGGCCACCATATTGTGAATGCACGTTAAGGGTATAATTACACATTTTTAAACGAAAAGCAATTTTAAATAAGCGCATATATGATATGTGATATAACATTTTACTGCAGTAGTACAATGAATAAATTTGAAGTTGTCTCTCTCCTCCATGCGCGCGCGCACATACACACCACACGCACAAAATATTGCCAACTTTTGTCTAATCAATCTTACTAAATAAACGATAAGTATGTGAAGTAAAGTAAATTGTACGTTAATGAATAGTAGTAAGTACGAAAGAGACAAAAAATTGAAAATAATGACGATTTTACTAATAAATTTTATTTATTATTGTGCAATAAAGATTAGTATCATAAACTTTTTTCTGGGCAACGGTTCTTAAGATAAAAAGGCGATTCAATTGTGTGCCATCTTGACACTTGCATTCTACTTTATGCAACGTTGAAATAACATGTCATTTCACCTTTCTTTTTGTTATTTATATACAATTGTTTGGTTTATATAACTTTATATAATTAAACAATAACATACTATCTAAGGCAATTGAATTGTGTACGAATTTATTGTAGAATCACGTGGATTAGTGTAAAAGGGATAGTAGGGACCTCTTGGCAAAATAATTTAGTGTTGAAGTTACTTAACTAGTGGGTTCAAAGGAAAAGTTCTTACTAAAATTCCCGCTCATGTTTCTTTAACCAAAGTCATTTAAAATAGAAGAGACTATAAAAGAAGTGAATTTACTATTCAACACATGAAATTTCTTTTTCCTTAACTTAGACGTGTACACCAATGTTTCAAAAACTAGATACAGTTTGTAACACTTCTACAGTTCATTTCTACCTCCACACATTCACTCATTGCGAAAAAATTCGCCATTGCTACCTCTTTCCTGAGTTTTGGCACGTTTCCAAATCCCAATGTGCCTAATCATACAAATAGTTACTGGTCATCGTCTTAGTAAATTATTCGCTCACCAACAACTCAAATCATTTCTTTAACTGACTAGTTTCACACCTCGAAGTGAAACAAACATTATAGTTTGCTAATTTGAAATGAAAGGTGACATAAACTCAATGGATACAAAGAAATTAATAGGAGATGTTAACATGGTTTGCCTAGTTTCATATAGACAGCATGACTGGATCCCACACAAGTTTTATCCCCAACAAGCACCAAAAACAAACAAGAGGAGTCCCTACCTTACTAAAATGGTTGTTTTATGTTTGCTAATCTTGATTAATGCAAAACAATCTTGTCCTTAACTCTTGATTTGGCCTAATTAAAGAAATGACTTGCACAAAGAGAACCCCATATATAATTATATCTAGAAATTTGAAATCAATGATTAAAACCGTTATATAGTATAATTTGCAGGTGGTGGTGGGATTTTGTTCAAATTTTGAAATCATTTGATTTGCATTCTATGGGTAGGTATGAACTATGAAGGATGAATCCAACTTTAGGATTCTATACCATGTGGTATTGGTTGAGGGGGGTGGGGGTAGGTGAGTAGATCTAATGATATTTATGTATGTATAGGGATGTCAGCATAGTTTGATTTTGAACTAGGTTGTTCTTGTTTTAAATTTTAGAAATTGTATACTTTTTTCACAATATAAGAGAGAAAAGTATAGAAAATTATGGTCCCAATCAATAATAGAAGAATCTTCTCTACTGGTCCAACCAGACACAAAAAATATAGGAGGTAGGGGAAGGGGTAGAGTTATGGTCTTGATTTAGTAAAATATGTGTCACACTAAAGGTGATTGGAGAGAAGAATCCAGCACATATTTGAAAGACCTAATATCCACAAATATTGAAATAAGATGGAGAAATTACATCATTCGTCCTCTACTCATTTCCCGAGCAGCGCGTTATTCTCTTCAACCTTCATAAAGGATTAAGTCGATTATCAACCTCTCATTAAAAAGTCTCATTTTTAAATTTCTATGAAGTAAAATCTAAATTCATTAGATTAGACATGTGAGGGACGTTTTCTTAATTCAAATAGAGATTTGGATGCTTTTCGTGATTGTTGACTAATCATGCGATTATAATAAAAAGTTGAGAAGCAATTTGTTTCTTTATAGAAATTGTTGGCCGATTTATGATTCAAGTGATAGGTTTCACTTCTCTCTGTTTTCACACTATTTGAAGCATATTCACGGTACATTTGTCAAGATTTTTGAAAAGCTATGAATTATTTTTGAAGATTAAGAAGTTTTTTTTGAACATATTTGAATACGTTTTTTAAAATATTTTATCTTTTTAAAAGAGTTTTAAAAGAAAACTGACATAAGGTAATTTTTTTTAGGAGATTTTTTCACAAGAAGTAAAAGTAAAAGTAGAATTCAAAGCTGTCTTTCTTCAAACTCATTCTCAATCATACGTTTTCGAATAAATAATTTTGCACGTGAATTCATAACTTTTCATACTTTTTAATCACACGTTCTTTTAAAAAATTATTTTTCACGAAATTACTTCTTAAAAAATCAAAACCAAACAAAAGCTTAGACGCAAGTTTTTCAAGGATACAAATAATATCTTTACAAAAATACAAATTCTCGAAAAAACAATTTATGTTACAAAAGTAAATAAAATAACTCTAATGGTTGACGATACATGTGCATATATGCCGTAATTAGAACGGAGTTGGACTTTATAATAAAATAATTATGAAGGGATGTAAAGTACCAAGGTTTTTGACTAATGATATTTTATAAATATGTTCACGCCAAAAATAATAATAATAATAATAATAATAATAATTAATCAAACATTTAGAAACAGACAAGAATTATTATTTTAGAATATTGTTTGTGAATAGACCTACAAAATAACACATGTTTGAAATGACACTAGGGTTGTCCTTAAAACTCTTTGACGCGCTCAACTATATGATATATTACGCAAAATATTCTAAATTGCTATAGAAGAACGAGTGTGATTGTGCAATTGGCATCGACCGTTAACTAAGTATTTTTTCTCAACGCTTTAGTCCAAAGAATTAGAAGATCAATCACAAATCGATGTGGATTGTCTCAAATTTAACCAAAAATAATGCAAAATATATCGACAAATTCAGACGTAAACAAGAAATTAGTATAATGTTTAATGGGAACACCATTATGAGAAAAATTTAGGGTTGTCCTTCAACAAAATGGGTTCATTTCCATTTATTGTGATCATTACAATTCGGACCACTTTGTCTGCAAGGTGCTATAATGTTCCACTAGGTACTTGCCATCAATGATGGAAGACATTGTTTCATATATAGTGCCTTTTCTATTGTACATATGCACTATGTACAAGCATCCAAGTTACACAAGAATTGATAAGTAATTATATTGGATCAGCACGAGTGGATTATTGAGGTCCCTTGGGTGCGGTTATTGAAAAGTCGAAAGTTACTCTTGAGATTAAAAATTTACATTTTAATACGTTTAAATAATTTTTTGAAAGTATTTTGTCTAATTAGAAAAAGTTTTAGAGGAAAGTGACGAGTGATATCTTTTGTAGAAAAGTCAAATAAAAGTAAAATTAGAAATCCTATCAAATGGGCCACGTGTCTATTAGGATTTTAAGTTATGCTCATGTTTGAATATGTTTGACATGATTTTAAACTTATCTAACTAGATGTACAATTGGTTGTGAGGAAAAATTTCATGTTTAAGAGATTAAGTATGATCCATTTCAAAATTAAAAAACGAGATTTAAAACTTCAAAAATCATATATTAATTAAATTTTATTTATGAAATAATTAGTTCAAAATATTAATATCACAATTCCATACTATTTGATCACAAATTATCAAATTAATTAATTACAAATTATTTCTCAATCACGATTCAAAAATTTTGTAAGTCACAAATTATTTTACGATTACAAATTAAAAATTTTATATGTCACAATTTATACATTGATCATAAATCACAAATTTTATAAGTTATGATTCAAATTTTTAGACCACATATTAGTTATTGTCATAAGTCATCTGTCACATTATTTATTGGTCGCAAAATATTCAATTTATTGATCACGATAATTGGTTATATATTATTTAATGGTCACAAATGAACCAATTTCTTAATTACAATCAACCAAATAATTGGTTACTAAAAATGCCACATCACACCGTCCTACTCACAACCCACCTTCACGATCACCACCACCATCAACAATGTCGACCACCACCACTCTCACCCGCCACCATCGAGAGATCCACGACCAAGGCCAACACCTCTACTTGCACTACCAACAAAAACCATCCCAAACTACCAACAATGCCAAAATATGGAAGGAAAAGTCTTGGTGTACACAATTTATGCATATAAGAGTGTCCACACATAAATTATGTACACCAAACACAATCTAATATGGAAACTACCACCATCACTACCAGATCCATCATCACTCGCACCAACAACCTATAACACCACCACCATCTCGCAGCCCACCACCGTACCAACATTCAGCCATCTTCCCACCACCAAGGTCACTAGCTTCACTCCGTCAAAGCTGTCTCCAATTGCTATGAATTATTGAACTACACCATAGAGCCCCTATCCTAGCACTCCACCTGTACCCCCAACGAAAACCACCCCAAACAGCCAACACCACCAAAATATGGAAACCACCACCATTCCAACCAAAACCAACACCTCTCCGCCATTAGATCTACCACCACCATTACCACTACCATTGCATAGCAACCAGCCAAAGGGTCTCCCCATAGCCAAGGACTCTAGCTTCACTCCATCAACAATGCACTATAGATCTCCTATCGAATTGTAGTAGCGACAGAGGCGATGTCCATGCGACACGCTCACATCAAGTGGGTTTGCTGCTGCGGTGATGATGTTGCTATGCAGTGGCCCTTTGGAGGTGGTCCCTAATAGTCGACGCTTCTCGGTGGCAATAGATGTCTAACGGAGAGGGTAGAGAGACCGGAGTGAAGAGAGAAGAAAAGAGAGAATGGAGATGAGGGAGAGGAGAGAAGATGAGGGAAAATAGTTTAGGGTTTTGAATGGGGGTGGATGGGGTAGGGTGTGTATATAAATTAATTTATAATATTATTATTAGTATTGAAAGATTAATTCATAATATTTGGATTAATATCTGATTTTTGTATAAATAAATAAATTTGATTTTTGAACTTAGATCTTAAAAAATTTGGTTGGCTGTAATTTTCACTATTGTAAATCTAGTAAAACATTTATGTGAGAGTACCATAATATAAAATTATGGTTTTGATCCTCGATATTATAATTTCTTGAAAAAAGTACTACGATAATGTTGAAGTTCATACGTATGACTTCTTCTTTAATAACAAAAAGGAAACCTACAAAAACAATCATAATATTTCTAATTCTTTAGTTGACTCAAAAGCTGTTGAATACTCGTACTAAATATAAAATTGAGTAAATAAGACAATTTTATTTCATGTCTTGCTTCTTCGAATTTGAAAATAAGTGACTTTTGAAAAGGTCCACCATTAACTTACCATGCACACTTCAAAATTATGTACATCTCCACCATTTTAATGCATGTCTTGCCTTGACTCTGAAATTTTTATTAATACCCTAAAAGACAATGATTTCAAGTGCCTACAATACATCTAATGCATCATCCTTAAATGTGCCACAAACATCATTGGCTTGTCCCCTACGAATGTACACGATCTATTCCAATTACGCCATAAATAAACAACAACGATGCAAACATATTTGTTTTCATCTATCACACTACTAAAAATTGTTCAATACAGTTATATTTGATTCAGTACATATTTGACATTTTTTCTTTACTAATCATGTTCAGTAATGCCAATTATAACTATAATAGAATAATAAGTAAACCCAAATAAAAATCCTTCCTTGGGCGTATATAGAACTAAGGAGGCATGGTGTAAATGATTTGCCTTTGCTTGGCGGAGCTAGCACTCGACAAGCTCCTATTGGCTTCGTCTAAAATTTATTTCTTCACACATTTGGATCTGTCCATACTCACCTCCATTACTGGTTGTGGATATCTCTGCCATGTATGTTGCCGACAGTTTTGATTGATTACAAGTTTGGAAAATCTTCTAAATCTGTGCAAATCAACTCAAGCGAAGAAAGAAAATCATACATTATCTTGCTTCCTTTCAAATCTAGAAAGACTCAGACTTCTGCTACGTGTACATCTCTTTTGTACATAACGAACAAAAAAGATGTACAAGTTAATTCAAAGACTTATCATTTTATCCTACTCACGATCGCTATAGTCTATCATCTCCAAGCTGTTTAGTTGCAAAGTATTTCTAACAATTTCGGTAAAAGAGAGAGAAATCATTTTGTTATTGTCTAATAAAAGCTTATACATAATTATTAAAATATATTTTAATAGTTATAAACAGTTTTTTAATAACGTTGACTTGTCTTCGTCTCCACCCAACGGCTCCCGACTCCGTCACGGCTATATATACGGGCTGTTTTCAATACACACTCCCACTCACATCTCTCTCTCTCTCTCTCTCTCTCTCTCACTCACTAACAGTAGAAGGTGCCAAAAAAAATCTAGTTTTGTGAAGTTTGAAATGGTTGCGTGAAGTGCGGTATCTTTGAGTTATCTTGAGAAAATTCACACAAACAGTTTGTGTTCTTTTCTCTGTCTTCTTGAAAATGGGAAAGAAAGATCAGACCAACAAAGAAAATGAGAAAGTTCAAGCTGTGCTTCACCTTCTTAGAAAACAAACTCCCCTCACTCTCAAACAGGTTAAATTTCACTTTCTACTGTGTGTGTTTTTGCGGTTCACTATACGTATATATATACACATACAAGTATAAACTAAAATGTGTTATATTTCACCTTCAAGTATGTGCATTTGTATGCTAGATCACGGGCTCCTAGTATACCTAAGATTTAGCTTATTTTTTTATATTAAAGTTAGCTTTTTTTTATGTTGATCTAGCAGGAGAAATTTTGCAACAATGCCTGTGTGGAGAGGTTTCTGAAAGCAAGAGGGGAAAATGTGAAAAAAGCAGCTAAGCAGTTGAAAATTTGTCTTGCCTGGAGAGACTCCATAGGCACTGGTATTGCTTTCTCTTTTCAGTTTATCCATATTTTTTTTATTTTTTTGAATCTAAAATTCACTTGTTTTCGATAAAAAAAGAAAAAAGAAAAAAAGAAAAAGGTTTCATCTCACGTTTTTCACCTACTTTATTTTGTCTGTGTCTTCTTGTTTATTCTGTTCTTGTTCTTTTTACCCTCAGAATCTTGCTTTTCTTTGATTTTGAAAATCGTCTCATTAAAGTACTCAAAAACTGACTTCTGTTAAAGTAGATTATCTCAAAACAGCAGAAAACTTATTATTTTCGCACTCTTTGGCTTTTTTTGTTTTTGAATTATTAGACCATTTGATAGCTGATGAATTCTCTGCTGAGCTCGCCGAAGGTGTAGCTTATGTTGCCGGCCATGATGATGAATCAAGACCTGTCATGGTGATTATTTTCACTTTTTTCCCGAAAAATTTCAAAAAATAAAAAACGATTTCCTATTCTATGGGTACTTAACTGTACTTCTATTAACAAAGACGACGTTTATTTATTTATTTATTTTTAACAAATTGCAGATTTTCCGAATGAAGCAAGATTATCAGAAATTTCGTTCGCAGAAACTGTAAGTTAATTTAGTTTTGGATGGGCCCTATTATTTCTTGTTTTTCAAGGTACATTTTTACTTAAAAATGAGGTATGCTCATTTCTTGGTGAAATTTTTGTAGGTTTACTAGGCTGCTGGTGTTTACCCTAGAAGTGGCTATTCAAACTATGGGAAAAAATGTCGAACAATTTGTTCTTCTCTTTGATGCCAGTAAGTTAATTTTCTTTATTATTTCACTAGTTTTTTACCCATAAAAAATCAGACTCTTATCCTGTTGAGTATAGTCTAATTGAATTATGAATAAAGCTAAACAACCCGCACCAATAATCACGAAGATGATCGTGCCCTCACATGGGATAAATGAGTCTCACGTGAATTAAAAAATTTTAAACCCACGCGTGTGTGGTCATCCCTGCGGCTATTCCTACTGTTCCTGTAGCTCGGTTGATTGCGTTACAGTCATTAGAAGTGTGGATGGGATATAAATGTCATTTCAGTACATTCTCTGCCATACAAATCCAAATACAGCTTTTATCTCAGTTGATAGCAGTAATTAATGTACATTCTATCTTGGGATTCTGCATTCAACTTTAAATCATGTCTAAAAAACCTAAAAACACGCCTTTTGTTAAAATTCAAAATTTTCTTTAAATTTCACTGTCACGCCTAATCACTTAACTGATTATCAATTAATTAAGTGATTAATAGAGTAAACAAGCAGACAATGGGGACGGAAACTTTTTCAGAAATTGTCAGAATTGCCCTTGAAATGTCATGGTCATGTACTCATGTTCGGGGATATTGTGGGTATATAGGTTCATTCTCATGGCTCAATCATGCTATCCAAAAGTGACCATAATTCTACTTTTTCCCTGTGTCAGAAGACAAAAACTGTAAAAAAAGGAAAACCCAACAGTTATTTGAATTTTTCTTGACTTTTTAAGAGGGCTCTTTTTTTGATAAATATTTTCTTTTTGAGGTGGGATGTGATGGAAGGAAAACTTAGGTGGGACAGTGGTCCATTCATGTTATGATATTTCGGATTTCGAATCACTTAATCTAGTGAAGTTATAACTTATAACGGTTCGAAAATTTAGTGGATAAGAAAAACAAATATGGCAAATGGATTCACTCGATTTTCGATGTGTCATAATTTGAATGATTCATAGTCAATAATATCGTGATATGAATAGACAGATTTATATATAGGATCACCTGGATTTTTCTTTGTCAATGGGGGTGCATGGTGGGGTAGGGTTTTTGTTAATTCTTGGTGACTAAACAATGTGAAAATGCAGGCCTTTTCCGGTCAGCATCAGCTTTTATGAACATGTTGCTGGCAACATTGAAGATCTTAGCAGATTATTATCCAGGCAGGCTTCACAAGGCCTTTGTCATTGACCCTCCTACCCTCTTCTCTTATCTTTGGAAGGTACATCACCTCGAAACTCAATGATAATTGAAATTTTTTATTGTATTTATGTTTTCTAGTTTATCATGAATTCGTGTACCACTTAGTTGCATGTTTAACTTGTCGCTATCTTGTGTTGAAGTTCCATGATAGTCGATAACTATATTTATATTTGACATTTTAATCGCACTTATAAGGTCAATTCGATGTAGAAGATTATATTTATTTATTGTAGTCATTTGGACCCTGATTATATGATTCAACAATATACCTAAGGGTTTGATAAGAACCTGTATAAATTACGACAAAATATATAAGTAGATTCTTGTTCGAATTGAAAAATTATATGTTTAATATAGTCACTTATTGCAATTTACCCTTACTGTATATTAGTACTCTATGCATCAAAATGAAGTAAGTTCTTATAGTTCTCATATTTTTGTTGTTGAAGGGAGCTAGGCCATTTGTTGAGCTATCCCCACTCACTATGATAGTGTCATCTTTGGACTTTGAAGAATCTTTGGAATTCAATGATTTTCTATCGTATCCAAGAGCAGCATCACTCCGTTTGGATCCTTCCTCTGTACCATCAACCAATAAAGTAGGGACGTGCGCTTCGTCAAGATTTGCATTCACCGTTTCACACCATTTTGATTCACTCAAACCTTGGCACTTGACGTTGAAGGATACATCCACATCTAAAGTGGGAACCACGACCACATCTTTGGCTTCCTTTGGTCCCACTATCTCGCCCCTTAATGCTCGATCCTACTCATTCGCATCACCGACTGCTAGAGGGTCATATGGCAACATCGGAACCATCAAGAAGGGTTTCTTCCCATCAACACCAATGCCACAAAAAACTCAAAAACTAGATCCATCAATGATCAAGCATCCAAGTACTCCAAGGCCTTCATTCCTCCAATCGCCTGCTTTGTTTTTCAAGAGGGACTGTCAATTAACTCGAATGGAAAAATCTCGAGAATCATTCGTCCCATTTTTGAAATTTTATCGTCGACCGTATGATGAAATGATTTATAGGTCAAAGATGAGACCTCCTCTAGGTGGCCTCATTTCCATCGTCTCTTCTCAGCTCAAGCGAGGACACATATCGGTCTCCCAACGGTTTTGATCCTATAGCAAGAATGCAAAATAATGTATTAACCAAGATTCAGATAATCGAATTATTGTTTCATAATCTCTATTTTAATGCATGCACTATACATTTATTTTGCCCGCCTAACTGCCCTGGCACCTAATTATGTAAAGAAATAGATTACGTGCTAAAAGCATACTTAGCATCTTCAATATAACAATGTAAATAATTGTACATGTGCTGAGCAAAATGAGAAATGCATAGAAAAGTATCTCCAATGAGAATGCGAATTACACTAATTTTGGATCACATGTACAAGATAGATGATGTAGAGAAAGAGTGAAGATAATCTATAAAAAGATAAATGAACACATTCTCAGATTAAAATAAATTATAAAAAATTAAGTGAAGAATGTCTAGCATACGAGAAAGACTTCGATAGAACAGTTCTATATGCACATGTATATGATCAACCATTTAGATCATGACACCTCGACATCCGAGGTCCGTTTTACTATTTACTATTTTGGGTATCAAAGTGTCATGATTTAAAATTCAGTGTCTCATGATCCAAATAGTGGATCCTGCCATGTGCAACCAACTTCTCAACCACTATATGAACCATCCACATTAGGATCCAGTGTAGGTTGGTTACTGATAACAAACAATAATGTTGTACGAAAGCTTTTTGTCAAAAGATACATGGGAACTGTAGAATGGAAAAGCATGGAAGCCCGGCCCTCTCTTAAGATATTTCTATTTAGGACTTGATTGAGGGATCAAATGACACCGAAACATAAAGAAACAAGACCAGAACCCCATTTAGACTATAAATAAAGTTTGACTTATAGAGCTTTAAGCCCCCTTTTTCTAGTCAATGAAGATGTTATTCTCCCAAATCCTTTCTCAGCTATCATGGACGACGTAAGATGGACCAAGTAGAGGCAACAGAGGTTGTGATGGCCCTCTCCACCACAGACCTTTCAAGGCGAGAATGAGGGGTCCTCTATCTTGCCAACCCAAGAAGTAGTTTCTGATCGTGTATTGAAGTTTTTCTCCTAGTACACTTTGTACTAGTGAATGATTTGTTAGACATCCTCCACCATTTTTCTTGCCACGTAAACATTTTAGAATGATGTGTGGCACTTTTCATTCCAACTCATATTCCCATTAAAAACAGTAATGCTAGCTCCATTAAAAAGAGTAATGCTATCTGTTAGTACACTTTTTATTGCATGATATTTGATATCTCACTTAGAGCATTTTTAATGGAATAATGTTATTTTGTCCACTGGTGTTAGAACCTCAATCTATGTGGCGCTAATATAACATTAAATGATAAGTAGAATTAAACGAGTCATTTAATTCCACATTTCCTTTTAGCCTATCAACTAAGATCACATAGATTGAGATTATAACCACAGTAGGTTAAATAACATTATTTCATTAGAAATGCTCCAAATGAGATATCAAATGTCGTGCAACATCGTGTGTCACATTTAGTGCTATGTTACATTTTGGTTTGTACAAGAACATGGCATGGAATTATGAAATCGTGGTCAAGACGGCGAACATTTCTTTGGAAATCACCAATGACCCAAATAAATCTCCCAACAGCACTAATTTTCACGTTTCATATATTTTTCATCGTTCTTTACATTTTATTTAAAGTTATGAAATGAATTAATGGAAAAACTTGTTAATCAATATGATTTATTTTAGTGTAGATATGGTTTAGACGCTAAACTAATACCACGATAATGATGGAATAAAGTTCATCTAAAGGTATAAATTGGGTCGTGCCGAGTCCTCATTGTTAGATATTTTTCATTATTTTGCATGTATTTATTTTTTTGTTTTGCGAATGATTTGCCGCCCCAACTAGTGTTTGCCGCTGCGCAACGGGGATTCAAACGGTTGCCTCAATTTCTATAAATTCTGGGCGAATTCTCGTTTGCAAAACACATTAAAAAAATTTATTCTTCTTTCTTTCTCTTGGCATCAATCAATTATTTTCGAGTGTCTTCTTGGTTTGATCAAATAGTCACAATTTGAATCAAACATGTCCATTGTATCCTGAGAGAGATTTTCTATCATACCCCAATTGTGATTTTGTTAGATAGGGGAGAAATATCTCTTGAAAGATAACGTTTTTTTGTGCCTTGGAGTTCATTAAGTATTCAAATTTTCCTACATTTTTCTCAACACTCATGTCTTTATTGGTTTGCAACCTAGATAGACATTCTCTTTTCCTTAATTTTCAACTCGGGTAGCGAAGAAGAGAACTACACAAATATGCACAAGAATTCAGTTGCATATAAACTCGTTCAAGAGAAGATAACGATGAAAAAATCAAATAGAAGAGGAAAATCTGCTAGTGTTTTTCTCTGAACGTTTGATTAAACTGTTCATTTTCCTTTGAAATTGTAATGAACTTCAATCCTAGCTAGGTTGGTCTTAGCCTGTACTGTTCAATAATATAAAAAATTAGGCCAAAGTTTGAAAAACTCTTCTGTTTGTAAGCTTGTTGTTGGTACGAATATGTGTCGTTTGGTGTCATTGTACGCAAAAGTCAATTAGAGATTCTTAAAACTGCCAATATTTCTTCATATTGTACGAGTGTCTGGCATTGCATTGGAAATTAAAAAAATAAACACACACATGTAAAATAAATACATTAGTATTAATATACACACACATATATATACATGCACCTACTTCAAGGATAAAAAAATTCAACGTCCATTAAATATGAAAATATTAATCAATATGTATAAAAGTTTGGGTGACTCAAGATAAAAATCCAAAACTCAGTATTAAAGCCCTCAAGAAACTCAAATGAGCCATTAAATTTCAAATTTGGCTTTCTCAAATTAAGCATGTTGCATGGACATCTTAAGAGTAAAATCACATGTCACTTAAATATAAAAAGCAGCAATTAACATGCAATTTAAAGACTTAAGCTATTTTGACCTTTTAAGATAGAAATTTAGGATACAATAACAATGTCCGTGTCTTCATTAACTTGTCCAAACATGTTTTGTATTAAACAAAATTTTTACTCCGATTTATATTTTAATAGGTCTGCTTGACATTGGACGGAAGTTTTAGAAAAGTCAAAAGTTGATTCTAAAGTTAAGAAGCTAATTTTGTATATGTTTGAATAATTTTCTAAAAGTACTTTGTTTGAGTAGAAAAACTTTTAGAGAAAATTGGCCTAAAGAAACCATTCTACAAGAAACAGAACCCTGCCAAATGAGCCCTTACCAATAAAGCGGAATCTCGACGTTGTTTTTGTTTGGTGATCTGTTGTTAGATTTTGATTTGTATTTTAGTTCAGGATTTTGCAATAACAATCGGGGGGCTGTTGAGGGCTGACGGCCCCCTGACCAAACCCCACCCATAGGTGGGGTCCCAAGCGGGAAAATGGGACCCCCCCCCAATTTATGGGTGGGGTTCAGTTAGGGTGCCCCTGTTGTTATAGAAAAATCCTTTAGTTTATGATTATGTTAGGTATGTATGGTCAGAAGTTGGTGTTTGTGCTAACACTTGTTCTTGACTGGGTTATGAGATCTTATTAAAAAGTCTCTTTCACTTCCTTCTAGATAAACACAAGGTGAAAGATGAATGAATCTTGTACTAACATTTGGAATTAAGTATTTGTTGTTTATGGGACAGCCTGTATTAGTAAGTCTTTGTTCTTGAAGGGATACACTTGACAGCAATTCGATTTTCGTTTATTTTTTTCTGTCTCTATTTTTCTTTTCCTTCTAGTTTTACAGTGGGATCATATTCAAATCTTTACATTATGTTAAAAACCTAGTGAGATTAAAATGTGTTCAAATTGAAACAAAAAATCGAGTTCAATGACATTTAGCCCTTGTCTGGCCATGATTTTTGGTGAAAAAAGATCAAGTACCACTTAGTCATCCCAGTAACTCATTCGTGTCTTCTCAAATTGATATTCACCCTTTGTTGAATTAAACAATGCAATAAGTATAGAAAAACCGATAGAAATTTTACAAAATAACACTAAGAAAAAAAAAAAGCCAGTGTGGTGCTGACACGACAGCATCATATCAAAAGCTTGTGAAAAAAGTCTGTACCTAAGGCTCTTTTTTATTGAATTATAGAGGTAAAAGAGTTTTTCAATCAGTGTGTTAATAATGGAGGGGTATATGGGTCTTTAAAGAAGCCAACTTGAGGGTGCATTTGAAAATTCAGTACTACATGTAACATCTGTTTTGAATTTTGTAACGGATAAATTCTTTTGGTTGAAATACTTTATTCCAAATCTCTGTTGCAAAATATCATATTTTAATAACTAGTTCAATTTTATAGTGACCAAACATTGACTTAATATCAAACTTGCATTCTACTTAAAGTCATCGAATTTGACTCATTTGAAACCATTCAAGGCACAAATTCAAAATGACATATCTACTCATTGAATCATCATCCACTATGGGGATTTCAAATTTCATCACTCACAAGAATGAATTTTACTATTTGTACACTGATTTTTGACACTTTGATTGACACTTGCATTGTTGTCAAGTGTTAATTGGATGAAAAAACCGTTTGAAATTTAAATTGTTCAATAAGATAATTTCATGTGACAAAATGTAAACTAAAGTGTGCACCATAATGTACATGTAACAATATTCCACAAGAATAGCTAGGTTTTCTGTCAATGTGAAATTAAACATGATTGAGATCACTTAGTGGAAGATTGTCACATGATGGGGTCTTTTCTATTTGACTCTTGTTCACATAATTTTCTTCACAATTGGTGAAATTTGGAAATATATAGTGATGATTGATGACTCTTCCTTCAAGGTGGAGCCATTTTTAGTTTGCTTTCATACAGTTGAAAAACGGTTCTTTTGCATGTATTTTTTTTCAAACATCGTATTTAAATGTTTAAAATATTAATAAAAGAACTAAAAGCCCATTTGACATTTCTTTTAATTTTATTTTTGTTTCTTGTAGAATTTTTTTTGAAAAAAGCTACCTTACTTATATTTGAAAACTAATTTTTAAAAGAACTTTTTTATTTTGAAAGTACTTTTTGGAGGAAGTCAGCTCTCTCTAAAAACTATTTTGACTATCAGATATATTTTCATACAATTAGTCAAATAAATTTAAAAGCAACTTTTGGATCTTAATTTATTATTATTATTATTTTTTTTTTTTACTTTTCAAAAATCTTGCCAAACGACCCTTAACTATCTTTACCCCGTTACTTTATATGTATTTAATATTCATGTTTCTATCAATGACTTGTGAGGAGACTTGATCACTTTAATTAATATCATGTCAAATCATCTAATAAATGGAGAAGAATTTATTTATTTAAATTTTATATTTTGATATCGATTTCTTTTTAGGTAAATTCAGAATAAAAGTAGAAGAAAACACTTTAAAAAGTTAGAAATACTAATTTCGTACATATATATTACGAAGTCATTTTATCTCCATGTCTCCCAGGAGACGAATATGGGGTTCGACTCTATCTAAAGAAAATATATCTTGAGTTGATGGTGGATCCAAAAAACATACAAAATTTTCCCTTTATTAAATTCAGTTCCATTTGCCCATAAATTTTGATCTGGATTTGGGTTTTAGTACGAATTTTCATAAATTCATTGATAATAATTATGATAGTCTCATGAAAAGAATAAAATTTTGTAATGGCAAAGATTGTAATATGGTTATACAACCAAAAGTATACATGTTGTATTTAATTGTTGGGCTATCTGGGCTGGGCCAAACTGGAATTAAAGTGTTTGACCTTTTAAGAAGAATAAAGCTCATGAAAAGAATGTATTGCGGCCCACCAGCTCAATAAGTAGTGAGCAGATAAAACTTCAGAGAATTTTATAAATTTTCAATTATAGCACATCTTTTCTAAGATTTATCAATGAAAAGATGAATACAATATTTCAAAAATTAACTAATACAATTTATGTGTATTTGACATAAAAAAATTTCATTGATCTTTGTTGAGTTGAGTAAAAGTTTTTTGATTGAATTGTGAGCTTTGATTTTGATTGAGAACTCCCGTGATGTTCTGCACTATTAATCATAAAATATATCTTACTATATCAGATCAAGAGTGTTGATTTTATGTTTTATTTATTGTAGTCGACCATGTCTAAGTAAACGTATGTTACTTGACCTGATCAAGAAAAATAGTTTTTAAATTCTTTCTTTATTTGACCTACCCTCAACCAAGGTCAAGAACGATTTTATACTCATCTAATAATCAAGTACAATAAGTTTATAGTGCATTTTTTTTTTCATTTTTCACTAGAATCAAGAAAATGTATCTCTTAATCATCCTTGATTAAAATGGAGGCTAGAAAAATAGAAAGACGTATATGAACGAGATATCCAAGTTTTACCGTTCTAGTATTCCAGTTTTGGCGTCGGGCCAAAATGGTTTTTTAGAATGAAATTTCAGTTTTTCAAGTTGAATCGATGTTTTACCCAATTATTATAATAGGATGAAAATATCCTGGTTTCGTCTACGAGGCAACGACAAGAACTATGGTCCCTGTCATGAATATTATCTCTTTTTATCTTTAATCCTAAGGTATAAGTATGCTAGAGCAGGAATGTGAATTACTTGGTCGATTCCATGATTGTACTAGTCTGAAGTCTCGTAGCCATATCCATCTCTACTGTATCTTGCCATACCTTCATTTTTATTTATTTATTTATTTTTTTTTTTTTGGCCTTGCAAGAACTGTTTAGTTTGCTAACAAAAGCAATAGAATAAATAAAATAAAATTGGATCCAGCTAGACGAGTCCTTTGTCATCTCTATTTGATAAAATTAAAAATGAGTAGACATTATAAATAGAAAATTTTTAATTTTTTAAAATTTAGTTGTTTGGCTTACAGTCAAGTCTATCTTGTCAAACAAATTCTAAATGGTTAGTTTATTGTATATTTAGCAAAATTTAAGTAATAATAAAAACTACTCAAGCATACTTTTTATCTCAAGTATAATTTATAAATTGTGGGTCATACAAATATGTAGATAATGAGTGAGTAAAAGTTAAAATCCTACTGAACGCGTGGACAACAGATAGAGTGTAAACTTATAAGTATTTATAAACTCTATATATGGCCTTGTTTGAGCCACATTATTTGAAAAATACATTCTTTAAATAATTATTTGACATTATTTCAATCACACATTTTTTAGGAAAAATGGTAATTTGGCAGCTTGTAATTGAGTGTTTTATATGTCTTTTTTCCCAATTTTCAATGAAAACCTATCAAATGTTGTCTTGATAAAAAAAATCTGTCATGGACTCTGATGGTGTAGCATGATTATCTATATAACATCAAATGCTTTGATGCCATCATGAAAGATGTCCAATGAAATTGTGGCACGTATGTTGTACTACAAAAATGACCACTTGGTAGGCCATTCTCGCTGGCCAAAAAACCCCTGCCTCGTGTCCAATTGTTTGGTTAACTTACAACCCACGCCAGTTTGAAACAAATTATTTTCAATGCTTTGATTATCTAAAAATTTAGACCTTGAGAGAATTCGTAAAATAGAAGAAGGCTTTGAAAAATTTGTTAAAGTTTCTAGCTAGTTCAAAGCTCATTTCATTGATTTGAAAATAAAATAAAATTTAAGACTTAGAATTAAGATTCAAACTTTACAATTGTTATAAAGTTATGCTAAATTCAAGAACAATGCAAAATTGAATTTCGAAGTTTATGTTAGAAATTCATATCATATTCAAGTCTAGATGCAAATATCCTAGATCAAAATAACTGAAATCCTAGGATCAACATCGTGCCAAAATATTAGGATTGACGGATTCGGGTTATATACCTGTATTCATTATGAACGATTGCCTACTGTTGCGAAATTACTGTGACAATCGACCACGTACTGATGGACGTGAAAGAAAGGGAGTGGTTTGTGATCTTCTTCAACCAAATTGCCTTATTCCATAATGGGACCGTCATTTCTCTTCTTGATGAAGGAGAAAATAAACTATATGTGATCTGGTATATGGGGACCATAACCAAAATTATCTTTATATATTGCTTAATTAGGTTCCCATTGTCGCCCAATTAAAGCAATATTGCCGGTATCTACTCAATTATCCCATATCAATTTGAGTAGTCTATGGGCATACCAAATTAGAGCACTTAATTTCAGTCCATTATATTCAATTAAATAGCAAATATAATTGAATTAAAATATGTTGCCAATTGGACTGTGGATTTTCCTAACAATCTCCCACTTGACTACATACTATTCCTCAAACAATTTTATTACAAATTCTTTAGTCGCGCAACTATATGTTATTTATCCTTAGACTTCTCCTTAAACAATTTGGTCCATCTCATATATTAATGATGGAACCACCGCAACTTTCATCACAATATAGTCGTGATTAAACCACGAGATTACCATACTAATACACTTAATGACGTAGATCAAATATGGATGAGTAGCATGGAAATTTATGTGAAATGTGATCTCAAATATGTCTATTTCCAACTGGTCCTTCTTTTGTCTTTAGTAAGATCATTCCAAAGTCCTTAATGCAACACGAACATTGCACATAGAAAACACAAGCAAGCTCAGAAATAAAATCATAAACCATCAACTTTATTCTGCAGAAGATTAAACAATCCAATGTCTAAAGTAAACACATGGATCATAAAATTGAATCTCACTAGACCAGAATATCCTCGAAAATAACGCTCATGGGAGTAGTGTGCTCATAAAAAACTTTAGGCGTTAAGCCCTTGGCAAATGGGTCTGCTAGCATGGAATCTGTCCGTATATGTTCTATGGAAACTTGTTTATCCTGAACTCTCTCTTTAACAACTAGAAACTTGATGTCAATAAACTTTGACTTTGTCAAACTCCTGTTGTTGTTGGAGTAAAGCACCGGCTAGTTGTTGTCACAATAAATCTTTAATGGCCTATCAATGCCATCTACAACTCGCAGTCCAATGACAAAGTTCCGCAGCCATATTCCATGTTTGAATGCCTCATAACAAGCAATGAACTCCACAGCCATGGTTGAAGAAGTTATGAGAGTCTATTTAGCAGACTTCCATGAGATAGCTCCTCCAACCAACATAAAGACGTAGCTTGGTGTGGAGCGTCTGCTATTTTGTCATCCTGCAAAATCAGAGTCAGAGAACCCAATGACCTCTAAACTGTCTGATTTCGATAAGTGAGCATGTAATCTTTTGTTCTCCTTAAATAACGCATCATGCATTTGGCTACTTTCCAATGTTGCATGCCTAGATTACTCAAATATCTACCCAAAACTCCCACTATAAATGCTATGTCGGGACGAGTACAAATTAGAGCATACATTAGACTCTCCACCACTGATGCATAAGGAATTTTCTGCATCTATTTCCTTTCAAGATCATTATTTAGACACTGTTTGAGACTAAACTTGTCTCCTTTAGAGATGGGTGTGTCTCCTGGTCTACTATCTTTCATGTCGAATCTACTCAAAACCTTATCGATAGGGCTCTTTCGTGACAATCCAAGGATACCTCGAGAACGATCTCTCAGTATCTGAATACCTAATACAAAAGAGGCATCCCCAAGATCTTTCATCTCGAATTTCTTCATCAAAAATTTCTTGGTTTCATGCAATAAGCTTTATTCCTACTAGCGAGTAGAATATCATCAACATATAATACTAAGAAGATATATTTACTCTCACTGAACTTATGATATCAACAACATTCGCCTCAAAACCGCACGAGGTGATAATTTGATGGAACTTATGATACCATTGAAGGGAAGCTTGTTTGAGACCATAGATGAATTTCTCTAACTTGCAAACAACAGACTTGGAATCTCCCAACACAAAGTTTTCTAGTTGTACCATGTAAATCGTCTCGTCAGTGTCTCCATTGAGAAATGCAGTTTTCACATCCATTTGATGTAGCTCTAGATCAAAATGAGCCACTAGTGCCATTATTGCTCTAAAAGAGTCTTTTGAAGATATAGGAGAGAAAGTCTCTTCGTAGTCTATGCTTTCCTTTTGAATAAAGCCTTTAGCGACTAGACAAGTTTTATATCTCTTGACATTTCCCCTTGAATCCCTCTTGATTTTAAATATCCATTTACAACCAATAGGCTTCACACCTTTAGGCAACTCGACGAGATCCCAAACGCCATTGTCTTTCATAGACTTCACCTCATCCTTCATGGCATCAATCCACTTTTGAGAGTTAGAACTGTGCATGGCTCGAAAGAAATTGATCGGGTCATTCTCCGTTAAACCAACGCTATCCATTCTCATGCTCTTGAAAAAAGACGATATAATCATCTGGAATTGCATTACTTCTCTCCCTATTGGATCTCCTCAATGGCACTTCTTGAGGTTGTTGAGTTTGTTTTACAGGTGGTGCTTGAGAAAGAATCTCATTGTTGTCTTGGTCTTATACAATGTCAGGGATAGGAGCCTGAATATTGTCATCTATTGCCAGAACTGTGTCTTGAACAACAATAGGTATAGAGACCTGCTTACTGTCAATAACAGAGTCTTCTTCAAAGACAATGTTCCTTATGTTTCCTTCTCTTCCCAACTCAATATCCTCTAAAAACCTCGTATTTCCCGTTTTAAAGAAGGATCTTGATGTGAAATCGTAAAACTTATAGCCTTGAGAGCGTTCACTGTAACCAACGAAATAACAGCTAATCGTCCTTGAGTCCAATTTTCTTTCATATGGCCTATAAGGCTGTGCCTCAATTGGATAACCCCCAATGTGCAAGTGCTTAATGCTAAGCTTCTTGCCTGTCCATAGCTCATGGGGGTTTTGGCAATTGCCTTGCTCGGCACCCTATTAAGGATGTACACTGTGATTTTCAAAGCTTCTCCTCAAAGTGACTTTGGTAAGGAGGAATGACTCATAATACTCCTTACCATATCCTTAAAAGTTCGGTTTCGTCGCTCTGCAACACTGTTCATGCTGGGTTTGCCGAACATGGTATATTGCGGAACAATTTCACACTCATTGAGGAAAATAGCGAAGGGTCCTGGACATTTTTCTCCTGATCCATCATACATTCTGTAGTATTCACCATCACGGTCAGATTTGATAGCCTTTATTTTCTTTCCAAGTTGAAGTTCAACTTCAGCTTTGAAAGACTTGAAAACATCTAGGGATTGTGACTTTTCGTGAATTATATACAAGTAAACGAATATAGAGTAATTGTCTATGAACATAATGAAGTATTGATGTCCATTCCAAGAAGCCATAGGGAATGAGCCACAAATACCAGTATGTATTAGTTCTAAGACGTCTGTAGCTCTCTCGGTACCTAATTTTCTCATGTTTGTTCTTTTTCCCTTGATGCACTCAACACGGACTTCGAAGTTTGTTAAATCTAAGGGTTCAAGAATTTCATCCGACACAAACCTCTAAATTCTCTGTTTAGAGATATGACCTAAACGCTTGTGCCATAAAATAGCGAAAGTCTTACTTAATTTTCACTTTGTACCACATGAACTTGTTTGCAGTATTTCGTTATAGGAACTAACAATATCAAGTATATACAGATTATCGATCATATAACCAGAACCAACAAAATTTGAATTTTGATATAGACCAACTTTATTATTTCCAAATGAACAAGAAAATCCTGATTTGTCCAAACTAGAAATAGAAACCGTCTAAATGACGGTGTGCAACAAATGTCTCAAATAAATCCAAATAAAACCCAGTTTTTAATTGTAATCTGAAAGTC
>NC_036240.1:9141067-9170001 GCF_002742605.1 Olea europaea var. sylvestris | reverse complement strand
AGAAAGTTACCATTTTGCCCTTTTAAAATTGATTAAAAGGTGGTCAAAGTTTATTTTTATGGTCAACTAACGACATTTTAGACGAAAATCATCTAAAAGGGCTTCAGATGCAACGTTTGGAAAGGTTAGGGGTAACGGTTGCAACAAATAAATGGCTAGGGGAAAGTCTGCTAGTGTTTAAAAGGAGGGCTTCTGCTGTAATTATCCCCCTTTTTTTCAATCTTTCTTTCCTTTTTCCTTTTAAAGACGGGTATGATTAATTTTTTTTTCTATTGATAATATTTATTTTCATTTATATATTTTTCTCTCTCTAATGAGAATCACAATTTTTATGAACTATATATTTTATCAACTTCTATCAAAATCTATTAAAAATCTATTTTTAACAAAACCAAACAGGGACTTCTCACTTTGTGCAAGAGATAAATTTATTTTTTTTGCCCGCCTTGTTGTCGGCTGTATTTTCTATTAAAAATTGAATTGGATTCTTTTAAGTTTTTTTTTCCTTTTTCTTTTTGTAAAAAATATCTATTTTTAATTAAATTTAAATATATTGGTTTTTATTTATTTTTACAAGTACATTATACTAATAATATTGAATATTTAATTTATTGTTTATCATATATATGTATAATTTTGATTATTATTTATTTAATTAATGTTTTAAATTTTTATTCTTTTAAAATTTGTTTATTATATGGGAAGGAGGAGGATTAGGAAGGGATAAATTGTGTGAACCAACACCTCATATGTGAGAATTTTATACCATTGTACTAGATTCACGTGAATTCTATTTCAAATGAAAGTTTTCAAGAGTCTTTCAAATTCCACAAAAATCTATAAAATTATTAAAATGAAAATCCATAAAAGTCTACGAAAGATTTCAGCTAATTCCATACAAATCTATGAAAGATCCATTAAATCTACAAAAGTCATCGCTTAAAAGAAATCCATCAAAATTTTCACAAGTTCCAATTAAATATCACCTATTATTATTATTTACTTACACTCGGGGAGTTTAAAAAAGAGATAAAATTGGCCATTCACATCATTTCTTGGATCCACATTTTACAAAAGTCAACAATGTGCAATATTTGCTTATAATTATGTTGCCTGCACGCATTGGATTTTTGTTACCCACAAGCATCACAAAGATGAAGAAAGGGGTGTGTATTAACATTTTTTAACTTCTAGTGTTGCTCTAAATTTTCTCTTTCAAGCGACACTTTTGGTAAAAAAAAAAAAGTTTATGAACATAATTTAGTAAATTTTGATGAACATAATTTGGTAAATTTTGCAAGTGGTGACTAATTTAGCCTCTGGAATTAAAATAAGAATTTTTATAAATTTTAATAAAAATTGATGAAATGTGTAACTCAAAAATTGTCGATCCTATAAAATATGTTGTTAAAATTAATTGTTGATTTTAACTTAAATTAAAATCTGAATTATGATTAAAGTTTATGAACATAATTTAGTAAATTTTGATGAACATAATTTGGTAAATTTTGCAAGTGGTGACTAATTTAGCCTCTGGAATTAAAATAAGAATTTTTATAAATTTTAATAAAAATTGATGAAATGTGTAACTCAAAAATTGTCGATCCTATAAAATATGTTGTTAAAATTAATTGTTGATTTTAACTTAAATTAAAATCTGAATTATGATCCATATCAAACGGGGCATAATAATGTCTTCATCACTAAAATTTACGTTGAAAATAAAAATCTTCAATATATATAATTTTTTGATGCAATTATTGAAGAAACGTCTGTCTTTACAAGTTTTATTTTATTTCTTTCAGGGAATAAGTTAAGATTTTATGTACGAAAATAGTAACGGTTAATATGAAAAAGTAATTGAAAATTTTGATAACTTTAAAAGAAGTTTGATTTAATTTTCCAACAATATAATAGGTCACTTTATGGGACCCTTTCTTCTTTTTTTTTATTTTTCCTTTTTTTTTTTTTAAAGTTTATGTCTCCGTTTAAAATTAAAAGTTTCTAAGGGTGCTTTTGATTGTCAATATTTTCTATCTAAAATTCGTTTTTCAACTAAAATTCTTACTTTTGTGCTGTTTGATTGCCACTTTTTTCATGTAAAATATTTTCCTACTTTGTTCACGTGACCATATTTTCTTTAAAATCAATGAAAATATTTTCTTTAGGGAAGTAGACTTTTGTTTTCTAGGTAATTTATTCTTTCTTTCTCTTTCTCATCTATCCACTCTCTCTCATCTACCTATCAATAAAAAATAGACAAGTATAATATTTTTTAAATTAAAAATTAAATCAATCAAACATATTTAATTGACAATTTTCAAGCAAATAAGTTTAGGCAATTGAATTACCTAATTTTTTTTCCATGCAGATTTCACGCTTGCAATCAAACGCACCATAAATTTTTTTTTTTTATTCAATCAATTTCAATTATACACTCATAATTATTATTCATTTATTAACTACACATTTCATGAGTTTAATACTGTTTAATTTGTTAATTTGCAAAGCTCTTCAATTGATTTTTATTTTCCCATTACAGGTAATTACAATTCTTTTGCATGGGACTATTTTCTGTTGTTTTGCAGGAAAGTGAAAATGACTTTTGTTAAAAAAGGACAAACAATCATTGAGACTTTTTTTTCAAAGTTTTTTGTCGAGACAATTGTGTTCGTAGTTATCAGCAATATTATGAAAACTGGACTAGACATTACCCGAGAAAGTTAAAAGGGACAAAAATAGAAAGATTCTAAAGGTGGGCACTTTTTTTCCAGAAATAGGAAGAACTGGATCTCAACCAAATAGAATAGGTTGATTCGATTACAATTTCTATACTAATTGGGTCAACTTTGAGACCATACATCGACAACAAATCGATTTTGGTACAATCTAAACTCTGCTTTGAGAACCATTAGGAATTCAGTTATCCCGAATTTTTCGTTTTGTTTGCATCAAGATGCATTAGATCTTTGAACAATAGACCCGATAATTATGTCATGTTAAAATTTCATGTTCTACACTCTTCTTCGTTCCTCTAATGAGAAATCAAAATTCAAATTTAAATAATTTTATAAATACTTTATAAATTCATAACTTTAATATAACTTCATAAGAAAAATTATATATTTTAGTTCAATATTTCATAAGAATTCAAAATTTTCGTTATTTTCAAAGTGATTGATCATCAAGAATAAGATCATTAAGAATTACTAAAGATAATCAGATCGTTGTTATAAGAATTTTCTAAAGAAAAGATTTTCAATTGAAGTTTTATCACCCATGCTGTGTTTAATAGTTCATCCTTTTTATGGCCTTTGTGAGTTTATCTTGAGCTATGGAGTGGACTTTTACTTGTAGTTTTACTAAATTGAATTTTTATATTGTTAGATTACAAGAATGACAAGTATTTAATCTATTTTTTTCTGTCTATTTTCAACCTCACAAGTAGTTTATACTTTAATTTTATAAAACTTTCAATGTAAAGAATCGGACAAGACCAAATTGGAACCAATTGGTTCGGTTCCAGTTCGATTCTATAGTTGAATTTGGAACCAATGGTTCCATTATTGAGATTTTCATTGGAACGATTCGATTTTCTTCAGAATCGGATCGAACCAAATTGCGCTCACTTCTAAAAGATTCAATCGAGTACTCCCTCGGTACTATAAAGATAGAAATGCTTCATATTTGTCTGTTTTAAAGTATAGGTCACTTTCTTTACCGAGAGTATAGCTGATTTTTTAGATTTCTAATATGCCCCTATTTAATGTGTCTTATTATCAAAAAAATATAAACTGTTCCTATTTAAACCACTGTTTAATGTAGGGATATAATAAAAAAGTATAAGAAAAATTTATATTTTCTTAATCTATGTGAAAATGGAAACAAACCTATCTTTATGGGATGAAAGGATTTAATATAAAAAAAAAATCAATAAACAAACAATAAAATATGATAAAATAAGTTATTCATAACAACTAATACATATTTTATTGTTTCACATCGTATAATTTTTATAAAAAAATGTGTAACTCTTTGATTTTCATGCATGCATTCATTTACCACTTGTTTTTTCTTTTTCCTTTTTCTCTCTCTCTCTCTCTCCCCCGTATCTGTTTCTCTATTTTCCAATTAAAAAAAATAAAATAAAACCTTCCACTTTTTACCTTTCTATATTGGGACAATCTTCTAAATGACCAGAATATTTATTCTATTTTCCACAATGGTCTTAATAATTGGAAATACTATTTTACCCTTACTTTTATTATTTGCAAGATGTATCTTTCTCTTTTCGGGATTCATTAGTCAAGACTTATGTTTGTATTTTTTAATTTTTCGAATACATCTAAATATTCTCTGTATCTTAATAATTTTTCAAAGAGTCTAGGCTGATCTTTCTTAGTTATATATCCTAGAATTATTCCTTCTGAAACTTCTTCTTCTATATCTTTATGTTAGTTATAATATCTTCTACCTTTTTTTATTTCTCTACTAGTTCTTACAAAATCAAATCTTATATCATGCTCACAATAATAATAATCTGTATCTCTATATATTTCTTTAAGTTTTTCTTGATCAACAGAAAATATGTCTCCAGACTTTTCAGCTAATTTAAGTAAAAACAAAATATCTTTTTCACCTAAATATAATCTGGAATTATTATTATCATTAGAAGTGGATGTGGATGTTTGTGAAGTGTTCATCAAAATTAATCAAAGTATAAACATGTAAAAGCGAGTAAATAACTTACAGTAATCGAATAGAAGTAAACAGGCTTTCCTTCCAGTATGTTTTGCATGTATTTAATCAATCTTCTTAATCAAATAAAAGTTTAAAATATTTTTTGGAATCATTTGAGTCCACAACTGCTTCCCCAAAAGGCTTTTCAATTAAGGTTGCATTTCTCACTCTAGAGAACTAGCCGTATTACCACAGACGCTATCTCACTGTATTCAGAGTCTCTGTTTTCACCTCTATTCAGACTCTTTTCAGAATCAAGTCCTTACTTGAAACGAAATTTTAAAAGATAACTCACACACTAGGTGCTACGATTTTGTTAGAAAAGTACCTTTTTCCCTTAAACCATTAATCAAAGACGGGTACTTTGGCATGACAAACATCCATTCAAAATCAATGTTTTGAAAATCTTTTAAAATCTCTATTTGTACTGCCGAGGAATCATGAGAAATTTATCGAAATCCTTTTATGAAAGTTTTGTTAAACGTAACAAACTTTACTTTAAAATTCATAAATTGAAATAGTACATGCTTACAATCTATATTTACATACCTTTGGTACTCACCTTATAAAGTTTAGAACTCCATAAGTGATTACCTTATTACAAGCTTTGCTATCTCCTGACTATCTAATATTTTTGAATACAAGTAGTGTATACAGATTACAAAAATATTTGAGATGTGTTTCTTCAGAGTGTATTAGAGATAAGTTGTTTTCGAGATATCTTCCTTCCTCTTCTTGCCCCCTTTTATAGAAAGTTTTGAGAATTTTATCTTGATAACTGTATCCTCCTTTTCTTTTGGTGGGTAGCTCAGTAGTCTTATCTCCACCAATTTCTCCATTATTTTCTTGTTAGGTGGACCTCGCCTTTTGAAATTATTTGCCTTATCTTTGAATTTATCTTCCATTTTTGACAACTGGTAGGTGAGTGATCACAATTATGGAGACTTTCTTACATTATCTTCTGTCTTTTAGTAGCCACAGTTTTTCTTTAATAAATTTCTTTATTAAAGTAGTGATAAAGGGTCACTTTTGTCACTATTACTTTTCCATCTTCGAATCAAAGAATTTTGCAAGGAATTTTTCATTGTTGAGAGATGCTTGACTCATATCTTCTACTACACAGTATTCACAATGGTGGTCACTGTAATTTCAGAGTAGTTTGCATAGTTCTTTCGTCATATCATCTGACCCATGTACATGATTTGAGATAATTGAGGACAATAGATGGTCAAGATAACACATGTCTTCTTCCTTTGTAGACATCCTTGCATTGGAGTAAATTATATGGTCTTCAAATGGATAAATCCATATTTTTTCTTTCTCAGTAATTATCTGGGTTATGTGCTCAAATATTTCTTTGTACCCTTTTACTCTTCTGTAGGGCATCATATTTATAATATCTTGATATCCATTTTTAACAACATTTTGACTGGTTGGTAAAAAATGTTGGTTTGTAAGTCTCATTTTGATAACATGGAATGATGGATGTATATATTCACGAATGGGATCCCATTCCATAGTTACTGAATGGAATCTGATGTTAATGTTTGTTGTCTTGACGACTTCGATATATCTTTTAACAACCTTTCTAATGTTGGCTGGAAGTTGAGCTATTTCTTTGAAATCTTTGTTGGGATATATACAGAGTATATTTCCTATCTCAAAACAGTTTCATATCCAGTTGGAGGATAGAAGTTTATCTTGTTGTATTTTGAATAGTGGAGAGTCTTCATCCACTTTCCAATCTCCGGATACCAATCTGATAGAACATTAAAAATAACAATAAAGAATATGACTTCTTCATGGTTATCTTTTTTGGAAAATTTTGCCTCATGACATATTTTGACAATATCTTTTGGGTCTATTCTTTCAATAGAAAGTTTAGATTGAATTTGGCTCTGTGAAGAGTTACTTTCGCTTTTGATATTTTGAATATCTTCTTTATCAGTAATAGGCTGAAGTATTCCCTGTGAAGGGGTTCCCATTACCTTATTCTCTTTCCTTTTATCATCGGGGAGAGCGCTAGTATTTACTAGTCCCTGTGAAGAGATACTAGACTTGGTACAAGTTACTTTTGCCTCAGGGGCTATATTTTTTTGCCTCGAAGGCTATCTTGGATATTTTGAATTTTTGTTTCCAAATAGGAAACTTTTATTTCAAATATTTGGACTTTCGTCCTTAGTTGCTCTAACTCCATCCCTGCTGAGATAATCAGGAAGAAAGTTAGTTTTTCTTTTAATATATTCAATATCAAATTTGAAGTATGAAAACCAAATTTGTATCCTGATAATATATCTATTGGTAATAGATGGATCAACATTATTTTTCAAAAAAGCTTTAACTTGAGTTTTATCAGTTCTAATCAAGAACTTTTTTGGTAATAAATAATCTTCATATTTTTGAATTCCTCTTTTTACAGTAATGAGTTCTTTCCTGTTAGTCTCATATCTGGTTTCGACCTCTTTGAATATTCCTGATGTATAACCTGCAAGTATCTCAGGACAAGAACAATTCTTTTCACATCTATATTCTTTATGATTCTTTTTAACCTTTAATACTGCTCCCCAGAAATTATCTGAAGTATCAGTTTCAAAGATAAAGAAATCTTCTTCCTGTGGAATTATAAGTTTGGGCAATGCCTTTAATTCTTCTTTTACTTTTCTTATATTTTCACAATCTTGTTTTTCCCAAGACTACATTATATTTTTTCTTAACTTTGGAAGAAAATAATTTTTTAGTTTGGCACAATTTTCAATGAATCCTTCAGCATAATTCAATATACCAAGAAAGCTTTGTAATTGTTTTTTATCTTTGATTTCTTCAGGAAATTCTTGAAGTTTTTCTCCAATATGATATTAGAATTGCAATTCTCCTTCTTTTATAAATAATCCTAAAAATTCTATTTCTGTTTTAGCTATTTCAGCTTTTTTCTGAGAAAGTGTAATACCATGTTTTTTCATAATATAGTAAAATTTCTCAAATGTTCATTAATATTATTTGAATGAATAAGTAAATCATCTATATATGCAATACAAAAATGAGTAATTGATTTAATTACCTCATCCATTCTTCTTTGGAATATTCGTGGTGCATTTTTCAACCCAAATGGCATTACATTCCATTCGTATTATCCTAAAGGATTGGGCGTACTAAATGCAGTTAATGGTTTACTTTCTTCTGTAAGCATGATTTGCTAAAAACCTAACTTACAATCAAATTTTGAGAATATTTTTTTATTTTGTACTTGCTTAATAAGGGTGTCCTTATTTGGCAAGTAATATCCATCGAATTTGGCAACTTCATTTAACTTTTTATAATTTATCGCCATCCTGGCTTTTCTTCTTTTTTTGTCTCGCTATGTTTTCTAACCATAAAGGTTGGGCTGCTATGTGGACTTTTACTAGACCTAATTAATTTGGCTTCTAGCAATTCTTTTATCTGGTCTCTAAATTCCTTTTGATCATCTACACTATATTTCATGGGTTTGACTCTAACAATAATGTCTGGATTGGTTAATTCTATTTTTACCTTTACTTTGTCTGCATTCCATTTTTCTAAGGGATTTTCAAAATATGTTTCAAAAATTTCTTTTTTCAATTTCTCTAACCTATTTTCTGTTGTCATTTTTAGGACTGTGACTAGTTTAAATTTTTCTGTACTTCAACATCCACCGCGCTGGGTTGAGGAACTCTGATGGTTTATGTCTCTATATGCTATTGTAACAGCCTTGTTTATTTTTTGTGTAAATATTTTGTGTGCACAGGGTGTTGTGAACATATATTTATCAATATATTGTGTAAATGGTGCATATTTTAATAGGAAATTTTGTCCTAATAAAATATCACATCCAATTGTATTTGACATATATATTGTATCAACAAATACTTCTCTAAAGGAAATTAGAAAAGGTACTTGTGTAACATATTTGCTATATATGACCTTATTTCCACTTGCTGCTGTAGCAGTGACGATCTTTTTTGAATTATATTTCCAATATTCAGATGGTACATTTGGTAAGCATAAGCTTATTATACTTCCTGTATTTAGGTAAGCATGAAATTCAATTATGCAATAACTTTTTATATTGAGTATAATTTCAATATATGGACTCATGGGATTAGTACTGATTACTCTTTCCATGTTAACAATGATTTAATATTTTCATCTATTCTTGAAATGATGATTGGATTATCATCAACTGTTATTTTTAAATATCTTTGGCAGATTTTATAAGGACTATATTTCTCAAAAAAGTTTATTTCTAATAAAATAGGTGAACGGTCAACTCCATATAATTCATTTTTATATAGAATTATTTCTTTAGTATATTCTTTTTGATTCTCTCTCATAAGTATAAGAGGGAACTTTACATATTTTCTTATTTCAAGATTATTTCCCAAATAATTTTTGAATATATATGGTTCTGGTATTTCAAATTCTATTAAATGACTAACAAATTTTGCATTTACATGACTTTTATCTGCTCCAATATCTATGAGGACAAGAAGATTCTTCTTATATTTTTCTTGATTTACATATCTTGTTTTGATATAATATTGCGAACTTGATGGTTCAGCAATACTTAATTTCTTGAGTTTGCTTATTTTAGAGTCTTGTCTAGAGGGGAATCTTGCAATAAGATTATCTCCTTCTAAGCTGACATTATTTCTCCTTATCAATTTTCCTTCAGAATTAATTTCTCTAACTTGTTTGTGGAAATCAAGCATTATCTGTTCTGGTACTTCATGTTCTTGGTATTTCTTAGGAGGTATATATTGTGCTAATTCCTCAAAATCTTTATTTATAATAATATTATCAGTTATTTTTCTTAAATTGTTATGATGGCTAGTACTAAAAGCAAAAATTGATTTTATGCTTATACTAATAGCCTTATTTTTTCGTAACATTTTCAGGTTTCCAATTCTATAATATAGATTGAAACTTTGGTCAATATTTTCGTCAATTGGTGATATTGCATAATTTGGTTTTACTGTAAATATTATCTTTTAATAGACTAAGTTTCTTACAACTGTTCCTAATAGAGCATCTATAGGATCTTGTAAAATTCTGTTGTCTATACAATATATTTCTATTGATATATCCGTACTTTCTCTAAAGAATCCTTTTACCATTATCTGGACTCCTCCTATTTCAATACATTTCAATTTGTTTCTTATGTTTTCTGGAATTTTGGATAACTTTTGTTTTACCCATTCTTTTGTAATTATAGGTATTCTTACTTTTCCTATAGTATCTTCTATATTGATAGACAATTCTTTATAATTCATACTTACAATTGTTTTATTTACTCTTGGTAGTATTCCTAAAAATCCTTGATAGAATACATCTTTTTCTTGTAGGTCAAATATTTTCTTGGTTATTCCTTTGTATTTTTTAATATCAAAGGTAATTTCTTGATTTATACCTTCTATTGAGTCTTTAACTTCTTTATCTGCTTGTTGTATCTCTTGATTCATATATACAATCTCCTTAGAATCTTCCTCTGATGAGGATGTATCTAATTCATAAATACTACAGCATTCACTACTTAAATCTCCAAAATATTTAATTGGTTCTATATCACTATCATCTTGGAATTTTTCATAAATTATAAGAGTTTTTATATTCTGTCTATCCTTCTTTTTAGGACATTGGGGGGCAATGTGTTCTTCTTCATTACAAATAAAACATCTACATTTTTTAATATTTCTTGGTTTAGATTTTTTATTCCAATTTCTTTTCTTGAAATATTTCTTGTGTGGTTTAAAATTTCTTTTCTTGAATTTTTTTGTAATTTTTGAATTTTCTTTTATATTTCTTATATGGTTTATATTTCTTCTTATGACATCCAAATTGTTCAATTTGACCTGTATCTTTGTAACAACACAAAGAATTCTTTCTTATTTTGTATGCTTTTTTACTCTCAAGAGTTTCTCTGCACCACATACCTATCATTCTTTTTGTAAATTCAATTCTACTTCCAAAACTATCTATTTTTACTCCTTCCTCCTCTTCTAAAAGTAGTAATTTCTCATATTCTTTTAATAACTTAGTTCCCAATGGGAATGGTAATTTTGTAAAATAAGACCTTAGTATAGGTTTATTTTCTTGATAATCTCATTGATTTAATATATAGTATAATTCTTCAAATTTACATGTATATCTTTCTAATTCATACATATCACATATCCTTAAATTTTCCATTGCCATCATTCCTTCATTATATTCATCTTGTTTTCTTTCTTATTCATTAGAAGCATATCTATCTCCCAAAAACTCTGTTCTTAAGGCATTTTCAAACATTTTTAATATTTCTTGTATATTTTGATCATTTAAACTATTCTTATTATCTAATACTTCAGTTCTACCTTCTCCATACTTTATTCTTACTTTTATAGTTTCTGGTAACTTTCTCCATCATTCAGAAACAATTCCTCTGATTGTATGTTTTATAAATTCAAAAGCTGTATATGTTTTCCATTTATTAAATTGTATTGCTAAATCTATACTTTTTATCCATGTTTCAATAGCTTTATTTTTATCTACACAGTCTAGATCTAACCATATTCCTGTTGTATGGATTGGTTCATTATAAGATTTCATTGGATTTGTTTCTTTTATGGATTGTTTTCTTATGTTTCCAATGTATCTTTTTTGTATTTTCTTATATTGATTAATACCTTTTTTAAAAGGTATTGTAGTATAATAAGGATAATCATATTTTTCATCACTATTAAATTCTATTTTTATTTTTTTACTTGTTGATGGATTAGTATTCATCTTTGTATTTTTCATCTTTTCAGTTAATTCTTCTAACTGTTTTTTATATTCATCATACTCTTTACCAGTAGATTCTAAGAATTTTTATTCTAGTTCTTCTACATCTGTAATCATATATTGATTTTCTTCATATCTTTTCCCTTTATTATTTTCTTTTTGTGTTATCCTAAAATTTTGGGGTAGATTAATTATAATCCTATCTTTTCTTTTAAAATTTTTATCTAAGAGAGTATTTCCTACTTGCAGATTATGTTCTAAATTTTCTAGTCTTTTATGCATATCCTCAAAGCTTTCATTTGTGGTGTTTTAGGTAAATAGGGATAACTTGATTTTTTTATGTTTTTCAACCTTTTTCAAAAATTCTTCAATTATATTTTCTTCATCTACTATGTTCATCATAATTTTAGGTTCGTAACATGGCTTTGATACCATTTTTACCAGAGTGCGCAAAACACACCCACCACCGTCTGGTTTTACGAAAACGGCCCTGACTTGACAACAGTAAAAAGGTACCTATCAGTGTCCTTGAAGCGCGAGCTTCAAGCCGGAGGCGGAGAGTCAGTAATTACTATATTTCCTTATAGAGTTCCTCCCGGATACATGTGGGTTAATGTACGCAACTGATACCATTTCATCGGAACGTGCAGCGGAGGGATTAAGATTTTGAATCCAATTAAAATTTTCATAAGTATTTATAATATCACAATAGAATTTATAAAATTCACCATCTTTTGTTAAAATCTTTTCTTTAATAATTATATTTAATTTGTTAATTCTTCTTTCCAGTTTAAGAATTTGTTTATGTATATTATTTGACATTTTGATTGCTCTATTATCTATATAAACATTTTTATATTTTAATTTTGGATCTAAATATTCTGGAAAAAAACTCTTCAGATCTTCTTTTAGATAGTTTAATTCATCATTTGCTGCATTTCTTAGATCAATAAAATTTTGTATAATATTTGGGGTTAAATTTATTAAAGATTCATGATCTATATTTCTTTGGGGACCTAATTGAAGGTTTTTATACATTGTAATGGCTTTGGTTGCAAATTTTCTATGAGGGGTATTTTTGGAAATATTATTATTCAAAGGCTATTCTTCAAATAATTATTTTTTCAAGTCCAATCATAAGATTCTCCCTTATATTTAAACTATTTTCAGGTATTTCCTCTTCTATATTTGTCTTTGAAAGTATAGGAACAACTTAAAATCAAGAACCTATTCCAATCCTGTCCAGGTTGTAATTCAATGCGGTAGACTTATCAGTATCTTTAATTCTTACCCAAATTATTCTTCTTCTCATGGTTTGCCCAAGAAACAATGGAAAGAAACACCTAAATAAAGATCTACGACTAATGCTACTTGGTGGCAGCATATAAAGAGAGGAGTGCGTAAGGGTTACAAGAGAAGCTGGATACTGGTTTATTTTTCATTTTTTCAAAAGAAATCTAACCGAAAAAACATTAAACCCGGTACTGGGTTGTCTCGTCTGGTTCGACTGGACTGTTTGAATCGGTTCTATAGTTGATTCTCGACTTTTCCTATGGAATTGATCGGGCTGATTTGATTCTCAGAACATTGGTTATCAGGCATCACTTGATTAGTGATCCAGCCTATGTACAATGTATGCTAGTAATGATCCTATCAAAAATCGGCTAATACAATCAAAAGAAGCGAAAAAATAAGCAAAAAATAATGTATCGAAATATGTTGTTGCAAATTTTCTTCAGACAATTCCTTGAAATATTTCACCCATGCAATGGTACTAACAGATTTTATAGAAGTTTATCTAAGATAAATTACTTCTTTCAAAATTATTGCATTACAATCTTAATTTTGTCACGCAAACTGACCTTGATTTTACTCTCCTTAATCGGTTGATTTTAAATACTAAAAAACTTTTAAAATATTTCTATGACTTAAAACTCGAAAATAATGATAGAATGTGGAAGAGAGAAAGATTAGAAATCAATTGTAATTGGAATTATTTTGGATGTTGAAATGATTCTGGATTGGCCTATACAAAGAATTTTTTATTTATTTTATTTTTTGTAAATCATTTCAAATTGAGACACAATAAGTCATGTCCAGATCATACACTATCACGATTGTCCATATCTCTTTAGTGTGCACCTATTGCTTGAAAAAGTCATGCCTAATCATCGTATTCTGTCAACGATTCCATCTAATCACACTCCTTTGTTCATCATGCAGATACAATGTCTTCATTCGAATTTCACCGCCATGCATGTGTGCTGTATTATTTGAAATAGATACCATTCGATTCAAGTCAAGAATGGTCACTTTAGGTTGATAACATGATTGACATTGAAATATCTTGTTGAAACTTGTAATTGAAAAATCAAATAACTAAAATTATTTTGTAATTACTTTTCATTGTACCTTCGATTAACATAGGTACTTAGTATTGAGTTAAATTTTTTTTTTTCCCTTGAAGTTCTTGCCAACTTAGTTGTAGTCATAGTTATTCGCAATGTTCTGAAAATTGGATGGACAATACTTGGAAAAGTAAAAGGGATAATGATGGGAAAAGTAAAAGGGATAATGATGGAAAGGTTCAATTGGATTGAATCGAAAATAAAAAATAAATATAAAATGTATTATCTATGAACATAAATCAACTTTCATTAAGTAAAGTATAATACAAAATTCAAAGGATATATTTCTACATTGTTCTTACAAACTCCAATATCCCAAACATCTTGTATCTACAAGAAGAAAAGGCAAAAATAAATAACTATAAATAAGCCATTGTAATTAGCAGCCCCTTTTCCTTTATCTTCCCCCATAATTGCTTCTTTTTGTAAGCACTTCATTATATCAAATGTTACATTGAATGAACAATATTTCCTTCTATTCCTTTGCAGTGAAATTTGGGAAAGTAAAGGAATGATGCGAAAAATATGTATTGAATTTAGAGAATCATTACAAATTATGATATAAATTTCATGGATAAATTGAGTGAAATCTGGGAAAGCAAAGAAAAATATGTTTGGACAATGTTACCTTGCCTTTTGAAAAGAAATATTCCATTTTAATTAATTTAACGGAGTATTTTAACGATGAGTGGATGGAAGGACGTTTTTAGCAATAAAAGATAAAGATGAGAATGAAATTTACCAAAAAAGAAAAGTATGGACGTTTTTAACAAAAAAATCTTGAAAGGTAAAGATGTTTTGTGCTAATTACCCTTTAAAAAATCTCTTAATTAGCGCTTCACACAAATAACAAGTGATGATTAAACAATCCAATAAGCATATGCACGAAAAGCTATTAGAATATGGTGGGAAACTGAAGTGGCAAGTCTATTTCATTCATATTTTCCAACTATATTTATTCAATTATATGATCACCAAAACATTATCAAGGCACACCGTATACTGCATTCTCAGAAAAGGAAAAGTCTTGGGGGTGGGCCCCACTCCATGTGAAGGGTGTGGACACTTCTATATATATAAATTATATATACCAAGCACAATCCCTTAGAAAAATAGTGATATACCTTTCCCGTTATTTTAATAAAGATAAGGGATTGTTTGTTGTTTTTATGCAAAGTACGAGAAACAATGTGGATAAGTGAAACAAACATGAAACTAGTAAAATGTAAGAGAAACAAGCCCTTTGGGGCATAGTCCAGCGGTGCAAAGGATAGGAGTGAGGTTATCTCACGTCTTGCTGGCACTCGCAGTGTGGGAGTTCGATTCTTGAGACATGAAATTGGACTCCTTGTAGGCGCAGTGTACAAGCAACTCTTGTTCCCTGGCCTGTTGGGGCACATCTCGTAATTTACCTCCCTCACAAAGTTTTAAGGACGAAACGGTGGGGACCCTCGGGGTTCAGTCTTTTTTTTTTTTTTTTTTTTTTGTAAGAGAAACAAATTCTAAAAAAGCACCCATATAGGACAGCACATTGTAGACACGATATGGTAAAATGGTGGACACGCTTTTCAAGGACATTAGATATGGAAACTGCCATCTAAACTTCTTCAACAATCAATTAGTTAAAATTTTCTAAAACCATGGCTGTCATTCTCAGTTTTTTATGATAACAGGTATATTTCACAATCAATATTTCCAAAAGGAACTCCCATTAGAATCTGCAAATTCTTTGCCCTGTTTCTCATCCATTATTTTATATTTTACCACATTATTTTTTCTACAGAATTTATTTTCAATCATACATTCTTCATTAAAATAATATAATACACAAATCAAAAACTTTTCATTCTTTTTTAGTTACACATCCTCTCTCAATTTACTATTCCATAATACACTTTTCAAAATTAAAGGGGCTTGAATACACCCTTTGTATCACTGACCAGATGTCAAATTTCCATATTATACCAATTTGATAAATAATTGTCATTATTCCTTTATGTTGATGTAAATGATAAGTTTATTAGTGAATGACAATTGTACTCGTACAAGCCTAGAAATTATTATCATTTTATTCCTAGTTCATTCTTATAAATATAGATATTTGGTTCTTTATAAAACATACATAAGTCTATTAACTTTCTCTATTTTCTCTCTTTTTTATAACACATTATTAGCACAATAGATTATTTTTTCAAAATTTAGTGAAGATAGTAATTTTTATAAGCACAAATATTTATCATGTATACCAAAATTAATTTGATGACATGTGAATTTTTCTACGTACATATGTATTAAAACAAGGCTGCTTCTTCTATGCATTTTTTGCATGTACAAAATTTATAATGATTATCTCAATATATGCATAATGATTACTTTATACTATTTGCATGTCTATATTTGAAGTTAATTCATATGCATGTTTGGAATATTTTTTAATACATTTTCTGTAATTAATTCTTCCATATAAATTCATATCATATCTATATGGTAATTAAATAATTTTAGATGTTCTTCGATAAACTTTAAATAAATAATTTATCATGTTATTACTTTTTAAGTAGCACAACATTATAATTAACATTCTAGAAGATATTATGTTTATTGCTCCTGAATAGCGTAATATTATTTTCAATATTCTAGAAGAATATTAATTTATTGTCTTTAAAGAAGCAATAATAAAATATAATTTCCTCTCAAAATAGCACATATTCCGAATAATATATATCTTATTGTGTTCTTGAAGAAACACAAATTAAACAACTCAATATTGGATTGTAATTTTTAAATAAAACTAATTTTCTACATTATTAATATTTAAGAAGAATATTAATTTATAGTTCTCGAAGAGCATAAATTATAATTTTCAATATTCTATAAGAATATTGAAATATTGCTTTTGAAGATGTAAGAATTAAAATAATGTGTTCTTGAAGTAGCATATTTTTTAAGAATATATCATTTTGAATTCATATTTATCCCTTGAGGAAAATATATACCTAATGTCATGAGGACATTGATTTGTTTGACTATTTGAATGATAAATGATTATATAATCTATAATCATATTTTTCGAAATTAAATCATCAAATTTATTTTATATTGAACCAAAAGTTCAATTTGACTTTATTGTTTGACATGATTAGTTGGATCATTCCTGGATTAATAATAATGCAAAATTAAAAATTAAAGTGAATATTAAATGAAGAAATAGAAGATTCAATCCTATATGATGTTTATTCTCTTTCATAAAAAATTTTCATTAACCATTAATAGCTAAAATATGGTCTGGATTTCCTATATTTCTGAAAATTAATTAGATTGATAGATGAGACTCCATCGTCATCCATGTTGATCATCTAAATATTATTGTATCAAATATATGCGATACATATACTAGATAATTGTATGGTGTCTCAACATGAAGTTTTTGAAATTACTGCTCAAATTTTAAATTATGAGCATGATTTTTAGATTAGATAACCAAGACTATCTTATTAATGCAAGTGGGCATAAATCTCAATATTTTAATAAATGTTAGTTGGGATGTCGATAAATGGTTTAACACTATTATTTGTTAAAGACCTCCAATTATAAGAACAAAATACTTTCCATTTTTGTTTAGGAAATTATATTCCGTATCAAGTCACTATTATAGTTCTCCCTATTATAATTGGTTTATTGTTAGGGTCTAATTTTGATAGTGCAGTATATGTAAAATTGAACCACCACAATGTACTGAGATGAAGAAATAATGAATGGTGAGGATAAATACGTAGTTTGAACTTTTATCCCAAATAGACGATATTTTATAACGCTGCAAAAATAATTGCCAATTTAATTGGACAATTCTCTTAGCAGTAGGGGAAATTAAGTAGTTAAAAATAATGTATAAATGCATCATCATCTAAATTCTTGCAAATTATCATTTGAACTAGAAGTTCAAAAGATAATTTATTTATATGCATTTATTGATTAAAAAGATAAACAATAAATATCTCACGCGCTAGTTTTAAATACTCCAACATAAATCGATGTCCTATGAGATCAATTTGTTAGTATTATATTTAAGATATTTATGACATGCCTGAGGCGTGATAGTGTTGATTCTAATACAAAAAATCTTTCAATGAAAATGGAGCAATTAGCAAAAATGGTGTCATTAAAGAGGCATGCACTCTTGATGAGTATTTACATATAACGAATTATAAAACTTTAGAAGAGATTCAGGTAGCTAAAATAATGAAATTTGAGATATCTCAATAACTTATGTGATTGTGGGAAAATAAATAGAATAAAAAAAATTTGTAGACAACAATTTTGCACATGATGTACTACATCATATAGCAAGAAATCAAAATAAATGTGTCGAAATAAATCAATAGAAGTAATGATTGATCAAATAACATGGATGCATATAGTATAATCGCTCTAACGAATATTTGTTGAAAAAAGGCCATAAAAATGAGAATGTCTGTCCATGTGTTTTCATAAAGAAAATAAATATTGGATTTACAATTGTGGCAGTTTATATTGATAATTTAAATTTAATTAGAACTCCTAGAGCTCAACAAAATTGCTGATTATTTGAAAAATAAATTTAAGATGAAAGATTTGGAAAAAATCAAATTTTGTTTTGGGTTGTAGATTGAACACTTCCCAAAATGATTATTTATTCATCAATCTATTCATACAGAAAAAAGTTTTAAAACGTTTTTATATGGATAATACATATCCATTGGCATTATATATGGTTGTTCGATCACTTAATGTGAAAAAAGACCCATTTTCATCCACTTGAAGATAGAGAAAATGTTCTTGGTCCTGAAGTACCATATCTTTGTGCAATTGCAACATTAACTTATCTTGCAAACTACACTCAACTTGACATCGCTTTTTCTGTGAATCTTCATGCAATATATAGCTTTACACCAACTCAAAGACATTGGAATGAAGTTAAACATATTTACGTTACCTAAAGGGCACTATTGGTTTCGAATTATTCTATTAACAAAAGTCGAGATCCACTTTAGTGGGATATACATATGCATGTTATCTATTTGATTTACATAAAGTTAAATCACAAACAGGATATGTGTTTACACCTGGATGAACATCTTTATCTAGAGATATGTGAAGCAATCATTGACAACAATATCCTCAAATCATTTTGAGATTATTGCAATCCATAAAGCAGGTCCATAATGTATATGGTTAAGGAAAATGACCCATCACATCTAAGCATCATGCGGGTTAATTTCAACAACAGATAGTCTAACAATTTTGTATAAAGACAAGCGCTTATATTGCACAACTCAAAGAAAACCTATATCAAATGTTACAGGACGAAACATTTTTCTAAAAAATTATTTCATACGCATGAGTTTCAAAAGAATAGCGACATCCATATCAAAAAAAACGCTCAAGTGACAATGTACTCGATTTTTTTTACAAAAGCATTGCCGACATCTACATTCAAAAGATTTGTTAATGAGATTGGAATGCACAGACTCAAAGGTTTTCAGGGATCAAATATTAGGGAGAGTAGTTGTACTCTTTTTCATTCGCTTATGTTTTATTCCATTGAATTTTCCTAACAAGGTTTTAATGAGACAAAATTTATTTTTACCACTTCAAAATAATTGTACCTTTTCCTTCATTTGATTTTTTGTCCCATTTAATTTTATCAAACAAAGTTTTAATAAGACGAATATTTTGTAATGTGTCATTTAAGTTGAGTGTTGTAAATGGTAAGTGTATTAGTAAAAGACAATTGTACACCTGCAGCCATAGAAATTATTATCGATTGATTCTTAATTCTTTCCTATAAATATAAGACTTTAGTTCTTAATAAAATATATACAAGCCTATTACTTCTATCTATTCTCTCTTTTCATAACAAATGTCTATATTTCTTTGTGCTACTTAAGCGAGACATTTCAATATTTGTAAGGAAGCATCTTCTGATGAAAGAGAACATTGACATCTTCCATTCTTTGGTCATTTTCGAAGTGAAGGGATGAAATGTGATTTTAATCTAAAAAAAAAAAAAATTTAAAAAGTTGGGCATGGGTCCAAAGTTCAGTGCAGGCCTGGACTCCGCCCTTGATCAAACATCGACTAAGACAATCAAAAGAAGTAGAAAATGGTAAAAAAAAAATATTGTAGCGAGGTATGTTAATACAAATTTTCTTAAGACATTATTTAATACATGTTTCACCCGTAAAATGGTGCTAAAAGATTTTATAGAAGTTCATCTACTAAGCTACAATGCTTCTTTCAAAATTAATACAACATAATAATGATTTTACTCTTCTTAATCAGATAATTTTAAATACTAAAAAACCTATAAAATATTTTTGGGATTTAAAACTCGAAAATAATATATATATTATTTGACAAATTGTGGAGAAAGAAAAATTTAGAAATCAATTATGCAAGGATTTATTTTGGATGTTGAAATCAAGAATTGGTCTACATGATACGACAGTATAGATCTTATCCTAAATGGTGCTTGTTTCATCAATATGTGAACATGTGTTGCGTTAGAATGATTGTACCTAGTAATTAAAACCCAGTTGGTGATTCCATCGAGTCACAGTCCTTTGCTTGGTACCACAATCCCATTTTCGAAAAATTTAAGTTCGTTAGCCCGCAATGATGTGTATGTAAGCCTGGAAATAGCCCTATGCAATGTGTGTCCGTCAATACAAAACCAGGTCCACGTCGTGGGCGCAGTGGGAGGGGTCCCATTGCATGGCTAGTCACGGTTGTAGCTAATGGGATGTACTGACTACATTTTAGAAAAATGTGGTACCACTTTATAAGTTAGTCCATTTCTAAGTGAAGACACTTTATCTAAAGCCATATCTAGAAATTACTGAAACAAGGCCCCAGGGCATATTTCCCAGTGGCAAAGGGGAGGACGGATAGGGCTCAGCGCGGCAGTGTACAGAGTTCGATTCCCCGCAAGGTGGAATTGGCTTTGTTGCAAGCGAGAGTTACCATATGGGTTAACAGCCTTGGCCTATCCAAGTGCTCTCCACCCTGGCTCCTGGGAGGCACATCCTGCGATTTACCTCCTCCACGATGGTCCAGGGCAGGGTCGGTGGGGGCCCTTAAGGTTGGGGTTCAACCTTTTTTAGAAATTACTGAAACAAATGTAATCCTTTATGAATGCTCTTATTGAAAGTGTAATTAGGTTCTTTGAACGAAGGAAAAACTATGCCCCTATTTGACAACCATTATTCAAAAATTCTTTTTTTTTTCATTTTTTTTTCATCTTTAACCACAAAATTACATAATAAAAATATTTTGCACATAAATTCCAAAACTTTTCCTTACTTTTTAACTACATGTTCTCCAAAAATTTACCATTCAAAACTTTATTTTTAGATTTTAAAAGCCATCAAACATGAGCGTAATGAATAATGACAACAATTAAGTCTTAATCACATTATTTTTCATCATGAAAAATTTAAGTAGGCTACGTAAATGTTTTTCTCCACTCGTTTTTTACTGTATTGGATGAAAAACGTTACTGAACAAAAACAATAGTTAAGCAGTGGATGAAGATGGGAAAATGGAGCAGTAATCGGTGTGTTACTCCTTTTGGCATAGAGAGAATCTCCTTTATGGATGTTTTGCACTTTAGTGGTCCTATCACACTGATTGTTACACGATAATTAGAACCTATTTGGGAGTGATTTTAAGAATTGATTTTTTGATCGTTCGGAGAAAAATGGGATCACCTGTGAGAGAAAAAGTCAAATATGAGAATTGAAATAGTAAAATAACAGTCAAAAAATTAATTTTTTGAGGAAAAAAATCACTCCCAAACATGCCTTTAATTATAAATTTAAGACCTAAAGTAACAACATGTTTGAACCCAATTATTTTAATTTTTTGCCAATTTCATTTTCTTCATTGTGTGGGCCACATTGAATGAGTTGTCGACGATTCCCAGACAAACACCATCCCTGATTGACTGATGGAGTGTTGTGGCTCGTACCCAAAACTGATTTCCGAGTTTACCCTTCAAATAAATGGTGGGAGGGTTCTTTAAAAGTTAAGGAATAGCTGGGTTATTTTTGGAAATTTGTTTCGAAAAATGAGAATGTTTTTGACCTTTTGAATTTCAACGTTCTTGCAACAAGTAAAAGGCCTTCTGTCCACTTTGCAATTTTTTAACAATTAATTTACTGTTTAAAAATTAAAAATTGGAAAGCTGGCAAAAAATTGGAATAATGGGGCTCAAATAATTATCCATTTAATGATTAATCTAACTCCTATTTGAGCCCCTCTTTGACCCCCTTTTTGTAACAAAGAAAATGGGTGAAATAGTGACTTCTTGAAAAATAAGTGATTGAAAAATAAGGATTTTTTTTAATTTACGTATAATATTATTTTATGAAAAATTGTGTCGATAAAAATAAGAAAAAAAAATGAATGAAAATTAATAGGGGCCAAATGGTGGGCTGAATATAGCAAACACTAATGTCAAGATTTTGATTTGATTAATATTTACTAAGAAAAATAAAAATAATTAAATGATAAAATCTTTGGACTCACTATTTCACCATCGTTATCCCCTTTTTCTCGCTTCTCAAGTTTGATTCCTAAAGTCGTACTTGATCAACTTCACTAATTTCACATATTTCGAGTACAAGTCAATCTTATCTAGTGCATATTTGGTATTGATTTTTCTTTCTAAAAAATCAATTTTTTTTATCGTTATTTCACTATTCTAACCGTCATTTTTGAATTAAATCAATTCTCACTTTTATCTCTAATGGTCAAAAAATCAATTCTCAAAATCACTATCAAACAAGCTCCTAGCTAAATCAATTCACTATATCTCTATGTGAATTTGATGAAAGCTCAAATACATGGATTAAATCATCAAAAATTATATTTTAAGACCACAATAATAATCAAACTATGTCTCTTATCTTTTATTCAATTGCAAAATTTTACTACAGGGTGTAATTATATAACTTACCTCTCAATTTGTTATAAATTTATAAAACAACGAATTTAATGACCAACTATTCAAAGCACGAAGAATAGAAATAAAAATCAATACAGAATTAACTTTGAGAATTTTGATAATGTAATTGAAGATTATCCGTCCAACTATTAATTTAGGTAACCATCATAATGGATGAAAAACAAAGGTTTGGGAGTATATCACTGAGTTTAAAGGGAAAAAAAAAATGGAGAAAAAAAATGATCTTCTTGGATCAAGATTCTGCCTTGTTCACATCAAGTTCTTGTAGCTTTTTCTTAATCTTCTCTCGTGTCTTCTCCTTCGTTCCCTTGCTCTTGTCACCCTTATTTCGACCCAAATTAGGTCTTTATATAGCTCCCAAATTGCCCAGAAAATCGAGATCTTGAAAATGACCAATATACCTTGAATAAAAAAAAAAAAGAAAATGATAAAAAAACTTATAGACAAGTCGCAGAAAATAGTAAAAAATATTATAGCGAGGTACGCTGATACAATTTTTTAAGACATTAATAAATGTTTCACCCTTGAAATGGTGCTAAAAGATTTTATAGAAGCTTAATGCTTCTTTCAAAATTAATACAACATAATATTAATTTTTCCATGCAAATTGACCTTGATGTTACTCTTCTTAATTAGATAATTTTAAATGCTAAAAAACTTTTAAAATGTTTCAGGGATTTGAACTCTGAATAATATTTATATTATTTGACAAAATGTGGATAGAGAAATATTTAGAAATCAATTATACATGGATTTATTTTAGATGTTGAAATCGATTTTGTATTGGCCTACACGATATGACAATATAGATCGTATCCTATCATAGTGGTCCACATCTCTTCAGTATGTGCACATGTTGCATAAGAACGATCGTACCTAGTAATTAAAACTCAGTTGGCCATTCCATCTTGTCACACTCCTTCGCTTGGCACCACAATCCCATCTTTGAGAAATTTAAAGTTCCTCAGCCTGCAATGATGTGTACGTATGCATCTAAATCGCTCTTTACAATGTGTCCGTCCATTTTTAACTCATTTTTCAATGCGAGATTGTGTCCACTTACAAAGACACTTAAGTCTTATTCAAAGCTATCTAACTTAGACATTTTGAAAACTATTTCGAATTGAATATACTTTTCACTAGAATGTAGAATTACTGAAGCAAATGTATCCCTTTATGAATGTCTCTTATTGAAAGTGTAATTAAGTTCTTTGAATGAAGAAAAAGGTGTAATGAGTAATGACAACAAAGTAAGTCTTAATCACATTATTTTTCTTTCATGAAAGCTCAAAAACGTTTAAAGGAAAAAAAAGTTTAAATTTAAGTCGGCTACGTAATTTCTTCTTTTGGTTTAGAGCTAATCTCCTTTATGTATATTTTGCACCACAGTGGTCCCATAACACTGATATTGTTCCATGATGTAGATTAAATTAATAAAGTGAACTTAAAAAGTTAAATTATCGTTTCTACAAAAACTATCTATTTAATGATTAATTTAACTTCTATTTGAATATAGCAAACATTGATGTCAAAGTTTCGATTAAATTAGTACTTACTAAGAAAAATAAAAAGCAATTAAGAGATCAAATATGATAGTTAAAGCGTTGCGACTCACTATTTTACCATTGTTATCCCTTTTATTCTCGCTTCTCAAGTTTAATTCTTAAAGTTGTACTTGATTGACTTCACTAATTAAATCAATTTACACATTTCGAGTTCAAGTCAACCTTATCTAACTAAATCAATTAACTATATCTCTACGTGAATCTGATTAAGGCTCAATTACACGGATTAAATAATCGAAAAATTTATTTTAAGACCACAACAATAATAAAAATATGTCTCTATTCTTTTATCCAATTACCAAATTTTACTATAGGTCTAAATATATAACTTACCCCTCAATTTGTTATTAATTTATAAAACAATGATATAATGAGCAACTATTCAAAGTATCAAGAATAGAAATAAAAATCAATGTAGAAAACAATTAACTTTGAGAATTGTAATTATAGATTCAAAACAAGGTTATATGATCCATTTAACTATTAATTTAGTTAAACATCATAAAGGAAGAAAAAAAATGAGAAAAAGGTGATCTTCTTGTATCAAGAATCCACCCTATTCACGTCAAGTTCTTGAAACCCTAACTTTTTCTTTATTTTCATTTTTGTATTTTCCCCCTTTTTTTTTCTATTGCCTTGAAAATATTGACCTCAAAAATAATCAAAATATCTCAAAAAAAGAAAAAAGAAAATTATTTAAAAAAAAAACCTTACGAACGGGTCGCGTTCGAGCCTCCATTCGGCCTGTAGCAAATCCACCCCACCCCCGGGAATGTGGTCGGACCACTACAAACAGTCCCTGCACGTGCTTGTGGATGGACCACCTACAAGTTTTATATTTCATATCTTGATCCCTACTTCAAGTTGATCCAATTATTCAATATTAATATTGCAACTTCTAAAATCGTCCGTGTTGGTCTCCATACCTCCATAATCATCAATAATTGGTTCTCCTCGAGTTGTAGTCCCCAAACTTTCCACAAGTTGAATTTCACTCCCTTACTCGTGACTTTCCTCCAATTGTTCTCTTAATGATCCTTATCAGTTAGTGCAATCCGGTTAGTCTTCAATTACTTCGTTTTTGCTTTACGGGACCTCCAAATTTGGATTGTAGTAACAATATTTATAGTAAATTAGATAGAGATTCCTCAATTTTGTAAATATACATCAAGTTTATAAGTACAGATAAACGTGTAAAACACATTTATCATTCATCTTTTCTTATGGGGTTCAACTTCTTCTATATAATGATCAAGAAATCGAGGATTATGAGTTATCACAAACCAAAAACAATGTGTTCAAGCTTTAGAATTCTTATTTTCTTTCTCATTTTCTCCATTGCTTCATCACATGAATTCCACCCCTTAGACCCTCTTTCTCCAAGTGAGCTCAGTCAAGTCCAAACGATAATCCAGAAATCACACCAAAATGTGAGTTTTCACTATGTAGGCTAAGATGAGCCCAAAAAACCAGTAGTCCTTTCATGGCAATTGAATCGTAAACATAATAAAAAAATCTCGCATCGTTTAGCTTTTGTTATAGTGCGAACTGATGCAAAAACCCATGAAATCATTGTAGACTTGTCTGATAGTTTGATTGTATCAGATAAAGGGTACAACGGAAGTGGCTACCCTTTGCTCACATCAGAGGAGCAAACAGCTGCTAATGAACTACCACTGACATATGCACCATTTATAGCCTCAGTCCAGAAAAGAGGTCTGAATGTAAGTGAAGTGATATGTTCGAGTTTTACCGTTGGTTGGTATGGAGAGAAAAGGACTAAAAGAGTGCTTAAAGTTATGTGCTATTATATAGATGGAGCAGTTAATTTCTACATGAGACCTATAGAGGGAATTACAACTACCGTTGATCTTGATGAGATGAAGATCACAGGGTATCATGACCGTTTGATGGTTCCTGTACCGAAAGCTGATGGCACGGATTATAGAGAATCAATGCAGAATCGACCATTCGATACTCGTTTGAAGGGCATGACAGTATTCCAACCAGATGGACCAAGCTTCACCATAGATGGACATACTGTGAGGTAAGTTTAATGGATTGTCAAAAACTAAAACTTTAGTAAATAGTATTTGAAAAATATTAGTTGTAATTTGATTAGACTGTCATGAAATAAAAGCCATCCTCAAGGGCTTCCTTTTGAGCCTTGAAGGCCATAGAAGGGCATGCTTTAGTACCTAATTGTTTGTTAACTCTTGATGCTTATTTGGTGAGGTTGGATGTTGTTCGTATCGTATTATGAACTTTGTTTTTCGTAAATTTGGTTAGGTGGGCTAATTGGGAGTTTCATTTAGCATTTGACATGCGAGCTGGTCCAATAATATCGTTAGCATCAATATATGATCCCGAGAAGGATGAACGTCGTAGCGTGATGTACAGAGCGTATTTATCAGAACTTTTTGTGCCATACATGGACCTAACTGAAGAATGGTACTATAGGACATTTCTTGATGCTGGTGAATTTGGAATTGGTCTTTGTGCAAATCCCCTCAAACCATTGAGAGATTGCCCAGAAAATGCTGTGTTTATGGATGGTTACTTCACTATGCAGGATGGAAAACCAGAAAAAATATCCAATGTGTTCTGCCTGTTCGAACGCTATGCCGGAGATATATTGTGGCGCCACACCGAACCGGCACTTCCTGGGGACACCGTAAGAATATTTATGACACTGCGTAAACATTTAAATGAATAAAGTTGTCCTTTCTCTAACTACTTGAATTTTTAGACGAAATGGTTCAAAGGCCACTGATTTGCTAATTAGCTACTTGTTTGTTTAAACTGTACACTTGTTAAAAATATGAAATCTAACAATTTAAGTTTTCTGACTTTCTAAAGTTAGGATGTCCAATCTTTGAGTTTGACGCGTAGGAAATGAAGCAAAAAATGGGAGAAATTAACAGAACGACACAAGTGTTGTTAAACGACACTTGTGTCGTTCTGTCAATAAACACGAGTTTGAGCAGTCACGAGCCTTCCAGGCCCTTGTATTCGACAAGTTGAACTCGTTTGAGTCGCTAGGTAGACATGTCGATCACATAATTTGAGAGATACACTCATTACTTTGGTTTTCTAACGAATGTGGATGGTGACTTGTGATTTCACTGAAATCCAAGCCAATTCCTCATTATCCGATACGTAATCAATAATTCTGACTTTTTAAGTTAGAAAGTCCGATCTTTGAGGTCGACGCGGAGGAAAGGAATCGAAAAATGGTAGAAATCAACAGAACGACACAAGTGTTGTTAAACGACACTTGTGTCGTTCTGTTAATAAATACGAGTTTGAGCAGCCACGAGCCTTTCAGGCCCTTGTATTCGAGAAGTTGAACTCATTTGAGTCGCTAGGTAGACATGTCGATCACATAATTTGGGAGATACCTTCATTACTTTGATTTTCTAACGAATGTGGATGGTGACTTGTGATTTCACTGAAATCCATACCAATTCTACCGTTATCCGTCACGTAATCAATAATTTTGACTTTCTTAAGTTAGGAGGTCCGATCTTTGAGGTCGACGCGGAGGAAAGGAAGCGAAAAATGGTAGAAATCAACAGAGCGACACAAGTGTTGTTAAACGACACTTGTGTCGTTCTGTCAATAAACACGAGTTTGAGCAGCCACAAGCCTTCTAGGCCCTTGTATTTGACAAGTTGAACTCATTTGAGTCGCTAGGTAGACATGTCGATCACATAATTTGAGAGATACCCTCATTACTTTGGTTTTCTAACGAATGTAGATGGTGACTTGTGATTTCACCGAATTCCATGCTAATTCCCCATTATCCGATACGTAATCAATAATTCTGACTTTCTTAAGTTAGGAGGTCCGATCTTTGTGGTCGTCGCAGTGGAAAGGAATCGAAAAATGGTAGAAATCAACTGAACGACACAAGTGTTGTTAAACGACACTTGTGTCGTTCTGTTAATAAACACGAGTTTGAGCAGCCACGAGCATTCCAGGCCCTTGTATTCGACAAGTTGAACTCATTTGAGTCGCTAGGTAGACATGTCGATCACATAATTTGAGAGATACCCTCAATACTTTGGTTTGCTAACGAATGTGGATGGTAACTTGTGATTTCACCGAAATCCATGCCAATTCCCCATTATCCGATACGTAATCAATAATTCTGACTTTCTTAAGTTAGGAGGTCCGATCTAAATCCATGCCAATTCCCCATTATCCGATACGTAATCAATAATTCTGACTTTCTTAAGTTAGGAGGTCCGATCTTTGAGGTCGACGCAGAGGAAATGAAGTGAAAAATGGGATAAATCAACAGAACGACACAAGTGCTGTTAAACGGCACTTGTATCGTTCTGTCAATAAACACGAGTTTGAGCTGTCACGAGCCTTCTGGGCCCTTGTATTCGAGAAGTTGAACTCATTTGAGTCGCGAGATGGACATGTCGA
>NC_036240.1:9140814-9141041 GCF_002742605.1 Olea europaea var. sylvestris | reverse complement strand
TAATTTGAGAGATACCCTCATTACTTTGGTTTTCTAACGAATGTAGATGGTGACTTGTGATTTCACCGAAATCCATGCCAATTCCCCATTATCCGATACGTAATCAATAATTCTGACTTTCTTAAGTTAGGAGGTCCGATCTTTGAGGTCGACGCGGAGGAAAGGAATCGAAAAATGGTAGAAATCAACAGAACGACACAAGTGTTGTTAAACGACACTTGTGTCGT
>NC_036240.1:9136699-9140174 GCF_002742605.1 Olea europaea var. sylvestris | reverse complement strand
ATGCCAATTCCTCCGTTATCCGTCACGTAATTAATAATTCTGACTTTCTTAAGTTAGGAGGTCTAATCTTTGAAGTCGACGAGGAGGAAATGAAGCGAAAAATGGGAGAAATCAACAGAATGACACAAGTGCTGTTAAACGGCACTTGTGTCGTTCTGTTAATAAACACGAGTTTGAGCAGTCACGAGCCTTTCGGGCCCCTGTATTTGCGAACTTGAACTTATTTGAGTCGCGAGATCGTCATGTCGCTCACATAATTTGGGAGATACCCTCATTGCTTTGGTTTTCTAACGAATGTGAATGGTTACTTGTGATTTCACCGAAATCCATGCCAATTCTCTCATTATCCGTCACATAATCAATAATTCTGACTTTCTTAAGTTAGGAGGTCCGATCTTTGAGGTCGATGTGCGGATGAAATGAAGGGAAAAATGAGATAAATCGACAGAACGACACAAGTGCCGTTAAACGGCACTTGTGTCGTTCTGTCAATAAATACGAGTTTGAGTAGCCACAAGCCTTCCGGACCCTACGAGTGGTGAGATGTACATGTTGCTCACATAATTTGGGAGATACCCTCATTACTTTAGTTTTCTAATGAATGTGGATGGTGACTTGTAATTTCACCAACGCGATATCTACAATCTATGCCAATTCTTCTGTTATTTGTTACGTAATTAATAATTTTGACCTTCTTAAGTTAGAAGGCCCGATCCTTAAGGTCGACGCGGTGAAAATAAACCGAAATATAGGAGAAATCAACAGAACAACATAGATGCCATTAAACGTCACTTGTGTCGTTCTGTCGATAAACACGAGTATGAGCAGTCACACGCCTTCTAGACCTCGATATTCCATAATTTGAACTCATGTAATTTGCGAAATGGACATGCCGCTCACATAATTTGAAAGATACTCTCATTGCTTGGACAACATGAAAAATGAGAACAACACTAGTGATGTTACTGTTATGAAAACAGCACAAGTGTCGTTACTTATGTAAACACGATACGAATAATTGATAACTTGTATATTTAAAAATAAATTGTTACTAGATCAATGATATTTAATATCTAAACATCATTTCTATATTTTTTAGGTAAAATACTCGAAATGGTACCGTGATATTTTGTTATAACAAAAAATAAATATCTATCATTATGACTTCATCGATTCAAGTATATATTAAAATAATATGAAAATAGTTACAATATTTAAATTATCAAAGTAACCACAATATATTATCAATAAGAGACAGATCATAACAGATAATGGTTGTACTGTCACTTTACATGGAGGATAACGACTGTAGTGTCGTTCTACACTACAGATAACGACTGGACTGTCGTTTCCAATCGTTATCGTCCAATAGTTGCGGACGATACAAATATACACCAAATGAGAAAATAAAATCAATTAAAATATCATTTTATACTATATTAAATAATAAAAGTACCAATGTAAATGAGATTTCTAAAAATACCTTTCTTTTTTCTTTAAATATAGTGGAAATCTCAATGTAGATAATATAGATAATAAAATTCTTGTTCAAATACTCACAATGTTGGAGAAGATAGAAGAAAAATACAATGAATATCAAGATTTTAGGGAAGAAATCACAGGGAAAACAAGTTAATGCATTTTGCAGATGAATTGAGGGATTTAATTAGATTGAAAGGGGTATTTGGGTATTTTCCATGATGAGGGTATTTTAGATATTTGACATTATTTGTTTATTGTATTTTATAAATGAAGGCCATTTGACCAAGAAATATTGAAGGAATGTTATTTTATCAAAATCATTGTTTGACTAGGCTTTTTTATCAAATCCCCCAATCTGATTTCCGAGTTTACCCTTCAAATAAATGGTGGTAGGGTTATTTAAAAGTCAAGGAATAGCGGGGTTATTTTGGAAATTAGTTTCGAAAAATGAGAATGTTTTTGACCTTTTGAATTTCAACGTTCTTGCAACAAGTAGAAGGCTTGTCCACATGCAATATTTTAACAATTAATTTACTGTTTAAAAATTAAAAATTGGAAAGCTGGCAAAAAATTGGAATAATGGGGCTCAAATAATTATCCATTTAATGATTAATCTAACTCCTATTTGAGCCCCTCTTTGACCCCCTTTTGTAACAATCAAAATGGGTGGATTAGTGACTTTTTAAAAAATAAGTGATTGAAGAAGAAGGAAATTTTTTTAATTTACGTGTAATATTATTTTATGAAAAATTGTGTGAATAAAAATGAGAGAGAAAAATTGAATGAAAATTAATGAGGGCCAAACGGTGGGCTGAATATAGCAAACACTAATGTCAAGATTTTGATTTGATTAATATTTACTGAGAAAAATAAAAACAATTAAACGATAAAATCTTTGGACTCACCATTTCACCATCATTATCCCTTTTTTCTCGCTCCTCAAGTTTGATTCCTAAAGTCGAACTTGATCAACTTCACTAATTTCACGTATTTTTTTATCATTATTTCACTATTCCAACTGTCATTTTTGAATTAAATCAATTCTCGCTTTTATCTCTAATGGTCAAAAAATCAATTCTCAAAATCACTATCAAACAAGCCCCTAGCTAAATCAATTCACTATATCTCTATGTGAATTTGATGAAAGCTCAAATACTGGATTAAATCATCAAAAAATATATTTTAAGACCACAATAATAATCGAACTATGTCTCTATCTTTTATTCAATTGCAAAATTTTACTACAGGGTTTAAATATATAACTTACCTCTCAATTTGTTATAAATTTATAAAACAATGAATTAATGAACAACTATTCAAAGCACGAAGAATAGAGATAAAAATCAATACAGAATTAACTTTGAGAATTTTAATAATGTAATTAAAGATTATCCGTCCAACTATTAATTTAGGTAAGCATCATAATGGATGAAAAACAAAGGTTTGGGAGTATATCACTGAGTTTAAAGGGGAAAAAAAAAATGGAGAAAAAAAATGATCTTCTTGGATCAAGATTCTGCCTTGTTCACATCAAGTTCTTGTAGCTTTTTCTTAATCTTCTCTCGTGTCTTCTCCTTCATTCCCTTGCTCTTGTCACCCTTATTTCGACCCAAATTAGGTCTTTATATAGCTCCCAAATTGCCCAGAAAATCGAGATCTTGAAAATGACCAATATACCTTGAATAAAAAAAAAAAAGAAAATGATAAAAAAACTTATAGACAAGTCGCAGAAAATAGTAAAAAATATTATAGCGAGGTATGCTGATACAATTTTTTAAGACATTAATAAATGTTTCACCCTTGAAATGGTGCTAAAAGATTTTATAGAAGCTTAATGCTTCTTTCAAAATTAATACAACATAATATTAATTTTTCCATGCAAATTGACCTAGATGTTACTCTTCTTAATCAGATAATTTTAAATGCTAAAAAACTTTTAAAATGTTTCAGGGATTTGAACTCTGAATAATATTTATATTATTTGACAAAATGT
>NC_036240.1:9133976-9135640 GCF_002742605.1 Olea europaea var. sylvestris | reverse complement strand
AGGCTAGCCATGTCACAAGATCTTCAAATTTGTTTTAGTTGGAATCGGCTAAATGATACTGGAATGGTCAAGACTACATTTCGCATTAGATACTTAAGTTGAGTTTCAGCCATGCCTTTTAATTCACCAAGTAATATTGCAAGATCTTTTTCAGGAGCAGCAGAATTCCATATGTTATTCACTAATGCAGCAATCAATGGCCTGGCACCAGTATTTAAGGTGTGTACCATAAACGGGAGGTTTTTGCTTGCATGAACAGTAGGGTTTGTGTCGAGCATACCAATTAGACGTTTCATGTTGAAACCCTAGAAAACATCTTGAACTCGTTAGCCACTAGATTGGTTTCACCACTGGTAGAAATCTCGTCTTTTAAGGTAACATATGATTTCATCAACTTTCGATTTCGGTTATCCTCTAGGAGCTCCACATGAGAGTCATTTCAAACTGCCACACAGCATTAAAAGGTGCCAATATTGATTCCAATTACAATATTGGGCAAAGGAGATGAAGATTTTTTTTTCTCCCTCATAGTTTCACTATCAGAATTTCACTAGGAGATGTTACGATGTATCCTTGTTCAGCCATTCCCAAATCTTCAAATAGACGGAGTCACCTATTCAAATAAAATGCAGTGAAAACACAAGTTTTAAGTTTAATCATTCTAATAGAAAGTCTAATTTTCCCTGTCAACAATCTGTACTTCAAGGAAATCAATCAATAGTGCTTATGAGAAGGAAAAAAGAAACGTGATAATTGAGGCATTCTATTATACAACTATTAAGAACTAAGTTATGATAATAAACGTCGATAATTGAATGTTACAACGTAATGATCGATATTGATTCGAAAAACAGCTCACGAATCGTTTAATTCAAGACCTCACTATCAAACATAACGAGCAGGGTTTTATTTTGAAGAGGAAAATGTTAGTGCATTTTCTCAACTCTTATTGGCTCTCGAAATCTACTACTGTCATAATATTTTTGTTTTCATCCTTCATTCCTACAATTATCTTAATTTGTTATGCATCTATTAAAAAAGATCAAAAACAGAAATATATGATCTCTTTTACCATTTTCAACGTTCATTGCAAAATTTAATCAGGCAAACGTAACCAAGACTTCAAGAAAACTTGGAATGTCATGGATTATCAGTTGTCCATTCATGTGCTTTTACAACTATTTCATCTGTTTACATTAACAGCTCAATTTAAAATAATTCAAAATATCGTATGCTTTCTTAAAACTACTTAATAAACCATGAATATTAACCTTCATTATACAAAATGGAAGACTAAATAGAATTCAAATAAGTAAATTGGATTTCCAGGGGAGAATCCAATACAAGCATTATTTTGGATAAATATGAACTAGTCAAAATATAAACAAAAATTTCTTAAATTCAAGAATAGACTAATTGTGAATTGCATAACATATAAATGAACAAACACGGAACCGTTCAAGAATCAAGAAACTTAAAATTCACATTAAATTTAATAATTAATTTAGTACCTCTTCATACTCCCACAAATCATCATGGGGCATCGTACAATGAAAAATTAAAAACAAGAAAGATACGAGAAGTTAGACAAACGCATTACAGCATTAGAATGAAAAATTGAAATGTTCGAGAATAACATCAAGCAATTTGTATCAGCAGGTATA
>NC_036240.1:9114507-9120490 GCF_002742605.1 Olea europaea var. sylvestris | reverse complement strand
TATATATATATATATATAGCCCTTGTTTGATTCATACTCTTCTAAAAATTCATCATTTCAAAACTCATTTTCAACTAGACATTTTTCAATAAAACAATATTACACGCAAATTCAAAATTTTTCTTTAATTTTTAACCACATATTATTCATCACTCTACTATTCAAAATATATTGTTTCCCCCAAAATGGAAATCAAGCAAGGGCATATACTATTTAAAAAATATAAATTACTATATAAATATATGCTTTTAAGATATTAATACTAAATATAAGAATTTTTAACGTATGCTAATTATTTTTAATTAATCATTTCATTACATAAACTAAAGAATAATTCTAGTATGCTAGGATGGGGATTTACAGGCCTTTTACATGCTATTCACGTGTGCGGGACTCACCTCATTTAAAAATGCAAAAAAGCCCCAAGTACAGGGAACTCACATGTCCCTTACTGTAGCAGCGGGCCAATGTCATTACTCAAACCTACCTAAACAATCTTTCACATAACTTGGCATGTCAGGAAAGCTTCGTCTTCAGATCCTTTATCTATGGCCTTTTTTTTTTTTTTTTTTGGGTTTAACACTGCATCCAGAAAAACTCGTAAAAACCATGTCCGATTCATGGATTTCAGGTCAAACCGATTATTTTACCGGATTCTTACCGATTTCTATATTATTGAATACCCGGTGACAACCGAATAATTACTAGACAGATTCACGGTTTCTCTGATTGAACCAGCCATGCCGATATGAATTTTCAATCATTGGAATTTCGAAAGAAAACTACAAAAGATAAGATGTTGAATTAAAAAAATTTTAAGATAAGATAAAATAAACACAAATAAGATTGTTAAACGCCTTCAGTAAATGTCGCCCATTACAACTGGATCCCAGCATGGAGACGTGACAAAAAGAGTTTATACAGTGATAGAACAACTTTTTTTAATTGTTCATTTTTCTTCAAATTTATTTTCAATTACACGTTATCTTAATAAAATAATTTTAAAAAATCACTGTTACAAAATCAAAATTTTCAATGGTCCAAATTAACATGTAACGGCTAACAAAATTCTATCAAAAGCAATGCACTGAATTTTCTTTTTCGATTATGTATCCTGAAAATGATACAAACCTGCAAGTGTCCATTATTATATAAATGAGACTAAATGAAAACAAAACCCCATGAGAGATATTTTACAAAGGGCAATAGCCATGTTTTGAGTTCTCAGAAATCTCCTATTGTTTCTCTCCTTCTTCTGCATATTATCCCTTCTATCAGCTCAAAAAAACCATCCGCTAGACACTCTCACTCAATTTGAACTCATCCAAGTCCAAACTATAGTAAAAAAATCCTACCCCTCCTCTCAACATAATGTGTCCTTCCACTATGTAGGCTTAGACGAGCCAGACAAATCACTATTCCTCTCATGGCAATCGAATTGTGATGAAAATCTGAGTCGTCGAGCAATTATTTTAGCCCGGATCGATCTAAAATCCCATGAAATCATCATCGACTTATCGAGTAATTCGATTGTACTAGATAAAGTCTACAATGGACATGGCTACCCCATACTAAGCTTTGAAGAGCAAACAGCAGCTAGCAAGTTAGCAATAGCGTATGCTCCATTAGTTGACTCGATCAAGAAACGAGGGCTTAAGATTGAAGAAGTTGTTGGCTTCCCTTTCACTGTTGGATGGTATGGGGAGAAAAGGAGTAATAGGATTGTTAGAGTTATGTGCTATTACTTAGATGGCACTGTTAACTTGTACATGAGACCTATAGAGGGAATTACAGCGACAGTTGATCTTGACCAAATGAAAGTCATCGCCTATCGTGATCGGATAACGGTTCCAGTCCCAAAAGCTGAAGGCACTGAATACAGAGAAGAAATGCAGAAGCCTCCGCTTGATTCAAAGTTGAAAAGTATTACTATGTTACAACCAGATGGTCCAAGTTTCAGTATTGATGGACATATAGTAAGGTAAAAGTCATTAAACTTAAAAGGCTTGTAATATTCCACTTGTCTAATACTATCTTGTCCTCATTGCTAAACAACTGAGGAAACAATCAGATTATGTCAAGCGAGAAAATAAATTCAATTATCAGTATTCATAGAACAACATAGAGACAACCAGATGGTCCAAGTTTCAGTATTGATGGACATATAGTAAGGTAAAAGTCATTAAACTTAAAAGGCTTGTAATATTCCACTTGTCTAATACTATCTTGTCCTCATTGCTAAACAACTGAGGAAACAATCAGATTATGTCAAGCGAGAAAATAAATTCAATTATCAGTATTCATAGAACAACATAGAGAGGGGACTTGCACATTTCTTGATTTCGAGTGGACAACCTAGTAATTGACAAAAATCCTACATATAATTGGAAATCTTCGTGTGTTCTTGTGCATACAAATAAATTTTCTTACTCTGTTTGTGATCTAATATTGATGGCTAACATTTTTTCTGTTAGTTGTGAATAATTTAGGTGGGCTAATTGGGAGTTCCATCTAGCCTTTGACATGAGAGCCGGCCTAGTAATATCATTAGCATCAATCTATGATCCCGAGAAGGATGAGAAACGTCGTGTGATGTATAGAGGATTTATATCAGAACTGGTCGTGCCATACATGGACCTTACCGAAGAATGGTACTTTAGGATTTTCTTTGATGCAGGTGAATATGGATTTGGTCTATGTGCTGTGCCACTCGAACCATTAAGAGATTGCCCGGAAAATGCAGTATTTATGGATGGATACTTCTCTGGACACGATGGAACACCGGGAAAGATATCAAATGTGCTTTGCATATTTGAACGATACTCTGGAGATATAATGTGGCGCCACACGGAAACTGAGATCTTGGGGAAAGTGGTTAGACACTTAGACCTATGTTGTACAATTGTTTCATTTTTGATGTTTTAAATTAAGATTGATTCTTAAACTAGCTTGTTATACAGATAAGGGAAGTCAGACCAGAAGTGAACCTGGTTGTAAGAACGGTATCCACTTTAGGGAACTATGACTACATTGTTGATTGGGAATTCAAGCAAACTGGCACAATTAAAGTCACTGTGAGTAAAATAATCAATTATCAGAAACCAAATTATTTGCTTTATTGCTTCAAGTTTTACAGCATATCCTGCTTGTTTTACACGCTACAACACTTTATTGGGGGTAGATGGTATTAACTTGGGAGCAGTCACATTATACCATTTTTAGGGAATCATCATAATAGAAGAGCTAAATAATTATTTGTACTATTTCTAAGATCTTACTATGATAATCGAATTGCATTTTCTAAGGTTGGAATGACGGGCATGCTTGAAGTGAAGGGATCAGTATATACTCATAAGGATCAGATACAAGAGGAAGTTTACGGTACTTTAGTAGCAGAGAATACTATTGGAGCTCACCATGATCACTTCCTCGCGTTCCACCTCGATTTAGACGTGGATGGAGATGCGAATTCGTTTGTCAAGAAAAAACTGCAGACGATGCGTGCTAACAAATCAAAGAGGACGAGCTATTGGACTGTTAACAGCAAAACCGTCAAAACCGAGTCTGATGCAAGGATTCAGCTTGGTTCGGAAGCAGCCGAGCTATTGGTCGTGAACCCGAACAAGAAGACTAAGTTAGGGAATTGTGTTGGCTACCGTTTGATACCTCAATCAGTGGCAGGTTCTCTGTTGATGGATGATGATTATCCACAAATCCGGGCTGCATTTACCAAGTATAATGTGTGGGTTACACCATATAATAAATCTGAGAAATGGGCTGCAGGATTATATACAGATCAAAGCAGAGGAGATGACACTTTGGCAACATGGAGCCTAAGGTATTGCACTATATTACTAGTCCAGCATGTCATGTTTGGGTTTCACACTTAGTTACAACGAATAAGATTTTAACTTTTAGAGTCGAAAAATTGATCTTTTAAGCGAAATTTCGCGTCGGTTAATTAAATTTATTTTGTTTAAAATTGGTTCTTAAACTTCAACTTTGTTACAATTTGGTCACTCTATCTATTTCTGTTAATTTGACTAACAAAAAGATGACGTGGCAGTCTAATTATTTCTAGTCAAATTTACAAATATGGAGGGAATTGTCAAATCATAAACCAACATTTAAATTTAGCAACTCAATTGTAGAACGAAATTTCACTAGTGTCTGTAACAATGTTTTCTTTCTTAGTCACGTCTAACGTAGTTTAATCTAACTAGGTTTAACGAGTCGCAAATCTTATGATGCAGGAACAGGGAAATCGAGAACAGGGACATTGTTTTATGGTACACATTAGGGTTTCACCATGTTCCATACCAAGAACATTTTCCTATTATGCCAACTCTGAGCAGTGGTTTTGAGCTAAGGCCATCCAATTTCTTTGAGCATAATCCCACGCTCAAACAAAAACCACCTAAACAAATAAATAAAATATGGCCTAATTGTTCAGTTTCAGCGATGGCGGAATAACCTCAGGAGGATTTACAACCGTTCGATTAGGACTAATAAAGGAGCTAGAAGTTGAGAATTGTATTGCCACGGTGTTGTGTTTTCATTGTTCTATAACAAACTCTAGTGATCGAATAATATAAAAGATTATGTTATTAAATTTTAGTTAGTGTTGGCTTGTTATAAATTTTATTTTTTTTATTATTTTATTATTTTTACGAGGGAATTGAAAGTCACTATCCTTCGGGTGTGCATTGGGTAAATTCTTGAGCTGACGTAATAGCTTGCAAACCACGTCAATCAGGTAAATCGCATTAGGCAAGCCCTGGTACAACAAATTCGATTGAGAAAAGCGTTGGTAGGGAAAATCGAATTCGTAATGAAAAGTCTCCGCGCTCACATACTCTACCAACTTGGCCACCCCCTGAAGGGCGTGTTGGCTTGTTACTCTTATTTGATAGAGACATTATGGCATTTGATTATTTTAGAGTTTGTTTCTTCATTATTTGTTGAGGAAAATATTGGATATTAACAGTGGACGATACAGTATAAAACAATAGACAACAATATTTGAAAAATAAAAAATTAAATTGAACTTATTTTAGTTTTATCCAAACCTGCTTTTGAGTTCCATTTTGTAGGTGTGATTGATCCAATATCGCAAAGACAATGATGATATTACCTATATAAATATGAGGCATTTTCAAGAATGTCCAATATAAGGGTATGAGTTGAAAAGTGTCCACTTATTTAAATTTAGTGTCAATTTGTCTATTATGCCCTTAGATAGAGACATTATGGCATTTGATTATTTTAGAGTTTGTTTCTTCATTATTTGTTGAGGAAAATATTGGATATTAACAGTGGACGATACAGTATAAAACAATAGACAACAATATTTGAAAAATAAAAAATTAAATTGAACTTATTTTAGTTTTAGCCAAACCTGCTTTTGAGTTCCATTTTGTAGGTGTGATTGATCCAATATAATACTTTAAAAAAATAACGTGAAAACAAAAAATATGATACTTTAAAAAAAAACAAAAAAATCACGTCTCCGTAACACGGAGACAAGTGCCTCCGTGTCACGGAGACATTCTCGACATTACATATATCATTCTCGACATTTGAACATTGTTTCATTAAAAAAAAAAGAAAAAATCACGTCTCCGTATCACGGAGACATTCTCAACATTTGCCTCCATGTCACAGAGACATTCTCGATACTACATATGTCATTCTCGACATTTGAATACCGTTTCATTAAAAAAAAATGAAAAAATCACGTCTCCGTGACACGAAGACATTCTCGACATTTGAACATCGTTTCATTTGTCTAGAATTACATTTTATTTTGAACATGACATTTATTTACATTTGAAAATTTCGTTCTCGACATTTCTGAGTCAACAAAAAATATAGCATTTATTGTGATTTAACATGTATATTTTTGAAATAAATATGGCAGGTTATGTGTCAAAATTTTATTCGCCAATAACAATTTTGCAAAAATGTCCATTTTTTTGTCTTA
>NC_036240.1:9106149-9114407 GCF_002742605.1 Olea europaea var. sylvestris | reverse complement strand
TACTGTCTTCTCTTAAATGGCTGTGTTTCTGATTGGACCTTAAATCTGAATAGTATAATTTAGGTGCAGTGGTAATCATGATATATAGTTCACTCATTGATTATTTTTCTGTCATGACCTGATTATATTATTTTTCTGTCATGACCTGATTATAATTCTTACTCATAAAAGGGGTCATATATTTTTTTTCTGGGGTTTCATGATATATTTTGATACTTTACGAGTGTATTAAGAAAGAGAACCCAATTAAGAAATGATTTGTTGATTTTAGGATCGCATGTTAAGATTTCTTTGAGGACAAAGTAGCCGATGGTTCAGCTAGATTCACAATTAATGACTGGAACATTGTTTAGGAGGAAATCCCGCAATTGTATATTGGTCCAGTCTCCTAGTCAATGCAGATAAATGCCCTTTAGGAAGTTGTCAGAGCCTTTTAACAAGTTCCCCTTGCCCTTATGGCTTGGACTGAACCTCACCGATCTGAGGTGTAAATTTGACTATATGGATTGTGTGTTTTATTGCTCTCCCTTCTCCTGTTTCCGATGAAACTCCTGTCTACTTACATATTTAAGATCTTGGATCCCTTCTTCTGCATAGCTAGTTGAAATTTTGGCGACATATACTTTTGGGAGAAATTACCCTTTGTAAACCTGAGACAAATTATGCACCAAATTGTTCTTTGTGAAGTCATTTGCTTCGTTTTTACTTTCTTTTATAACTTTTCTGAATACAATGTGATGTTTGCATTTTTCATGCATAGTTGATACCAGATGATATGGAGTTTCAAACCGGAGATATGCCTAATTACACAACTTCAGACGGATCTGTACGTACTATCTGCATTCCCCCCTTTTTGTTGTTATGTTTATATTTATGTATCTTTAGTTTGAATTTTCAGAAGGCGTGATCTATTTTGTCTTTGACAGGTTAAAATTCAGAAAGAAAGTGAAGTTAGGCTGAAGATTATTGGAACTCGAGTTGATGCTACAGAAATTGTATGCCCTTCAACTGTCTTTTACATAGTTCAAACTGTATTTCTTTATTGTTGGCTTGTTTAGTTCAAACTGTATTTCTTTATTGTTGGCTTGTTGTATGCTTGCGTGGGTGCCCCCCTCTTCTCATACCCCTTATTCTCTTTGAAAAAATGGAACAAATGAGCACATGCATACTTTTGGTAAATGCTCAATGCTCATATTAGATATGCAATGTGGGTGGGAGGTGGGGGAGAGAGAGAATGGAATTGTATGCTAATACACTAAGAGGGAAATCTAATTGGTTTAATCAAATCTACATAAATCATTTGGCAAAGAAGAAGAAAATAAAAATTCTTTTAGCAAGCTTACTCAAACATCTGTCTCTAAGTCAATTTTGTTATTTATACGCTTACTCATGAAAAGCCTCTGCTTATATAATGGTTTGAAATTTTGGCATTAAAACAAATCATACTGTACATGAAAACAACTAGTTGCTAGTGTATTTTATTTGTTTAAAAAATGGCCTTTATGACAAAAAACAGAAGCGATAGTAAATTTTCTACTATCATTTTAATATGCCTGCATTATATTTCATATTAATGACCTTGCCTCTTTGTGTAACCTGCATTAGGCTTGAGTTACTTTGGATTGAGTAATTTGTCATGGTTCGAAGATCACATCTCTATTTCTTGTCTCCAGTGCAATCTATTCATTTATAATCAACTTAGTTGTTTCATCCTCCACCGTCTGAAGTCTGATGTTAGCTCTTCTTTTGCAGTTCTGTATTGGCACCATAAAGGACGACTTCTTGGGTGTAATCAGTGATCCAGGCGCAACTTCCTGAATTGAAAGCTGGGCTTATTTTGGATCTTCAAACACACTCTCTGGCTATTACATTGAGCATTTTATGCTATAATGAATTATGATTTGAACAAATACTGATGTTTATGCTGTAGGGATATGTATGTGACAGTTTATTTAAACTGAATGATTTGAGTGCTTGATGAGATCTCATGTTCAATGATCTGTCTCTTTATATCAAAGCTCACATTGCTTTCTTAGTGGGGTTATTGTTCAACAGAGAATCCTTCTTATCTACAGAACTAAATATATTCGACGTGGAATTTGTGCTTGGTTAGGGCTCTATGAATGTTATATCTGGAATACGGCAATCTGATGTGCGGATTGTTTCTATTAAGATATATATGCACGACTCATCGCCTAAATCCTGTATTCAATTTTTTCGAATTTGGGCCTTAGGTGCCATGGGGTTCGAAATTGGGTTCGAACTTTGAATCCTACCCACAAAATGTTTAAAGTTAGAATCCTTGGAGAATGAGTTCGAACCCTATGCCCCAAAATGGCCGAAAACTTTTGTTATTGGTGTCCAAAATGGCCTTGATGCCTCAAGGGTGTTTCTACTATTACTTCCTAAACTATTGTTAAGCCTATGTTTGATTTTGCTAAAAATCAATTTTTTATTAAATTTTGATGTAAGTCGATAATACAATGGGTCATATGAAATTGAACAATGTTATGTAGTTTCATTGAGGTTGTAACTCTTAACCTAAGTGACACTAGTTGATATGTTAAATAAATTATGAAATTAAATGAGTTATTTAATTTTACCTCTTAATTAATGCTACATTAGTGTCACGTAAATTGGAATTGCAACTCTAGTGAGACTAAAGAGCATTACTTTATGAAATATGTGTTTAAAAATGAGTTTAGGGATAAATGAGTTTTAAAAAGGGCCGAACAAGCACTTTTTTTGGAATATTGGGACCAACCTCACTCATTCTCATAAGTTCGGGACCAATGTGCTGCTTGGTGAAAAAGTTAAGGACCAAAAATGCAATCTAACGAGGAAATTTTATTTATTTATTTTTTCACTAGGTTGTAATGACCACTGCCATCAAATTTTTGCCAAACATTTTTTTTTTTTAGTTAAGTGTTCATGAGCAACCGGAACAGCCACAGTGACCCCTGAAGCTAATGCAAAGCGAATCCGAATGTTTCAACTCCAAACTCCCCAAATTCTCCAACCGATTTCCCTTCCAACAATTCTGTTCCACTGCTATCCCTCCACCCGCTCTTCCCATTATCATCGCCCGACCTCCGTCGCATTCCACTGCTCCACAAACGCTACCGCCACTACAACCCTCAGCGTGACCAATAACAACCACTTAATTCAATCACTCTGCAAGAAGGGTCAACTCAAACAAGCGCTCAATCTCCTTTCCCACGAGCCCAACCCAACCCAGCACACTTACGAGCTTCTTATCCTTGCTTGCACCCATCAGAACTCTCTGTCTGATGCATTTATCGTTCAACGGGACTTAATTGAAAATGGGTTTGATCAGGACCCTTTTCTGGCCACGAAGTTGATTAATATGTTTTCAGAATTGGACTCAGTTGAGCATGCTCGCCAGGTGTTTGATAAAATTAATCACAGAACTATTTATATTTGGAATGCATTTTTTCGTGCGTTATCTTTATCGGGTCGTGGAGAAGAGGTTTTGAGTTTGTACAGGGAAATGAATCGGATTGGAGTCCCTTCGGACAGGTTTACTTATACTTACGCACTTAAGTCTTGTGTGGTTTCAGAGTCGCAGCTTTCTTTACTCTGGAGGGGGAAAGAAATTCATGCGCACATTTTGCGACATGGATACGAGAAACATGTGCACATTATGACTACTTTAGTGGACATGTATGCAAAATTTGGATGTGTTGAAAATGCTAGTTGCGTGTTCTGTGCAATGCCAGTCAAAAATGTGGTTTCTTGGAGTGCTATGATAGCATGTTATGCGAAGAATGGGAGGCCACTTGAGGCATTGGAGGTTTTTAGGGAGATGATGCTTGAGAGTGAGGATATGCTGCCTAATTCAGTTACCATGGTCAGTGTGCTTCAAGCTTGTGCGGCTATAGCTGCATTGGAGCAAGGGAAGTTGATACACGGCTACATACTTAGGAAAGGTCTTGATTCGATTCTACCTGTTATTAGTGCCCTCATGACTATGTACGCTAGGTGTGGTGATCTTGAGTTGGGGAAACGTGTTTTCTTTCTAATGGATAAAAGGGATGTCATTTCTTGGAATTCTATGATATCCAGTTACGCAATACACGGCTTAGGAGAAAAGGCTATTGAAGTTTTTCGAGAGATGGTGAGGTGTGGTGTGTCACCGAGTCCTATATCATTTGTTAGTGTTTTGGGAGCTTGTAGTCATTCGGGGCTTGTTGAGGAAGGGAAATATTTATTTCATTCTATGGTGAAAGAACATGGTGTTTATCCTAGAGTGGAGCACTATGCTTGTATGGTTGATCTTCTTGGGAGAGCTAATCTGTTAGAGGAAGCGGCCAATATCATAGAAGATATGCAGATTGAACCCGGACCTAAAGTATGGGGTTCTCTTCTTGGATCCTGTAGGATTCATTGCAACGTTGAGCTTGCGGAGAAGGCTAGCAAACATCTTTTTGAGCTTGAACCTACAAATGCTGGAAATTATGTACTTCTAGGTGACATTTATGCACAAGCTAAAATGTGGGAGGAGGTAAAAAGAGTGAAGAAGCTGTTAGAAGCTAAGGGATTGCAAAAGGTCTCTGGTTGTAGCTGGATTGAAGTAAAAAAGAAAATTTATGCGCTTAAGTCCATGGATGAGTTAAATCCACAAATTGAGCAGATCCATGCTTTCCTGCTAAAACTGTCTACAGAGATGAAGGAAGAGGGTTATGTGCCAGAGACCAATGTAGTGCTATATGATCTCAATAATGAGGAGAAAGAACGAATAGTATTGGGCCATAGTGAAAAGCTAGCAGTTGCATTCGGGCTAATAAATTGCAGTAAAGGGGAAACCATCAGAATAACTAAGAATCTGAGATTATGTGAAGACTGTCATTCTTTCACGAAATTCATTTCAAAGTTTGCAAATAGAGATATTTTGGTTCGAGATATTAATCGCTTTCACCATTTCAGAGACGGGGAATGCTCTTGTGGGGATTACTGGTAACTTGTGCAGAATTTCAATCTAGGTTCGATCTAGTCTTTGCTTATCATAAAGGTGTCATCTAAGGGATTCTCCAAGAGCTGTTAAGCACTTCATGCATGTACAGGTTAGGTAATATATTCAGTCATTTCACATATACGACCTCCGAAAGTGTTTATGCATTGAGGTTTTTACTTGTGAAATTTTAGAGACGGGCATGCCCTTGATCTAGTAATACGAATGTTTACAGAAAATACTAATTAAAGAGCGCTAAATATATATTTACAACTTAGTTCAGCTGCATACAATGAATTGAACTGATAGAAATTTCTCTTTATCTGATTTATCATCTATCTCCAATGTATTAATATAATTGTATGCTGAAGCTTGGAAAAGAATCTTCAAGCAATCTGGCCACTTTGTTTTTACATTAATAATCACATGGGTATTTATTGTTAATAATCAAAACAATGCAATACTTTAAAGGGGTCATACAATCTGACCTCTAGTGAATGAAAGAAATGAAGATGAACTTAACAGGTCGGGGCTCTTGCCAATAGGTTGATGCAAAGGCCTGCTAAGTTGTCCTTGCCTCCTCTATTAATTGTCCCAATACTTCAGACCCATGATCATCACTACTGCATAAAATTTTGGCATGCTCTTCAACCTGTTTCATTAATTCCACGTGACTTAATTGCTGATCAGTCATATGAGTAGCCTCAACCCCAGAACCCTCCACTACAGTACTAAGGGATTTAGCTTTACTATTTCAGCTTAGTTCATTACCCACATTAGTAGTCAACTTCATTACTTGGAGAAAACGCTCATTACATCATAACCTTCAATCAGAGTGCAATTCATTCCATCTCCAATTCTCCATCCATCATGCAAGTAATTGGTACAAAATTCGTGCTTCACTTCCCCTTTGGTCTCTAGGTACTTTGGGCAGTTCCCACAATTGCACACCATTAGTTCCATGAGAAGCACCATTGCCCCCAATTTTTGTGTGCTTACCAACTCTGCATCTTCCACTGGCTCCCCCATTTACCTCCTTCCCTCCAAGCTTTTGCTTAGTGTTTCCTTAATTCCTGCTACTGGGATGGGTAAGTACCATAGTTATTAAAACAGGACCGGACGCCGGTCCGACCAAAACCTGGCTACCACACACGTCTGGTCCGGATTGAGCCAATGGACAGTTTGACAAACAAACTGGTCAAAATTGCAACCAGACAGGTTTTTGAAGTAACAGGAACAGGTCCAATGAACGCTATTTGTCTTAGCTGTCTTATTCGCTGCCTCTTTTTACTCTTCATATTTATCCAGAGAGGGTTCTTTCATTTGGAGAACAACATTTTTATTCTTAACCTGAAGTTTGCCAGCCACCCTGTTGCCACCAGCTGGGAACTGAGGTCAGCCCTGCAGGATCAGCACCATTTTCATACTTGTCACCTTTTAACCCCAAGCAATCCTCCCTTAGTGCCCCCAGAGTGAGCAGCAGGTGCAAAAGGATGGAGCATTCTCATTGTCTATTTTTTGCCAAAAAGTGATATTTGTCATTCCCAACTCTCACTCATAAGTTTAGGCTAAGATGCATCTCTACACTGTAGGTTCATCAATCTTGAGAGGTTATGATGCACTGATACGTAAACTCGTGACATTACTTTTTTAGGAAAGTAGTTGCATGATACGTCGTCTACCCGTTGACTAAAATTCTTAAAATTCTTCATTTATATAGTATACACTTCTTAATTTTATACTTATTATTAATTTTCTTGTTAAAATCTTTTAAAAATATGAGTACATATTTGTTATTTAATAATATTTGAGTTAAAAATTTATAATATCATCGATAAAGGAAAAAAACTTGATCATGATACAATGTTCGAGGAATAATGTATTCAACACATGTCCGACATGGACCTGGCATTTTAGTTGAAATGGTTATGCAACAAAGTGAGAGGCAAAGTAGAGCAATCTAAACTTGAAACAATTGAGTTTTCTCTTCTGGGATCCAATTCATGTCTATTTGAGTAGTCTCATAGAACCCATGAAAGTTTACCTCTAGTATGGATCAACCTGAGTTAAATAAAGTCTCTTTCGTTTGGCTTAAAATAGAAATTATGAAGCTTCACACACCTCAAAATTTGTAGAATGAAAAGAGGATTTCTATGGACATTATATCATTATGCTTCCATTTTTCTGACATTGGAATAACTTATATGTAGTGATGTACTACTATTTTGTAAATTCATTTTATATATTTTACACAATAGTTTAACGATACATTTCACAAACAAGAATATTTAATTTTCAAGGTTCACTTAAATACACAATTACATGTTTGTATTTGTATACATGGTTGTCGGAAATGTCGGAAAAATCGATACATCAACTTCTTCTACTCAAGAATAAAACCTAAGAGTTGGGCATGTTGTGTATTCTCAAATTGATTCTCATAAAAAATTGTAAAAATGAAATCAATGGTTGCATGGACAATAATTGACCGGAATCGACCAATTCCGATGATAATCCTATTTAGTTCCACTCTTTCATTATTCTTTAAAACTTAAATTTTTACTTCCAATTTTTAATAAGATTTGTCAAATATATTTCAATTTGGTACATGCACAAAGATATTATTCACAAACTAAATGTTCCGAGTTATTAATGATCAAAATTGAGATATGAACTAGGGAAAGATAATGAGTTAAACCAATGAATGCTCGATAAACATTCGACGGATTATTAATTACTCATCAAACTAAAAAGGGAAAAATCTAATTAATCGTTCGTCTATTAAAACATTTCTCATCCAACATTCTTTAAAAACTAGTTTACATCCTTGATGGAAAGTTCAATGTGACTGAAGGAAATCCTACTTGACACTCAGATGCAGTTAAATGCTTCCTCCTCGAAAGAAATGCAATCAATGAATGATCATTAAACTTTGGTGAGGTTACTACTTGCCAGTGAACCAAAAAATGTATCTCATTACTTACCCATCTATATGAAAATAAATAAATAATCCATCCACTATTCATTAAGAAACGTTTCCTTCCCCTTATGGAAAATTTCACATAGCAAATTCAATTTCACTTTGTACTGAAATAGCGTAAAATACTTCCTCTTAAGCGAAATCGAAGCTCCCAAAAAGGCCAAAATATAATTTGTTACAAGAACTTCCTATTGTATGGCTGTTCATGAATCAATAAAAATGTGTGTGGACACAAAAAAAATAATAATAAAATAAAATTAATAATAGATATATATATATATATATATATATATATATATATATAAA
>NC_036240.1:9102053-9104486 GCF_002742605.1 Olea europaea var. sylvestris | reverse complement strand
TGCACGGTGATGGAACAGATTATGATGATTCAGATGATCTTAGAAGCATTCCAAGTGATACTGAAGAGTTGGTGGGTCTTCGAGAGCCAAGAATGAGCTTTGGTTTAATCCTGCTACAGACATGCAAGACCCAAAATTCCAACTAGGTATGACGAATATATTTTTTGTTTATTGTATGTTTATAGTTGGTATGTTTTATTATCAAAACTATATTGAGGATGAGTCTTGGTTTAATCCTATAAGCGTGAAGTTTGACAACATAAAGATATTGAGGGATGTAGTTGTATAGTACTTGGTTAAGAATGCAAGGCAGGTCAAATATGTCAATAATGAAGGAACAAGACTAAAAGTCAAATGTCAAGAGAGCTATCCCTAGGAGTTGTATGCTTACCAGCAACCAGACAAAAGTTTCAGAATTAACATATTTAGAGATGAACATACATGCACAACGGTTTGACAAAATAAAAGAGTGCATGGTGGTTACTTGGCGAAAAAGTATATAAGGAAGTTTAGATCTGATCCAAAAATATCGATGAATAGTTTTGTAGAAAAGTTGAAGGAGAATTCTTTTATGAGATCTCTAAACATCAATCTTATAGGATAAGAGCTAAACGTACATAAGTTATTAATGGAATTGTGGCTGAACAATACAAGATCCTGTGGGACTATAGTGAGGAGTTGAAAAGAACTAATCTTGGTAGTACAATCAAAATTGAAGGGCAGGGTCATACATTTTCAAAAGACTATACATATGTTAGAGGCTTACAAAGAAGTCTTTAGAGCTAAGTGTAGGATTGTGATTGGTTTATATAGATGTTTCCGGAAGAATGCGCAAGGTGGGTAGTTGTTGGCTGCAGTTGGTATTGATGCCGATAACTGCATGTTTCCTGTAGCTTGGGCTACGGTGGATGTGGAGAACAAAACAAATTGGGAATGATTTTAGAGCATTTGACAGTTGATATTAGGATGTATAATCCGAGGACTTGGACCTTCACTCCTGACAAACAAAATGACTTGGTGGAATCCATAAATTTGTTATGTGATGGTATTGAGCATAGACGTTGTGCAAGATACTTATATAGCAATTTCACCTTAGCGCATAAGGGTCTGACTCTGAAGAGCAAGTAACGGGCTGCAAGGGCAACAACAGTGTCGAAGTGGAGAAGTACAATGAATGGGATGAAAGATATGAATGAAATAGCATTTAAATGGTTCGATGAGAAACCAGCATTGTAGTGGAGCAGATAACATTTTCAGGACTTTTCAAAATGCGACATCTTACTAAATAACTTGTGTGAGGCATTCAACTCTTCGATATTTATTGCAAGAAAAAAGCCTATTATCTCAATACTAGAGAAGATAAGACATCAACAAATGTTGAGGATTAATACCAAAAGGAAAGCTACACGAAGGTGGGATCATGCTTTTGGCCCCAGTGTTATAAGTATTGTTGAGAAAATACGTGCAGATGCAAGGTTCTTGGAAGTGAAAAGTTTGAGGTGAGGAATAGGGATAGAATGAGAAGGAGTGTGGACTTGAGAAAAAGGTCGCATCCAGAGCCACCTGTAGGCACCAAAATGGTAAAGATTGGAATGAAGATGCATGAAAAAGATGCGGTGGGACAAGCTATAACAAGAGAACATGTTCTGAAGCAAATACACATCAGGACACCTAGCAAGATACATAGCCAACGCAATCACCGAGCAAGGGGAAGAAAAAGGCCTCTACACAGTGACAATTTATCACAAGTCAAGGGCAAGAGAAAGATTTTTATTCCCATCGAGCCACATGAAAAAAGAAGAAAAATGGACAAAGAGAACATAGCTTTTTGTATGAAGATCCTTTTGAACAAAATTTTTGTAAGTTTTTTTGTGTGTGATTGCATTTGGTAGAAAAACACTGGAATTGCTTTTGTATGGTGAACAACAAATTATGATGAAAGATGCGAATATTCCAATGAAAAAATTATTGCTGGTGTCTTTAATTAGTGAATGTTGTTTAATGATTGTGTTTTTTGGGTGCTTTGGAAGTAAAATAGGTTTGGAATAGGTGCCTAAGCTGTCATACAGATATTCTAACTGGAGTAAAAGGATTGGTACATAAGCTCCATCCCCTTAAAAGGTTTGGGACCTATACTGCAACTCATTGAAAAGGTTTGGGATTTCATTTGTATTCAAATACAAATGTTTGGTACCTACGCTGTGACGTATTAAATGGTTTAGGTCCTTATCCATGACAAAACGCAACAGTTTGAGACCTGCAATACACCATCTACAACATGTTTTTGCACAGATTTTTCCATTCGTTTTGGGGCATTGGCTCAAAGAGAGAGGGGGAAACTGTGGGAAATGAAAATTAGGCCAACACTGTTGAATGATAACATGTCTTATTTAATGGAAAATAAGTTACAAGACCATAGATAACACTCAATTT
>NC_036240.1:9097996-9101104 GCF_002742605.1 Olea europaea var. sylvestris | reverse complement strand
GGCCTGTATGGTTGTAGTTGGGCTGGAGGTTTCAATATTGGAGGCAAATAATTAATGGGTTGTGGGATTTGGTATTAACCTGTTTATGAAATTGTAGTGGGTAGGATTATTTATTTATTTATTATTATTATTTTTTTGAGTGACTATTTCAAGTACTTTGTGGGGGGTTATAGTTGGTGGTGGGTTGATTGTTGGCAGTCGCAAAGAAGGCAGTTACTCTAGTCTTTAGGTACCTATTTTTGGTTGTTGATGTAGTTTTGACAACTATAGACGACAGTGTGAGGGCTGTGACGAAGAAATATTCTGGTGGTTGTGACTCACTTTCTTGAGATGATTGGCGCGAGGAACAATAGGGAACAGTAGTAATTTTTGCAGATTATCGTTGTTTGTGTATTGAGCCAAATTAGAATTTGGGTAAGAGGTGTGTTACTGTGGCTGGAGCTGTGTTAGAAGCTAATAGTTAACTATATAATTTCTACAATGTCTTAATAGGTAGAAATTTCTGGTTGCAGAAGTAATAAACACCCTAAGGTCCCTAGATTACTTTACAGTTTGAGAAAACAGTAAAAATAGCTTTGATACCAAGTTTGATATAGGATTAGTTGAAATAATCATAGAAAATTAGCAGTAGAAGAAGAATTCCAACAAGAAGAAGAACAAAGAAACTGAGGAAATAGAGGACAACAGGAAAAGAGAAGACAAAGAGGAAGAGAAACAGAGAAAGAAGAAAACATTGGGCAACAAGCCTGATTAATTATCACTCATCATCTTTTTAAGTTCAGTTATGAAATTATAGCCCCCTGTTTCACAACCTTTTAAAAATTTAAATTATTTACTACAGTATCATTCTCCGTCACACATTCACACAATAAAATATTTTATACACAAACCAATAAAGTTTTTTTACTTTTTAGAACTAAGCCAAGTTGCTAGAAATTTTTTTGACACATTGGAAGACATATTCTCACGTGTGTAGGATCCACATGGGACCTGTGTGAATAAAAAAATGCAAAAATGCCACCCACTATTGTGAGTGTATGTCAACTAGGCTATCAAAAGAAATTCTGGCACCCTAGCATGATTGTACTTTTTAATCACATATTTTTCAAAAATTTTATTCAAAACTCTTTAATTTTTCAAATAAGGATGCCAAATGGGCCTTAAACAAAAAGACAAACCTACCTCAAAAGTTAGGGGAATGGGTCAGCCCATAATACAAACTCAATAATTAATAAAAGCAAAAGGGGAAATAGTCCAAACAACGTAACAAAATACGATAAGATGACCTCATCGTTATGTATTGACAATAAAAAAGACTCAGAAAGCATCCAAGAGTAGATCAAAATTGATTTACCTCAAAGGATGAATAATTTAGTCAGTAATTGACTTGTGATAAAATCTGTTTAGTCAACTACTTAACTCTCGATACACTCCCTAGTGAAGGAGTTAATTACTAACTTTCATCAATAATAAAAATTTTCATTTTGAAAATTGCTATTTCATTTAAGAAATAAATTTGGGTTTTCATAAATCGAGGGAAACGAATGATAAGAAGTAACTAGTATTTATGAGTCCTGCAAAATATATAAATAAAAAATAACAACTTAATAATATGTAAATTTTATTTTATCAAGTATTAGATTAAAAAATAAGCTTACTTAAAAATGTACTTTTTCATGTCGTCATATTTTTTGTTTTGGAGCCTATTGTTGTGAGTCTTGTACATTAGGAATTAAAATTTATTAGTTTTGATGAAAGCTGATGAAATATATGATTAAAGAATTATTAATTTATTCATCTACGTTTGGTCCCATTAAATCGAAATTTTTTCCTTAGTTTTTAATTATATATTCTCCCTAAAATCACTATATATTTATTTCGATGAAAGAAAGAGAAGAAAGAATAAAATAATTGGAATCCATAGTTGTGATGCAGAAAAGTGTGTGTGTGTGTATATGTCCTCGTTTGAGCTTCCTTATTTCTCATTACATTGAATTAAATTTTTCTCTCTCCTATTTTTAATTACACAATTTTTAATAAAATAATATTACACGTAAATTAAAAACTTTTCAACCACTCATTTTTTAAAAAAAAATTTATTAATCTCATTATAATCTACAAATAATGGGGCTCAAACGGCCCATATATTCCTTCCTCCCCCTCCCCCGGCCAAAAAAAAATTACATTTTATTGGGAGGAAATAGTGGCCAATAGCCGGTTGACCTGGCCATTTTTTCAAAGTGGCCTTTGACCAATTAAAAAAAAAAGAAAAAAACCAAAAATGTTTAAAATATTGAAAATCAAGAGAAATCCAAATTTACCCTTACTATTTAAAGAAGAAAGAGAAGATAGTAAGGAAAGAGAAAAAATACTGTAGCACTGATAAAAAAGGGAAAATAAACGATCCATATTTAATGTTTTTATGTTGATATTTGGAAGAAGAAAAATATGATTTTGTATACATGTGTTGATTTTTTGAAAAATGCATGATTTTTGGGTAAGAATAATAGTTTGGGAGGAGGAAAATTGAGTGAAGATCGTCGAAAATGGAGTTTTCCAGCAATCTCCACAAAGGAGACAGTTAGCCTAGCTGACTGGGCCGTTTAGATATGCCCAGATGACCCAGACTCACCCAGACGGCCCAGTTGAATGGGCCGTCTGGGCCAGTCAACTGTGCCTAGACAACCCTGTCAACTGGGTCGCCTGGGTGCCCAGTTGACTGGGCCGCCTGGCGCCCAGACGGCCCAGTCTTCTGGGCCGACAATTTTCTAGGCCCAAATTATTATTTTTTTAAATTACTTATTTATTTATTTCCTTTAATTTTTTAAGTTAACAATTTATTTTAATTGCTTATATTGTGTTGTCTAATATTTAATTATTATTTGAATTGTTTAATTTTAATGTATATTATGTACTTAAAATTATTTCTTTGAAATGCTTAATATAAATGTTTTATTATTTATCTAAATATTTATTATTTGCCAATTTAGTTTTAATTACTTATTTTATGTTAAGTAATAGTAAAAAAAATTAAAAGAAATAATTAAATATTAAATAAGTAATATACATAAAGAATTTAAATAAATATTTAAACATCTGTAAAATAAT
>NC_036240.1:9094681-9096298 GCF_002742605.1 Olea europaea var. sylvestris | reverse complement strand
GAGGGTCAGAGTCATATCTGAGGAGATACGGTCTGCAGGCGATAAGGGTCCCAGATAGTGACAGAGAATAGCGAAGATGGTGATAGGGAGGGTGGCGATGGAGGGGTGATGATGTACACAGATGTTTCATCAGAATCATTATGAATGTCAATGGAGATGGAAGAGGTGCCGATCGTAGGGACGAAATAATTGTAAATATTTTTTTATTTATGAAATAATTGTATATATATTGTAAAATTTATTTAAATAAGGTAATGGAATATTAGATACATACTATACACAACCAATTAAGATAATTTATAAATGAAATATCTAAATAAGAAATTAAATTAAATATTAATTTTTTATTTAATTAAGTGATTAAATAAATAATTACACAACGTAAATAAATATTAAATAAATAATATACATAACTATGTCGAAGAGGACCCCTAACTTGACAGATAACATCGCGAGTTTGGATGACACCCTGTACGAAACATATTATTGACGTGCCAGAATAAATGGTTAGCAAGAGGATTAGATTGCTGTCACAATACATTGTTTCTCCGTACACGATTGAGGCAAAGTAGAGAAAATACATTGTTTCTCCGTACACATCGAGGCAAAGTAGAGAACCTTCGTTTGACAGACGGTTGCCCAACCTCTTCCGTGAAATCGACCCGGTGATTGTGAAATCTTCGCATTGAAGTTAGGACCGTAAATGGATCGGATCTACTCAAATCCGATCCGATCCGTTAATAATAATTATCCTATTTTATCCGATCCGATTCAATAATCTGACGGATATTTGAATATTAAATCCATATCTGATTAACTATGTTATTGGATATCCGATTCGAAATTGAAAAAAATAGATGAATAAAGATTTTATTTATTTATCAGATTAGATTGACCTATATCCATATTTGATTTATTTAGTTAACGGATTATCGGATTTGAATCTTGATTGGGTTATCGGATTGAGACCCTAAATCCATCTCCCATTAATTTCATCAGATTCAGATCAAAATTCAATCTATTGACAGCCCTAATTGAAGCACATTGAATTTTTAGTATCGAACGTGGCGTAGAGTTGATAAACTAAACACACATTAATATACATAACTATGCCGGAAATGACCCCCCAAATTAACAAATAATGTCGCGAGTTTGGATAATGTGACATTATGCCGGAGAAGACGATGAAAGTAACATTATGTAAGAAATTATGCCGGAGAAGATGATGAAAGCGACATCCGTCGATGGTACGTTTCCCAACCTCTTCCGTGAATTCGAACCAGGGAGATTGTGGAATATTTGCATTGAAGTTAGGGTTCTAAATGGATCGAATCTACTCAAATTGGATTCTATCTGTTAAGAATAATTATTCTGTTTGATCCAATCCAATAATCCAACGGATATTTGAATGTTAAATTCATATATGATTAACTATGTTATTAGAAATTAGATCCGAAATTGAAAAAATAAGAAAAATAAAAATTTTATTTATTTTTCATTGAAAATCATAGCCCCAACAAGATTTTTATTAATTATTTATTTAAAAAATATTTGAACTATCTTGATGGGCTCACTTATTATAATAGAAGGCCTAAAACACACACACACACACACACA
>NC_036240.1:9094484-9094634 GCF_002742605.1 Olea europaea var. sylvestris | reverse complement strand
TTTATATCCATATTTGATTTATTTAGTTAACGAATTATCGAATTTGAATCTTGATTGGGTTATCGGATTAAAACCGTAAATCCATCTCCCATTAATTTCGTCGGATTTGGATCAAATTGAAATATATTGAATTTTTAGCATCAGACGTGA
>NC_036240.1:9094114-9094326 GCF_002742605.1 Olea europaea var. sylvestris | reverse complement strand
ATTAAAACGTAAACATTTTTTTTAAAACGTTTATAATACTTTTGTTTTTATGTAATTGTATAATAAATAATCAATTACTCTTAATTACATATATAACACACTATAAATAAAGAAAATTGAGAAAATCAGTGACATATTATAAATAGAGAGTACATACAATTGAAATAGATATTTCACGTAATCAATAACATACTATAAATAGAGAAAATTGA
>NC_036240.1:9059801-9092990 GCF_002742605.1 Olea europaea var. sylvestris | reverse complement strand
CAAAATTAAATATTAATTTTTTATTTGAATAAGTGTTTAAAATAAATAATTAAATAATTTATTAAATATACATAATCAATTAAGATAATGAATTAATAAAATATTTAAATGAGAAATTAAATTAAATATTAATTTTTTATTTAAGCAAGTGATTAAATAAATAATTAAATAAAGAAATTAAATATTAAATAAATAATATATATAACCGATTAAGATAATTAATTAATGAAATATTTAAACAAGAAAGTAAATTTAATATTAATTTTTTTAATTTGGGTAATTGTTTAAAATAAATAATTAAATATAAAGTGAAAAGTGTTTGATTTTTTAATTTGTAACTTAAGGGTATTTTTGTCTTTTGAAACAAAAGTCTATTTTTGTAATTGTTTAAACTATTTAAGGGTATTTTTGTCTTTTACTCAATAAAAGGTCATTTTGATTATAGACAAATTTTTTTGGTTAAATGAAAAATTGCCCATTTGACTAAGACAAACTAAAAATTACCCCGGAGCCCAAACGAGGGCTTAAATGAACCAAACAAGTGCCAAAAATCCCAACTTCGAACTTGCCGTTGCGTTTCCTCGAGACGACGTGAGGTCGACCGTTGGAACCATTCAGGCAACAAATCTCTCTCGCTCCGTCAATTAAATCCGTTAGAGAATATGATGGATTCTCGCCATGCATCACTGGGTCGGCGAACGGTAAATCGATTTCTCTCATAATTTTTCTCTGTTGATCTGTACAAGATCTTCATTTTCCTTATTTTTTTGAATTTCTTGTGTAATCGTAATTACATATATTCAGCTGGAAGAAATTCGACAAAAGAGAGCAGCTGAAAGATTGAGCAAAGCATCCTCGGGACCAGATCTTACCAAAGCTCCCATCGCAGGTGATAATTTTTTCCATTTTTTTTTTCCAGATTTAAAAAATATAAATATATTGTATGTCATTGATATCCTTTGGGGTTTTTTTTTCATAGATGTTGTGGGAATGAAAAAATCAGAGAGCGGAAATAGACTCTCGGAGGTAACAAATAACCCTTTTTCGCAGCTTTATAATTCATTTTTTGTTATAATTTTCTTGATCGTAATATATTATCAAATATGAAAACCGGTGGTTTATTTTTATGTTCTCGTTTTTACATAGACCATTGTCTAATATGTGTGTGTACCTTATGATACCTAATGATATATTTTTTAAATATCTTTCCTGTCATACGAATTGAAATTTAGGGAAATTGTTGTCCCCTTTTAAATGTGTATATTTTTGTTAATTTTGCGCGTACCTAAATATAGTTTGACCCTGTTGTTTATGATGTAGAATGATATCAGTGGATTAGTATCACAGTTAAAAGATATGCAACAGAGGAATGCGGAGCTTGGAGAAGTAAATAGGAACTTGACCTCCACGGTATGATCATTGTATGATTAGATACAAGTGTACATTCATAGTTGAATGGAGTTTGTCATAGTTATCAGCTGGCTCGCTCTACTTTTTAGCTGGTGTATCACAGATTATATAGCCTTCCTATATGCAGTATTCTCTGCACTAATAATCCTTTTCTGCATTTGATCAGCTTGATGCAAAAGAAATTGAGAATGACATGCTGCAGAAGCGAGTCAGTGATCTGGTAACTGCTCTTGGTTAAGACGGCAATATCTTAATAATTTTGTAACCTATTTTATGCCTATTCACACCAAATGGGATGCCATGTAAGAGGAAATCAATGGTTTTCATTCTTATTTGTGTCACAATTTCGATCACCTGTTGCATTCACCTTCACTTCATTATTTAATTTGGTAAGTCAACAAAGGATTAGCATTGACTTAAAATGGCTAAAGATGAAGAGGGCTTTCAAGAAAGTAGTTTTTTGATTTGGCAATTAGTTTGAGTGCCTTCATAGCTTAGCTTCTGAAGGATCTGATGTAACGGTATCCAAGTAGGCGGTGGTTTCGCTGTTTATTCTGCTGAGAGAGCAATTAAGAAGTGGATTTTCACCACTGAAGAAATCCCCAAGATAAATGGCAAAAGGTCATGTTCATGGAACATTAATTGTACATGCCACTAATTACTTACTATAGCTGATTTGCAGTGGAAGATAGATGGCTAGATAGAAGATGAATAAGATAATTATCTAATACATTGAAAGCCTGTGTTCCACATCTGAGGCTTCGGGTCCATGGATTCATGAGGAGTTTTATGCGTTTCAAGTGAATTTGACATTTTTTATGAAATTCATGGTTAGAGTGGAGAATTTTATTATATGTTGATTGTTTTAATTTCTTAGAGGGGTTTATGTTAAATACTTAATATGACTGTAAGTTGCAATCTGATTTGAATTTTATTTTGATGATATTCAGTTTGCTTTTTGATTTTAATTGTATTCAAGTGAAGATTACAAAATTGCTAATTATAGAAATCAATGTTTTTGTTGAAGTGTGTGTGCATTAGCATATGATCATGTATGTGTTTGGATAAATTACAGGATTTATGTGGTATGACCATGCTTGATTGCATTTAAAACAACATAGGGGCAAAATTTCTGTCTCTCTCTCTCAGAACTTACAATCTGTTAATGTCAGTGGGATTAATCATTATTTGTGGATTTACTTCTATGATCTTTCATATAATGGGTTAATAACAATGTCAGTCATTCAATTTATAGCATTGTTTTACTTTATTTAACGAACCATTTATGGTCCAAATTAGCTACTGACATATTTAGGCATTCCTCACGCCTCTGTTTGCTAAGTTAACAGAAATACTTGTCTGTTGTTAGTTACGATGGTAGTGGTGAGAGGGAAAGGGAGAAGATTTAGATTTAGACTTTTTATATAGCTCTTGTTTGAACCACATTATTTTCCTAAGGATACATTTTTGAATAGTGTATTGATGGGAAATAGGTGGTTAAAAGATAAGAAAAACTTTTGGATTTGCATATAATATTATTTTATCGAAAAATGTATGGTTGAAATAATATCCAATCATTGTTTAAAAACGTATTTTTTTTTAAAGAATATGGGTCAAACAGAGCCATAATAACTTTTTGTTGCTTTAGAAAATGATATTTCAAAAGCACTAGTCCAAGAGGATGCATTTTTCTGCAATTGGATTATAAAGACAATGAAAAGTGGATTTTTCACGCCAGACATTTTTTGTGAGTGAGCAATTCAGTTTAGCGCCTGAACTGTGAGGAAAATAAAGTTCAATGACCAATATGAAACAAAAAAAAAAAAAGTTTTATGACCAAAGTGAAATAACGCTACAAATTAGGTGATTAACGATGTGTTTAACCCTTTATATAATCATAGGAGAAACTTGTTTCTTAATAGGAGTATCTGACTGATGAAAGAATGTGAAATTTAATGATTTATATCTCTTTTCTTTTGGATAGGTAACAAATCACCATTAACGATTGAAAAGTTGAACCTTGATTTTGAGTACAAACGTTGTAAATATTTTGGTAATTTCATTTTATAGTGAACATTAATCAATGTGTTCTCTTCTCTTTGATTTTGCAGGAGCAGAACACTGTCCCATCACTGAGAAAAGCTCTCAGGGATATTGCGATGGAAAAAGATGCCGCAGTTGTTGCTCGGGTATGTGCAACCCTAACATTTCTGAAGTTTCTCATGGTAGGGTTTTATGTTTATGCTTCTTCTCATCACCTATAAACTCCTATTTTAGAGCAGGAGGATTTGTCAGCACAGCTTCGCACATTAAAGAAAAGACTGAAAGAAGCAGAAGAAGAGCAGTACCGTGTAAGGCAGTGGTTTTCATGATTACCAGTGTTGGCATATTTTCTTTTAGTGCTTATTATGCCTCTTGCAATAGGCTGAGGAGGATGCGGCTGCATTGAGAGCAGAAGTGAATTCGTTACTACAGCAATCAATGAGTGATCCTCTAGCCAGTGTAACCGCTACAGGATATCCACCTGATCGCATTCAAGCCATGGAAAATGAACTAGCCAGTTTAAAGTCTCAGTTTGAGGTCATATTTTCAAACATTTCTAGTGTCAGTGAATGCTAATTTATATGGTCTTGTAAGTCACATGGTTGTTGAAATTACAGAAAGAGTCAATGATGAGGCAGCAAGAGCAGCAACAGTTAGCAGAGGAGCAACTGCGGACATCTGCCCTTATTCTTCAAAAGCAGGAGTTGGAAGAAAAACTTGCAGCGATGTCCAGAACGAGCTCAGGTTTTGCATATTTGCTTAGGAATATTAAAACGAAGTGCTTTAAACTTGTTTCTAGACATTTAAATCTAATTTTGAGATTTAGCGTGGGGTATGATACAAAATGGGGGAGAGAGACAAGAGAGAAGTAGAACAGGAAAGAGTGCTGCAAATGTTGTTGATGGTTATACAATTGAGCACCTGTCAAATTAATATGAAAAATTGAAGTGAATATTTTCACTAGTTGAACATTTGTTTTTTGTATACTTTTGGACTACTAAGCACATCAAATTTAAACTCAATGCGAATACTAGACGTTAATTTAGTATTCAGTTGATACTAGACGGGTTTGTGAAGTTGAATATAAAAATTTATTTTATAAAATGTTTCACCGATATTTTGTGTCATTCTATCGTGCCCACTTCTAATTGTGCCATGTCACTTTTCCTGTTTGTGTTCTACCTAGATGGTATTTAGCACTCAATTTTTGGCTATTAATTAAATACTGTATTTAAATTGAGTGGAGCTGAGATGAAGATGTTAAGATGGATTTGTGATAAAACAAAGAAGAGAGATGATAAGAAATAAGCACGCGAGTTTTCTTTATAAAATGCAAGATAGCCATTTGAAATAGATTGTTTGTATTAAACGAAGGTTACTAGATGTACTCGTTAGTAAAATTGAAGGAATTATTTATTAATGATAAACATAGAAAAGTTGGTTGACTTAATAACAAAGGATTAAAATTAACAAATGAAAAATGAGCCTTTGTAATTTGACTTGGAGATGGCTTTTAATTGAGTGGAGTGAAGAAAATGATCCATGTAGAAATGTTTTTATGTGTGGATAAGGCTTGGCCGAGTTGAATTTTGATTATATATTAAGGTATTTTTCTCTCTTTTTTAAATTCACTTGTGTTTCCTTAATAACTGATTCCCTATCTTATGCATTATTTTCCTTATGCAATGCAGAGGAAGTCACAGAAAAATCAAAAACATTCTCAGTGGTAAGAATAGTCTTTCGATGGATAATGGTTTAGTTCTTGGGCGAGTCGTTAGAATTTATTTTGCATATTGGAATAGGTTTTTGGAAAATCACAATTTGTTTTAGTTGTTCAACTGAATTTTACTTTTGCCCTTTCTGATTTGGCCCTGTACCTATTCTTTATCTTAGTGTTAATACACCAATTGTTACCTTCTGCCATTATATATATATGGTCGCAGGAAGACAAGGAGAAACTCGAGAAGCAATTGCATGATATGGCAGTAGCTATTGAGAGATTAGAAAGTAGCAGGCAAAAACTTATGATAGAGGTACATTTTTTCTACTTTAACCTTGTGTAGCATCAAGAACCAAAATTCATTTTTTCTGTTGTCATTTACAGATTGATTCTCAGTCTTCTGAAATAGAGAGGCTTTTTGACGAGAATTCTAGTCTCTCAACTGCTTATCAGGACTCAGTAGGATTAGTGGCTCACTGGGAGAATCAGGTATTTGGTTACAACTTGCAAATGCTTTATTAACGAAGAGATGTTTTATTACTCTCTACGAAAACTTTCAAACTGTTTCCTTTGTTAACTTCCGATACTTTTTGAGTCCTAAACTGAATTTTCTTCTATCTTGAATGAAAGGGCAGCCTCTGCCTTAAGATTTTATACTTGCTGAGCAGCGTGTCACTTTTCCTGTCTTTGCACCTTGTTGCAATAAGCTTTGTACTCATCATATGTTTTGTTTATCGCCAATGTATAGCTCTTTGTTTTTTAAGCTCAATTTGGTGGAGTGGCTTAAAAGATATATGATTAGCCTTCAGTTGGGATTACGTTACCAATCTTCAATTATCCTGTAAAATTTAAAGTGTCTGTTTCCAGATCAACTTCTCTTTCTTCCATGTAGTTTGCATAATATTTGTTTCATGCAGGTGAAAGATTGTTTGAAGCAAAATGAGGAACTCCGTGGTATGTTAGATAAGTTGCGTGCAGAACAAACCAGTTTACCGACTCCGAATGATAGAATTATCCAGATAGGTCTTCTGGAAGCCAGGGAGGAAGGAGAAGGCTCCCAATATGCATCTGATTTTTTGAGTCTCAAGGTTTGTTAATTGAAACTGTTCTTTCTTAATTACTTACCTTGTTTTTCAATATTTTTTTGGGGTGTCCTATTTTAATTAATAAGTGATAACATTGTATAGTTCTTGAATTGGAGAAATGTCATTTTGCACTTATCGTGTCTGTATTTTTAGTGGGAAAAGCGTGGAGTTTGTAGTGTCAACTGATTACATGTTCTAAATCGTGCAGGGCCAACTTGCTAAAGAACAAAGCAGAGCCGAGGCTTTGTCTGCAGAGGTCTTGCAGCTCTCAGTACGCCTCCAGCAAGCTACACAAGCATATAATGGTCTTGCGCGCCTGTATGCCTTCCTCTGAAGCTTCCACATTTTCTGTTTTGGCAGTTTTCTTATTACTGATATTCGACATTTTTGCAGCTATAAACCTGTCCTGCGGAACATAGAGAACAGTCTTATAAAGATGAAGCAAGATGGCTCTGTGCCTGTACAATAAAAATGGAAAATATGTGTATACGTTCATGGTTAGTAATTCTTTTTTGGCAAAATTTTTTGAATTGGTTTGTCATTGAAATCTAGTGTTCGTCATTGCTTAGCTTGTTTCTGCCAAGGCTGGCCACAAATTATGAACGAACCAAGCACGTCGAAGATTTGAATTCTGACAATGACAAATTATCTTGATTCGATGGCACTTCGCAATTTTGAACATCGACATTGATGATTCATGCATATGATAGATATTTTAGAACATGTCAATCTAGTTTGGATGTACTTGAACTACAGTTATGTATCTAGTTATTATGTGAGCTGCTTATCATTTGATATTTGTTATGACAATTGTAAATGGACAAATTAATTAGAAGATTACAAATTGATTGCTGATAAAAAGAAATTATATTTGAGTCTGTTGACCTAACCCAACGTGGCTGATGCATGATATATTCTAATTGTGAATCAAGCTAGACTAAAAATAATAATAATAATCAAAAGCTGCATCTGTAATTAAAAAAGTTAATTTGAACACATTTGAATAATTTTGTGAAAATTTGTTTGGTTAGAATAGTTTTTAGGGGACCTGGTTGAAGATTGAATTTTTGAAAAATTAAAAAGTTGTTTATAAAAGGAAGAAATTGCTTTTGATTTTTGAACATGTTTATGTTATTTTTTCTAGAAGTACTTTATCTGGTTAGGAGGATTTTTAAAGGAAGATGACTTAAGATAGTTTTTTCGAAAAATTCTTCTACAAGAAACAAAAGCAAAAGTAAAAATCTTGTCAAACGGGTTTTAAACTAGCTTTGTCCTCCTTTTTTTTTTTTTTTTTTTTCAAGAAGCCTAAGTAAGCTTCTATTTGAACTCTATTTTTTTAGAGGATGCGTAATTAAAAGTATGCAAAAGTTTTTGCTTTATACGTACAGTTATTTTATTTCAAAAATTTGCGGTTGAAAATGAATTTAGAAAAAAAAGAGCTCTTAGATAATGGATCTCAAATATGGGCTAAAAGTTCTATCAAACTAGCTTTAAGCTAGTTTTATCAAAAAAGCTATTCTGCTCAAAAGTAGGAGGCTTGTTAAAGGGGCTTTCACAAAAGTAGTTATTTATTTATTTATTTATTTTTATTTTTTTATAATCGGTGATAAATTTTACTCGTCAGCTTGCTCACATTATTGCCGTGAATAATTAAAGAAAAGAATTATTGAAGTAATTACTCCATGTTAGTGGGCACCTTTCTCTTTTTCTTAACAATCAATCAATTGTACAAATACCCTTTATTCCGCGTCATAATTGCTTTAAACATTTCTCTGCAGTTGAACTTTAATTGATTAGTTTGAAGCTTTTATATGGAATCTTTGCTTCGCAAAGTAAATTTAGGGTTTGTTTGGTACTGATTATGAGAAAAGTGGATTCTATCTGTGAGTGAAGTAGTAAAAAATGACGGTTGACTATATTAAATAATGGTCAAAAAATTGATTTTTTGGCTTGAAAATTCAAAACCAAACGGGGCTAAATATAAATCAATTGACCAATAATCTGTAAAGATCACAGATTGAGCTGTCAGCCTACTGGCTGTCGAGTGTCATTCTTGTGTTTAAATTTGATTTCAGTTTTTGAATTCATATATGAATATAACATTTGACTGCTTTTAAAAAGAAAAGGAGAAAAAATCAAAGTGCGACGAATAAATGTTGATCCAAAAGGCGATACAAGATTAAGATTTAATGGAAATAATGAAATATTCAAGATCGTACCACGAAAACAAGATTAAAGTAAAGTAGAAAAAGAGAAACTAAGCAGAGGAACAATGAATTTTATTAAACTCGACAATACGGAGAGAATTACAATGACACAGCAATTTGGCTTAAACTAAACTGAAAGATGAGCCACATATTTATAGTACGAAATTTGCTATTTGTACACTGATTTTTGATATTTTGGTTGACACTTGCATTGTTTTCAAGTGTCAATTGAATGAAAAAACTATTTGAAATTTAAACTGTTAAATAGGGTAATATCACATGACAGAGTGTAAACTAAAGTATACACTATAGTGTACATATAGTAAGGTTCTTTATAGTACACGAGTCAAACTCTAAAACTAGGCTAAAATATGAAAAAAAAAAAAAAAACCACGTTAAAGAAAGAAATCCGGCGCCCAAATATTGTTTCCTTAATTTTGGATGCAATTGATTCCTTTCCTTTTTCACTTGGCTCTAATTATTCTTTTCTAAACCAAGACAACACGCAATCTTCTAATCTTTGACCAAATTTTGAAGCACCTAATTAACAATAAAATCATCCAACAATTATGAAAAAGAATAATGTTATGTAGCACTATCTATACTTAGCACCTGCATAGAATTTTACTGTCATTTTAACTCATATTTGACACCAGTAATTTGGTGCAAAGAAACGTTACTATAATGATAAATCCCTCACATGAACTCTTACTTTTAGTCGTAAGCTTGGTACAAGTGAGTTTGTCGAGCACAATTTACTTTTAAAAAAAATATTTATTTTAGGATTTACTTAGAGTTAAACAATTTTGGCTTAGCTAATCATGGTCTATATATAAGGAAGAGGCATTAGTCAAGAAAGAATGAGGAAGAAATCTTGTTGATAGAAGATTATAAATATGTGGAAGATCTGTTTTTGCATCACAAGCTGTAAAAGAAGCAGAAATGATGATCCAGAGTCGAAGGGATTCAAATCAAGTGAAAGTGGTAAAAGAAGATCCAAGTCAACAGGAATCCATGAGAAAAAGGAAAAGGATAGTAGTCTTGGAGTAACTAACTATACTCAACTAGACAGTGGTGGCAGAGCTGCCAATACAGATGCAGGCACAGCAGCTGCCGCCGTCGTGGTTGTTTCCAGTCATCTATCGGATATGAGTGGAAGCGCATGCGGTAGTTCTCACGGTGGCGGTGGTGGCGATGGTTGTTAGTGGTGTTTGTTATTGTGAAAGCTTCTTCTTTTCTTTCTATTACTCTATTTTTCTGTTTTTTTTTTTTTTTTTTTTTTTTTTGTTTTTTTTTTTTATTTTTTTCCTTCGAGTATGCTTGTGAAAAAAATTTAAATGAAAATTTGATAATTAAAAGGAAAATGCTGGAAAGGGCCAGCTAGTTGTTGGTTGGTCCATATAATGTGTGCAATGATTGGGTTGTAGCCTGTTTTGAGATCCGAGGAATATCCAATTCTATTTGTTTGGTTGAATTAAATTAAAGACTTCATCTGAAATGTTTGATTCGAATAAATAAATAATTCCCAGTTGTTTGGAATATTTTTTTTAAAAAACCGGTTTGTTCATTGGCGTCGAAAAAATAGAGGATTATAGGCCAAATGACAAATTGAGATGTCTATAACTAGACTGATTCAGCTGATTTTTCAGTATAATTTCCATGTAATCAAATTTTGAAATGTATTCTCTTTAACATATTTTGTGGTTGGTGATCAAATTACAGCACACTATGAGGCATGAGCCACTGAACTATAATTTATTTCAATAATAATTTTCAATTTAATTTCAAATTTTTCCATTTCGTCAGATTTTGTTCCTTATCATCTCATAAAATGGCGACAATTGTTAGTTAACAGACATATCGTAGCTAATTTATTTATTTATTTATTTATTTTTTACATGTAATTAGATCATATTCGAGATTGATTTTCATTTTTTCTAGTCAAACCACTATCACTATTTCAATACTTGTTACTAGGGGTGAGCAAAAAAATTGAAAAACCAACCAAATCGAGTTGGGCCAATTTGGATTGATTTGAACAGAAAAAATCGATTTGATTCAATTAATTTTAACCATTACAAAGTCGGATTGGGTTGGTTTTGATTTAAGAGACCAACCCGTGAATTAGCTGACACAACCCACTAATACATTTATTTTTATTTTTTTCCATTTTACAATTCATCTTTTTAAACTTAAAAAGGAAATAATAAAAACATAAATAACTGTCTATGCTTTTTATAACAAAACTCCAAATATCAAAAGAAAATAAAGCAATAAGTGTTTGACGTAAATTTCAAATTTAGAATGTAGCATTGCTTTTCATTTTTGTGTGATTGTTTGGTAACTATCAAATATATAGGATGATTTTGTAAAATCGACTATTTACCATTTAAATTATATATATTATTGATACGTAGTATGCAAATCGATTAACCAAACCAAATCACCTCAAACCAGTTTGGTTTCATTCGATTTTAACTGCTAATTGGATTAATTTGGATTGAAATTTACCTAAACCAATAAAGGCGGTTCTGGTTTCGAGTTGGCTTCCAAATCAACTCAACCCGAACCATGCCATGACCTACTTGTTACATTGAATAAGATCATTGTGGTTCTTATTTGAACATTGATTGATGTTATTGTTGATAGGGACAATGTATTAAATGCTTGATACATTTTTGTGAGAATATGGCTATCTTAACCCACTTTATTCAGTTTTTTGTGAACCATTGGATGAAGATCAATGATTCGAGATTTAATCTTGTGGGAGAAGCTTTGACCAATTTTTCACCTAACATATTACTTACCCCACGTTTTGTGTAAGAGGGCAGTGTCTTCGGTTGGGTGGGGGTTATTTCAAAAGAGGCAAGCTGGTCATTTTCTCCGGTGTGGCTCGACAGAAACTCTCCTCTATTTTGTTGGTTCCTTAAGGTGGTCTCTTGGTTGGTGGTTTTTCAAGGGGTTCTTTGCCGGTTCTTTCTCTATTTCTTTGGAAGGCGATTTGCATAGCATGGGGTTGTTCCTGAGCCTGTAAAATCTGCCATAAGAGATGAAGAAGCTGCTGCAAGGAAGAAGAAGAAGCTGGACAGATTTCGGCCATATAAGGGGTTGTATTCTTCCGGTTTTATATTTTCTTTTTTTTGCCTTGAATCTTGTTTGTTGATTGATGTTTTGGTTGATTGAACTCCCAGGATCCCCAACAAACTGGTATCAGAGCTAGGAGGAGTGATATTAGTCCAAAATCGATCAAAAACCAGCAAGGAAATCGCCATTACCACTTTCTGACCGAATCTGAAAACTTGATTTCCGGCCAACCTATTGACTTTCCGACGAAATGGACCACGGAACCATGACCAGCAGGAGGAGGCACACCCTGTGGTGGGGTGCGTGACCAGCGGCGGCGGCGCATGGCCGGACCTCCGGCGAGCTCTTTTCGGGCAATTTACTTATTTTGACGTCCTGAACGCACTGATGTCGTTTGTTTTCTATTTCAGATTTTACAGAAAAAGTTGGACGATTTTGCCCCGAGCTTGATGTCTACGGCAATTTGGTTCAGAAATTTGGTGGTATATTTACTGTTTGTCAACAGTAGTTTGGTAAGATTATTCCAAACTCTCCGTTAGGTTAGGTTTGGTATCCTTACCGGTTTATGCATGGTTATTGCTTGGTTGCTTATTTGTGAATTCTGTTGATTGAATTCTTGTGATTAATTTGTAACCTGGAAGCATATTTACCTGCTTTATATACCTGTGTTTCGTGAACGGATTATTTCACTGTTGTGCTTCATTTCTAAAAGTTATTTTTTAACTCGGTACTCAATTTTATATTGATCATCTGGAAAAGAATTTTTCAAAACCTTTTCTGTTGTGTCCACGAGTACAGGCCACTCTTTTATAGAATCTATAATGGGTTCGAGGGTCGAATTATCGCAATTCGATGGAAAGGGGGATTACTCGATATAGAAACAGAAAATGAGGGCCATTTTGGTCTAACAGAGAGTTGCTAAAGCTCTTGATGATCCCGCTACATTTTCTGATGAGTTAAAAGCTAAACCAATTGAAATTGAAGACATGAATGAAATTGCTTACAGTTCTATAATTTTGCATCTATCTAATAACATTGTGAGACAAGTTGATAGTGCTAAAATTGCTAGAACTTTGTGGATTGCTTTAGATGCCCTATTCTTAACTAAAACTTTACCTAACAAAATATACCTGTTGGAGAAGTTGTTTAGTTTTAAGATGGACCCGGAGAAGGATGTCGAGGGGAATTTGAGTGACTTTAGCATAATTGTTAAGAGTCTAGCTCATAATGATAAAATATTTGATGATGAAGATTTAGCTGTCATATTGCTAAACTCTTTGCCCGAATCTTACAGAGAAATGAAAAATGCCATAAAGTATGGTAGGGACACTCTCACTCAAACTATTGTTTCTGATGCTTTAAAATCAAGAGAACTTGAATTAAAAAGAGAGAACAGAATTCATTCTCGTGAAGAGAGTCTATTTGTTAGGGGAAGATCTGAAAAGAAAGAATTCAACTTCCATAACAAGAAGGGGAGAAGAAAATCTAAAATGAGATCCAAATCTAAAGATAAAAGCGGTAAGAAATGTTATCACTGTGGAAAGTTAGGACATTTCAAGAAAGACTGCTTTGATTGAAAAAGGAAACAAAAAGACCCGAACAATTCTGATGTTGATAATGCTGCTATTGCTACTGAATTTAATAGTTTGCATGTCATGAATGTGTCTGAAGAAGAATTTGACAAAAATTGGATTCTTGACACAGGGTGCACTTTCCATATGTGCCCTGATAAGTCTTGATTTTATAACTATAGGGAGACTGAACCTAGGAAGGTCTACATGGGAGACAATAATTCTCAAAATGTGATTGGAGTTGGTGACATAGCCATCAGGATGTACAATGGGGCCGGGCTCTCTTGTAGTTATGAAAGGGCCTAAGAGGAATGGGTTGTACTATCTTGAGGGTAGAACTGAAATACCATTTGATTCTAGCCTTCTTGCTGTGAGTAAAGACAAAACTGAACTTTGGCATAACAGAATGGGTCACATTGGGTTTAAAGGTCTAAAATCTTTAAGTAATCAGAAATTACTTGGAAAAGATGACATTGAAACTATGGAATTCTGTGAAACTTGTGTTTTGGGTAAGTCTCATAAGGTTAGCTTTGAAGCTAGCTCTCATAGGACCAGCAGACCATTGGACTATGTCCATGCTGATCTATGGGGCCCGGAGAAGCACTCCACATTTGGTGGGAGCAAGTACTTTTTGTCCTTAGTGGATGATTACTCAAGAAAGGTTTGGATTTATCCTTTGAAGGCTAAGTCGGAAACTTTTGGAAAATTCAGGATTTGGTTAAAGTCTGTTGAGAATCAGTTAGACAAGAAATTTAAAACGTTAAGAACTGATAATGGGTTTGAATTCTGTAATAGCGAATTTGACAACTTCTGCAAGCAGAAAGGTATAACAAGACACAGAACTGTTAAATACACACCTGAACAAAATGGGGTCGCTGAAAAAATGAACAGGACCATAATGAACAAAGTTAGGTGTATGTTGATTAGCTCTGGCCTTGCGAAAGGTTTTTGGGCTGAAGCTGCAAGTACTGCAGCTTATCTGATTAATAGGTCTCCGTCCAGCAGTATAGGGTTTAAGACCCCACAGGAGTTGTGGCCGGGAGAGCCTCCAAATCTGGAACACTTGAGGGTGTTTGGATGTGCTGCATATGCACATCAATCTGAAGGGAAACTTGAGCCCAGGGCTGTCAAGTGTGTGATGTTAGGGTATCCCGAGGGTGTGAAGGGCTATAGGTTATGGGTTTTAGGGGTCCAAGGCATTAAGATTATTAACAACAGGAATGTAGTCTTTAATGAATCTGAGATGCCATGTCTAAAACAGAAAATCGAAGAAGCTAACAAATCTGAAACTGAGAAGAGTATTCAGTCTGAGGTGAAGCTGACTAGGCTAAATTCACCTACACCTGGGAATGACGAAAATGACCCTATACATCATGAAAATGAAATTGAACCTGAACCTGAACATGAAGAGGTGACTGAACTTCAAGATAACATTGAACCAGTTGAAGTTGAACATTTTAATGATCAGCCACCTAATCAAGATTATCAGCTTACTAGGGATCGGGGGAGGAGGCAGATCAGGCCAAATCCTATATATGAATCCCTAAACTTGACTGATTTTGCCTTAGTTTCAGGTGAAGCCCTTGAACAGATAGAACCTGCTATTTATGAAGAAGCTGTTAATGGAAAATGTTTTGAAAATTGGCTAAAAGCTATGCAGGAAGAAATGGAATCTCTAATGGAGAATAAAACTTGGAAGTTAGTTAACAAACCTAAGGATCATAGGATAATTTAATGTAAGTGGATTTACAAATTGAAAGAAGGAAATAATCCTAGTGATCCTTCTAGGTATAAGGCCAGATTAGTGGCGAAAGGGTTCACTCAAAAGGGGGGGTTGATTACAATGAGATATTCTCTCCTGTGATAAAGTACAAAACAATCAGACTGGTTCTTGCATTGGTTGTTCAGTACAACTGGGAATTGGAACAACTAGATGTCAAGACTGCTTTCCTACATGGGGAATTGGAGGAAGATATTTACATGAGTCAGCCTCAAGGTTTTGAGGTGAAAGGTAAAACTAACTGTGTGTGCAAATTAGAAAGATCTCTGTATGGGCTTAAACAAAGCCCTAAACAGTGGTACATAAGGTTCGATACCTATGTACTGAAGATAGGTTTTAAAAGGAGTGAATATGATGCATGCCTGTACTATAATGATAGTAAGGAGGGCTGTGAGGTCTACTTGTTGCTGTATGTAGATGACATGCTTCTAGCAAGTTCAAGTAAGACTGAAGTCACTAAGATGAAGAACCTTTTAAAATCAGAATTTGATATGAAAGATTTGGAGAGTGCTAAGAAGATTTTGGGGATGGTTATAAAGAGAGATAGGGCTGAAAATAGACTAGTCATTTCCCAAGAAGTCTATCTAAACAAAGTCATAACCAAATTTGGTATGAATGGATCAAAATCTGTGAACGTTCCCTTAGCAGCTCATATGAATCTTTCTAGTGCACAATCTCGTAAGACTAAGGAGGAATTTAGAGAAATGAGGAACATACCCTACGCTAATGCTATAGGTTCCGTCATGTTCTCTATGATAACAATCAGGCCTGACTTAGCTTATGCTATAAGTTTTTTGAGCAGATTTATGTCAAACCCAGGAAAGCCTCATTGGGCAGGTTTGAAATGGTTGTTAAGGTACATTGTTGGTACATTAAATCTGGGTCTAGTGTATGAAAAGAGATTTGAAAAACTTACTCTAAAGGGGTATGTAGACTCTGATTTTGCTGGTGATAAGGATAGCAGAAAGTCTACCACAGCGTACTTTTTTAACTAGGCTGTTTATCATGAAAGAACTAAACATATTGAGGTGAAATATCATTTTATACGTGAGAAACTGTCTGAAGGTGAAGTTAATCTTGTTAAAATTCACACTGATAGGAATCCCTCTGATATGGGAACAAAAATTCTACCTGCAAGTAAATTTAGATTGTGCTTATCTTTATTACATATTGACACTGGTTAATTTTCTTGCAGGTGGTGGGCGATGATGATGAACAGTTCTTCCATGTGCAAATTCGCAACCAAGAGAGAGTGTTATGAGAACCAAGGTGAAGAATGTGAGAATATGGTTCTCTTAACCCACTTTATTCAGTTTTTTGTGAACCATTGGATGAAGATCAATGATTGAGATTTAATCTTGTGGGAGAAGCTTTGACCAATTTTTCACCTAACATATTACTTACCCCACGTTTTGTGTAAGAAGGCAGTGTCTTCGGTTGGGTGGGGGTTATTTCAAAAGCGGTGTGGCTCGACAGAACTCTCCTCCATTTTGTTGGTTCCTTAAGGTGGTCTCTTGGTTGGTGGTTTTTCAAGGGGTTCTTTGCCGGTTCTTTCTCTCTTTCTTAGGAAGGCAATTTGCATAGCATGGGACTATTCCTGAGCCTGTAAAATCTGCCATAAGAGGTGAAGAAGCTGCTGCAAGGAAGAAGAAAAAGCTGGACAGATTTCGGCCATATAAGGGGTTGTATTCTTCCGGTTTTATATTTTCTTGTTTTTGCCTTGAATCTTGTTTGTTGATTGATGTTTTGGTTGATTGAACTCCTAGGATCCCCAACAATTTTATTTTTATTATGATATTTCTTAGAAATTAATATATTTGATTTACTTGTTTTGTTATTCAACATTATAAATATTGAAGTTGCTCAGAATCTAAGTCACGTATAATGTGATATCACTATCTTTTCACACCCAAAAATAAACCTTAAAAAAGAATATTGCAAGTCAAGAATGCGAGAAAAATGACCAAATGACAGTTGCATGATGTTGAGGATGATTTGAAGCAAGGAGATATATCTAGCGAACCATACATGAAAATTATTTTATTCGAATTACAGAATAGAAGTCACCATTTGGATTGTTTTTGAATAAAGAAAATATTTTTGAACAATTTTGCCATTTCCTCGGTTCAAAATGACCATCTGCACAAAATTTACAAGTTTTGGTGCCATTTGGACCATTCATGCAATATAAGCAAAAGTTTGGGACCATGGAGCTTGCCGTGTGTATAGAAATTGCACACATAAAAGTCATACAGAACAGACAGGGGATGGGTGGGAGGGATTTTTTGGCATTTTTTTATCACAACATGGGTCCTATACAAGTGAGATTTTTTGACATAATTCAGTGGAACAGTTTTATATACAAATGGAATTATTCTTGGGACCATTTATGCCAAATTTTGACAGTTCTTGATAAGTAATAACATACATATTTTTGAGATGTATGGTTAATTTCACTAATAACAGCTGAGTTTTGCACTGAGTGTCACATTGAATACTAAACTTTAATTTGTTATAATTAATTATTGAACTTTACAAAATGTAGCACTCAATTCAATGATTCAATTTGACGTCGATTTAATCGTCAATCCTATGTTGTGCATATGACAAGTCGACGAACTTTTAGTCCATAGGATTTTAGGTAAAAAAATTGAATGCCAAACTTAATAGATGGTCTGACTGAAATATTTTGTAAAGATTAATAATATGAAATAACTTAAAGTTAAGCCGCTAAAGAGACATTAGTGCAAAGTGATTAACCCATTTTTAAGATAAAAATGTAGCGTGTTAAAAACCCAAAAGCGGCTTGAATTAAAATATTAAAACAATTAGGGGAGGTTTATGCAAATAATTGAACTCTTTATAGTATCACTCAGAAGTCAGAACCCCAATTTGGCTGTTCTGCCTACTCAGAATTAATTGTTCTAATGGTCACTAAACATAGGTCTATATCTTAGAGTGGTTATTGAAATTTAAAATGTTGAATTTTGATCACTGAATTTAGGTTCATATTTTCGATTGCTCATCGAAATTTAAAATGTCGAATTTTGACAACTGAAATTTAAAAAATGACATACATTACTCATTAACATAAATGTTGAATTTCAAAAAATATTGAGTTTACAGTGAGTAATGTGTAATATTTTTTAAAGTTCAGTTGTCAAAATTTGATATTTTAACTTTTAGTGAGCAATCGAAGACATGAAATTAAATTCAGTGATCAAAACTTGACGTTTTAAACTTCAATGATGGATTAAAGACATGGACATAACTTCAATGACCATTGTAACAATTAACTCATCTATTCATCTCATTATTTTTGCATCAAAAAAAGAAGAAAGGAAAAATCCCTAGTCACATCCAGACCCAAACCCAAATCCAAATCCGAAGCAGTGATGGCGGTGGAGGCAGCAATTCAACCGAGCAAGTTGAGGTGGGGGGAGTTGGAGGAAGACGATGGAGAGGATCTGGACTTTCTGCTGCCGCCGAAGCAGGTGATTGGTCCTGATGAGAACGGGATAAAGAAAGTGGTGGAGTATAAGTTCAACGAGGAGGGCAACAAGGTGAAGATCACCACCACCACCCGCATCCGCAAGCTCGCCAATGCCCGCCTCAGCAAGCGTGCCGTGGAACGACGCTCCTGGTCCAAGTTCGGCGATGCTGTCCATGAAGACGTCGGCAGCCGCCTTACTATGGTTTCCACTGAAGAGATCCTCCTTGAGCGTCCCCGCGCTCCAGGTAGATTTTATATTTGCTCATATGTATTCTTGTACGCGTCGCACGTGCTTTTTAGGATTAGATGTAAATTATGGTGTTTATATGTTTTGATGGAAAAGGGGTTTGAATTTAGGGCTTTATACATCTTAGGTGTGATTGAATCTGTATGATTTGCTTTCTGGTTATGGAACAAGATATGAGAATTTTAGATGTGAATTACATCTGAAATGGGTTTTATATTATTTGGAGCTTTATTCGTCTCAGGCGTGATTGAATTTGAATGATATTGTTTCTCGTTTTGTAATTATTTATGGAAATTTTAGAAGTGAATCTAAGGTGCTTTTGAAATGGGCTTCTGAAATTTAGAGCTTTATTCATCTTAGGTGTGATTGGGTTTGAATGATTTCGATTCTCGTTTTGAAATGAGTTATGTTCTTAGAGATGAATTTGAGGTACTTTTGTGGCAGACTGATGAGTGATGGGGTTTATAATGACTGTTGAAAATGGAGATAAAGATGTGGGACTCATGGGATTTATTTGAATTTTTTTATCAGAAATGTTGGAAAAAGGTACAAACATTATATGAAACAACGTTCCTCACATTTACTGCAATACACTGGTTTCAGTGAATTAATTGATGTTTTAATCTCAAACCCCAGGTGAACATGCTTTAGAGGTTGCTTACCATTAGCTGTGTTGGGCTTATTAACTATTGTTTATCTCCCACCCACGCCCCATGGTATCAACGTATAATTATCTCAAGGACAATTCTTTCCAAACAAGTGCCCTAGGGTCAGCAAATTTTCTATCTTCATGAAGGAACATGAAAATATCATTCGAGTTATTATGGCTTAACATTGCTATGCACTGTGGCATCTTGATGATAATCATACTTCTCGTGATGAAAATTTACCACTGCATGGTTTACTTTTTTATTTATTTTTTTATTTTTTTCCATATTGTGATATCGTTGTCTTTCATGCTTCTTTTTGTTTGATTATAAACTAATAACCTTCTTTGGTAATGTTAATGGTCTGTATCATTTGTTTTGTTTTCTGCAAAAGACTTATGATTCTTGAATGTTATGTTATCTTTGATTCATTGAATGTTAGTTTTACTTTAAAATATTGATCAGTTCTTGACAAAGTATTCCTTTCATCCTTGATTGGCTCTCTCATGATTTTAATTTTTTCTTGCATTTCTTTAATTTAATATCTTACGTGATTATATGCTGAATGTGATAATAATTGATGATAAATTTAGAGAATGGCAACTTGTCTGGTTGGGGAATACATTTTTTGTTTGCTTTAAAAGGTTCCGATTCACTAAAATAGGTTAAAATTTTGATAGGTGGATTAAAATTAACATAATTTGATGCTTTTGTAAAGGAATTGGTTCATTAGATATTTCACTGCATGTAGCGATGGTGAATTGGTGAAAAATGATTCATCTATTCAATTTTAAATTTTATAAGAATATGGCTTAGAGTTTGTTGTACATCTTTATTTCCAGGTGTCTGAGTTTATCTGTGCTTTGTTCTTCGCTCTTTTAGTTTACCCACACTTTGGAAGTCCGAGTTTATTGATTTTTTGCCTCTGGGAAATTTCTATTTAGATGCTCATTTGCTAATATAGGTATCTGTTGAAATGCGGAAGCGAAATTAACCAGAAATTAAAATTTTCTTTAATTCAATAAGCAAGATCGTCTAAATATTCATGTGTATGTTATAACAAAATTAAAGGATTTGAATCTTTTACCTGAATTCAATGATCAACCTTTGAATTAACTCCGGTCCGCGAACTTCCGGCTTCTTCAATTGCAAGAATCTTGGTGCTTCAAACCATCAAGCCTTCTGTGGTATTCTCCAATGCAAAGACTGTACCGGCGTGTGCCTAATTCTTTGAATTGGACAATTGGAAAGCAAAAAAATAAATATTTTCTCTCTCTAAATTTGAATTTTATGGAATTATGAATTCTGAGTGTTATTTTTCCGTCCATCTAATCTCTATTTATAGATAGAAAGATGATACAATTTAAGTATAATTATAATTCTACATTCAAACTAATTGCAAGAATCTTGGTGCTTCAAACCATCAAGCCTTCTGTGGTATTCTCCAATGCAAAGACTGTACCGGCGTGTGCCTAATTCTTTGAATTGGACAATTGGAAAGCAAAAAAATAAATATTTTCTCTCTCTAAATTTGAATTTTATGGAATTATGAATTCTGAGTGTTATTTTTCCGTCCATCTAATCTCTATTTATAGATAGAAAGATGATACAATTTAAGTATAATTATAATTCTACATTCAAACTAGAGTTCTAATTAAAACCCAAGTAGGAGTTTTAATTTAAGTCCAATTCCAATTAGTTTACATTTAATTACATGTGTAGTCCTAAAACTTCAATTACAATTATAATTAAGTTTACAACTTTTCTAGTAGTTACAACCAAGTACAAAACTTTATTGTAATTACAATTAAGTCCAAAATTATTACAATTGTCGTAATTAAGTTCCAATACTTATGGAGCTACTACAGGGACCTGATCGGCCATATATTATTCAATTATTAGTATTTATTTTTTCCACTAAAGGCAAAAGGCTGAACTCTTGGAATATATAAGATCACAGAAGCCAATAAATCTGTAATACTTTTCACTGACCTGCTCTATATGTATTTTATCCCCATTCATCCGATAATTAGATATGAGCATAAATGACCGTTTTGCCTTTCTAACTATTTTCACTAACTTAAGTTTTATTTTCTTTAACGGTCCTGTGAACTAATCACAGATGTCGAAGTTTAGACGTTGCTAAACACTGAGCTTAGATTTCAACCGTTCAACAGAAAATACTTAAGTAATCACTCTACCCATTTTTCAGGGTGACAATTCCCGACGCAAATTCATGTTCTCTACTCCACTCATTCTCAAGTTCCCAACTCATCGAAATATTTGACCAATCAAATTAAGCTCACCCATTAATAAATCAAAGAACCATTAAAATCACGAAAAGATATACATAATTCTATCAAGGGATTTCGATGAAAATATACAGCGGCAAGTAGAATTTAATTCTCCGCACGGTCATGCTATAGAATTAAATTCGACACACGGTCCGTTCAATACACTCCAAGTGTACTAGTGTCAATTTTAAATATTTCTATGATAAGAATAAATCATAAACTCGAATAGTGAATTGATCAACACCACAACCTTCCAGTATAAGGTGCCAACCCTTATACATAGATTGTGTACAAATTATTTATGATCACAAAATAAGTTGTGTCACACTGTACTTCTCAATGCAAGTACTCAACTCATATTATCACAAGTGATCACATGCACTACTTTACTTTCGCATGCTCAATAATAAATAAATGCAATGTATAAAGTAAAACGTAATTTTATTCAATATAAAAAATATTGTTATTTTTACATCAGCAAAACTATACTATATGGGTACACAATCCAACAACATCTTCAATGCTAAAAACCTTTTGTGTATCCTGAGGAAGAAACTTTATGTCCAGTTGGCTAATTGTTATAACCTTGTTGAATCTTGTTTATGAACTGGAAAGTTTGAAAAATTACATGGAATTATTAATTCTTTGTTTTGCTGTCCATGTGAAATTTGTATGTGTGGGTTTTTGACATGGTTTGTTATTATATATTGCTGACAGTTAAGCATGGTTGTTCTAGTGTTTATCTTTAATTGGGTGCTAGATTTTGTGATTGGGTCTTGCAAAAATATGCAGAAATTTCAAGTTTTTCTTCTTGTTTTTTGTTTGCGTTGCAATTTTTTACTTGAACTTGCTTACTGATGAATGGTTAGGTACCAAACAAGAGGAGAATAAGGTTGCTGGTGATCCTTTAGCTCAAATGGGGAAAGGAGGAGCTGTTCTCATGGTTTGTAGGGCCTGTGGTAAGAAAGGTGATCACTGGACATCAAAGTGCCCATACAAGGATCTTGCTCAACCAAGTGAGAGCTTCACTGATAGGCCACCTTCGTCAGAAACTACTGCTGCTGCAACTGGTGCTACAAAGGGAGCATATGTTCCTCCAAGTATGAGAGGTGGTGGTGCTGAGAGGGTTGTTGGAACTGACATGAGACGAAGGAATGAAGAAAACTCTGTTAGGGTCACCAATCTTTCAGAAGACACGCGGGAGTCTGATTTGCATGAGTTATTCCGCCCGTTCGGTAATGTCAGTCGAGTTTATGTTGCCGTTGATCAGAAGACTGGCATGAGCAGAGGTTTCGGTTTCGTCAACTTTGTGAACAGGGAAGATGCTGAAAGGGCTATTAACAAACTTAATGGGTATGGTTACGACAATCTTATACTTAGAGTTGAATGGGCGGCTCCTAGGTCAAACTAGTTCTCTCCTTAAAATCGTCGTGTTGCTGTATTCGCCCTAAACAAACGTCAGTTCATGTTATTGTAGCTTTGTTTACATTTGATAGAAATACTGCTTATGCTTTTCCAATGTCGCGAGGATATTTTATGTATGAAAGTTGCCATGCCTTGCGTTGGCACTGGTTATGGTTTGCTGGGATTAGTTTATTTGTGTTTTCTATCCGATCCATGGATGGCCATCGCCCATCAGTAACAAAGTCCAGTGGCCATTATTTGATTGATTTTGCTGACGTCTGCTGAACTCTGCACTTAGCGTCGCCGTGTTTTCTGAACTTTAATTTGTTTCAGACTCTTTACTGAATTTATTCAATCTAATGTTTACTTTTTAATTGAAAATTCTACGTGTTTGTATGCCAAATCATGCAATTGTCAGGATTAGTATTACCGCTAGACACGCTCATCGTAGAATTGAAACAGGACACAGATCTGTGTTGATAATTTGAATGAAATATTTTGTAAAGTTAGTTTGGAAAAATAAAAAAAATGTGCTACAAAATTAAAAGATTTGAAATCAAATGCAACAAAAGGATAACTGAAGAAAATGGAAACTTGTTGATGCTTACGAAAGATAAATTTGCTCTCTATCGAACACCCAACTTAAGACAAAAGTGACAATATACCCATGTATGTCTGTCTAAAAAATATTTGCAATCCTATTTCAGAATTCATTGACCATTTGATCTTTTGAGTATAAGTCTGTACCGGCTCCCTCATTTGATCAGGGCACTATTTCATCTTCTAAGCAACTTCGAAGCTTTATCTCGGTAGTATTTGTGCCTGTTATATGCATAACGTCGCAACATTCTCTTCTACTTCCAATCTGAGAAAGAAAGAAAAAGACGCGTTATAAACAACTAGTTAATTGGTTGTCTAATCTTATGTAGTAGAGAGACTCACTGGATCATGTTTCCATGAAGGGGAGAGAACATATATTTTGGAGACATTATTAGCAGAGTGATTTCCCATCGAGGAGCAAGGCGGCCTTCTCCTAATATAGCTTGTAACGAAATAATCCCGACTTTTATTTGCCACAGAATCGAAGAAAAATATATTTGGAGCTTCACAAGGATTTCTGGAGGGAATTCTGGTATTGAAAAGGAATAAAGGCCAAACAGATTTGCTCCAAGGCGTAAACGTCTGGAGCGGTCTCTGGAGCATGCTTGGAAGGAAGATGGATTCATAAAGTTGAACAGAATAGCCCCACGATATGGAGAAGCTCCAATTTTTGGGTTTGTGATAGCATATGCTTTGCTGTAGTAGCCTCGACTCGTCTGTTTTCGCAGCTTCCATTAGATGACTCAGCGATTTGTACTGGTTCATGTAAGGAAATATTGGATTGATGTAATCGAGATGGTGGAGGGATACAAGAGGAGACTGTGGATGTGCTGATAGTAGACCTGATATGTCACCATGTACATCAACCTGAAAAGGGAGAAATGAATGTAATTTAGCAAAAAGAAATAAGGACACAAGTTTTTTAGAGGTTCGCCTCAATTTGAGACAGTTTTTTTTCACCATTGCAATAATTCACAACTGTGATGAAAAGAAGTTTAAATAGAAAATTGTATACCTATCTTCTCGAATCTCTCATTTCCTCTTTTATGATGGTAATCCAAAAGCCTAATATTGGCTCCATATTTATAAAATAAATTATGGCAAAATCAAAATTTATAATGATACAAATTCCTTAGACGAAATTTATGAGGACGCATTACTATCCTCAAAGAAATTTGGTTTGTGGCCTTCCTGCCTCCCAACGACCTCATTCCAAAGGTCGATCAGCATACTGACTCCTCGGAGCAGCAACCCAGCAATAATTAGGCTTCACAACTTAATAGTAAATTTATCGAATACAAGAACTCTCCATATCGACATAAATTTACAGGTTTAGTTCTGCAAAGTGAAATGCTACATACGAATATGATGGTGGCCTTAAAAAAAGTGTGTGGTTGATTGGAGGATGCATACAGGTTATTTGGGGAGGGGGCTAGGTTGCACCTTGCACGGAATGGGAAACGAAATGAAATGCGACAAAACACGACACGAACTTGTTTCTGGAAAAGTAGGATATGAAACACTATTTAGCATTCAGATTGAGACTTTTTACCTGATGGAAACCTTTTTCAGGAGTGAGAGAGACACCCAAATCAGCCACACAGGATTGCAAAATGTGGTCACTTCCATATAGAGTTGGATATCTCTTTATACAGATATCCAAATTATTCACCAATGCCTCAGCAAGAGGAAAACTCAAAGCATAGCCAGCCCCACCGAAAGCCATATTAAATGAGTGATAAACATTTGATGCATGGCTTTCTGAATTCATTCCAATGTAAACGTACTTGTTGTGATCATATCTTGCAAGAACATCTGCCAAATTGTTGATGAAAAAAATTGTGTCATCATCTGCCAAAACGTACCACCTTACACCTTTGTTTTCTGCCTTAAATGTCTCTAAGATAATGTGTGTCATTCTAATGGCCTGTGGGATTGGGTGCTTATCATAATTTTTGTATCTAGAAGTATCCTGATAAATACGAAAGGGAGGCGAAGAAGGTGGCCATGGAAGAAACTTTCTTGGAAATATATCCATGAAAATGTAGCCTCGAGTTATATTCGGGCGCCACCATGTTTCAACATACCATCTTCTGTTCCTCCACGTCTTGGCTGAGCCTGCTATACCGAAAACTACATGGCTAAGATTGGTGGGAATGGAAGGAGAATCAGAAAATTTTGGATCTTTCGGCCTCGACATAGTAAAAATAGTGGATGAGTAGCAACATGGATGGTCGGACAAGATATAGAAAACATAAAGGACGAATCCAGAAATTGCAAGTGACTTGCACAAATTTATTGATACATTAGACAAATTGGAGAATTTTTGTTGAATAAAATTGAATTTTGGAACAATGATGATAGACATTGAGAAGAATGAAAATGCAAGACGAAAGAAAATAGAACAGAAGCAATCTGTTTACAGAAGAAAGAAGAATCTCGCAGGCTATGTTTTCTACCTCTAACAAATTACCAATATGTTGCTTTTCGTGTGTTGCTGATAATTCATGTGATGTGCCATGGAGCATTTGCCCTTCTAAATTGCTATTCATGCTGAAGGAAGAGACTATTGCAATTTACATGCCACCAAGGTTTCGGCCTTTTTTGCTATTTATAATTTTTGCTAACGGTTAGATAGTGTTAGGGGTGTTACATGGGGCTTGGCTCACACAATATTTCTCTTTTGTTGAAATTACATATTTTACTCGTTATGGCAAAACATCTCAACCGCGAGTTGGCGTGCTCATGAGCTAGCTGATGAGTGGCTTGCACGGAAAAATTGATGCTCAACTCACTAGTGGGGCGAGCCGAGCCATGGCCGCTTGCCCTACTTAACAACCTTTGATAGTATAGAAAATTAGATTTCTTTATCAAGGGTTGATTATTCCTTTTTGTTATTTAAGTAGGGTGACTATATTAACTCTACATTTTATTACAAGTGCACTGCATTTTATTTTTATTAAAAAATCTTAATTTTTTACATATCATCATATTTATGTTTGCGAACCTTTTCTTTACATTCTTACCTTAAACCTTCTATTAATTAGCACATATTGTCCTTGATGGAAAATTCGGTTCAAAAGATGTAAAAAGACTTATTTGTCTATCATATTTTTAATGAGTAAAAATGTAACTATTACAAAAGTGTAATTAAATTTTTTCTTCTTTAAAAAAGAAAAAAAGAAAAAAAACACACTTATAGAATATTTTTCGACAATCATCATTGGCGACAATATGTGCTAATTATTGTTAATAAAAAAAGTGGGAGACTCAAGTTTGACAATATATTAAGGTTAAAAACCTATTTGGTTTAGATTATCTAAGTCAAAGTCAAGCAATTAATATTAACCACATCTTTCATAGGTCCTACAACTTTTTAACTATATATAATGTTATTTGCAGTCGCTCTCTGTCATAGTCGTCCTACGTGACATACATGTAGCGATTAGTGATTTGATGCATAAGACAATAAAAAACTACCACATTAATATATCAAATCATTAACTGTCATATGTATGCCACATAAGACGATTATGGTAGTGAGCGACTGCAATAACATTACTCTTTCAAAAACTTTATCACAATCTACTAAAAAATCTAATTTTAATTCTCACCAAACATTTTCTTAGAATCTTTAATAAAATTAAAATGTGGTGCGAAGTATATATTTTCACTTTATATTCCCATCAATGTAGCCATTTTGGAACTGGAAATCAAACATATAATGGAATATAAAGTTTCAGAAATTGTTTACAAATTTTCAGTCAAGAACTTGAGCTCAAAATTAGCCTACATGCTCCAAACTCCAATGATCTAGTACCTAACCCAGGCCCATTTCTGCATAGCACAAAGTAGGCAAAGAGAATGTGCCACTCTATTTATTGTGGAGCTATATCGAGGACCTGATTTGATCTATATAATTCAATAAAAATATTGTCCTATCGATCATGTACTGTCTAGTCTAATTATTAATCTCTGTTCATTCTTTTAAAGGCGAAAGAGTACTTTACCCTCAAATTATATAAGATCACATAAGCTTATGTTATTTCATAATTGTATCATTTGACCTATTAGCTTATATCTTATCCTAATTATATATTCGATTAAAAGACTTGGGCTGAAATGGTCATTTTGTCGTTCTCGTTGGATAGATTAGGTCTAGGCTCCCAACCTTTCACGTAGTGACCATATATGGGACCCCAACCTTCAAAATAAAATTTTGGGTCTCCAACCTATTTGAATATTTATATTGGGCACCATGCAAAGAAAATTATCAAATTTGACATTAAAATCGCATGCCACTTTCAGTTGAATTAGAAATGAATGTTAAGTGGTTTAAAAATTATGTCCTATAATAGGTTGGAAATTAGAAACCTTACTTTTGAAGGTTTGGACTCATAACCACACTGCATGAAAAGTTGAGGAGTCCTAACGTAAATTAAGCTTCTATTATTTAATTTTTTTATGGTTACATTTTCTTCAATGATTTCTCTAGACCAATAACATACATGATTTAGAAAATGCTAAATACTGACTCAAATTTCAATTGTTCAACAGAAAATCCTTACGATGATTTGTCCATTAACATGAATATGTGTCCATTAATATATCAAGGAATTTGACTACATCAATTGATGTTACTTAATCATTTGTTAATTCATTACTGAGTAAGCAATTAAATACCTTTGACCACTTTGGAACTTTGTAAATGAGGCTCTTGCTAGGTGAAGCATAGTAAGACATGATTTATATTTTAATTAAAAATAAAATAAAATAAAGTTCATGATCAATGAACAAGGATTGTCTTATTTATTTATACAACAGGATAATATAATTACCGATAGAAATAGATCTATCCTTTAGGGCGCCATTCTAATAATCTCCCATGTCCTAAGCTAGACATGAAATTTTCCTCATCTCTGGTCTTTCCAAGTGATCTTCAAAATGAGTATCTCGCATGCTTTGATTGAGGATCTACAAGATTCATTGGAGATGTCGTCTGTTTAAACATTTTAATTTGGGTAAAGACGCTGTACAGTAATTGTACAGTCCCCTCACATAAGGGGGCCCCACGTTGAGGCGGGGTCCGTGAGGGAGCTGTAAGTCTTGCTATACACAAGAGTATACAGCAAGCACGGCCCTTTTGATTTTGTGTAGAGAGAGGTAGAGTGGAGAAATATTTCTTGATTGTGGCTGTGATTACTTTTCATGAGTAAGCATGACAAACCATTATACTAAAACATATTGCCACAAACTTTGGATGTTATACAAAACGGAATAAAATCCAAGACTCTGAGGGTAAAAATTGTATTACAATATTTTCCAAATTGAAAAGAGAGAGTTTCTGACACTACATTCAAGCCACTATTTCATCCTTCAAGCAGTTCCTAAGTTTGATTGCCATAGAATCCATTCCCATTACTTGTACAGTGTCACAGCACTCTCTTCTGCTTCCAGGCTGTGGAAAAAACAATGAGAAACATAAAAAGATGTATATGAATGGGTTTATAGTTGATGGAGGTAAACATAACTAAAGAAGAAAAATTATCAAACAGCTTAAAATTCACTCACCCCTCCATGTTTTTTCATCGGTGAAAGGACTCGGAATTTTGTAATGTTGTATGTTGAACAAGTGCTACTTGAGACACTCGGTGGTAGACTACGAGGAGGAGATTTTGCGACGTAAGTTGTAACGATTTGGTTGTTCATTTTAGTTTCGTCAATCGAAGCAAAGAAGAGAAAGTGAGGAACTTCACAAGGGTCGCTTCTAGGGACACGAGTGTTAAACATATAAGGCGGTGTTGCCCCCTTCTTCCATGGAACAAAAGTTTCGAGGGGTCTATAAAGAACGCTTGGAGCGAAAATTTCGTGGTAGATTTGGACTGAGTATCCCCATGACACAGAGAAAGTCCAGTTGTTTTGTTTGTAGTAGCATACGCTTTGTTGTAATAATCTCGACTGATCAACTCTCGCGGCTTTCATCAGATGATTTACTGATTCAAAACGATTCATTGAGGGAAAGATGGGATCTACGACATCAAGGTGGTGTAGAGAAAGGAATGGAGATTGAGGGTGAGCCGATAAAAAACCCGAGATGTCACGACGTAGATCAATCTGCATTCAAAAAGAAAAACAATGTACTCAATTTATACGTGAGAACACATAGGTTATATTGTACATAAAGTCCTCTTTAACATTTTAAACTTTAAGATGAAGTAGTTCAAAATGGTACCAGAGCAGACAAAGGTCCTGAAAAGTCTTGCAGCCATGCATTTAAAAAAATTGTGCAAGTGTCTGGAAGAGATGGACTATGCCTACACGTGAGGATGCGTATCAAGGCAAGATTTAACTTGTATACGTGCTTAAACTATTACATTAATAGTTCAAATATTGAAAAAGCATTTTTATGAAAGCCAAACTTGGTGTACCACTGGAGTAAAGCAAAGACGAGGGAGCTGATAAAGGTGAAATAGTGCGAAAATCTCGAGTTGCGGTTACTATACTGTAAAGGAGCTTTGAGAGTCAAAGGTTGTTTCTTATTACGTAAATGTAGAAATGATAACATATACCTGATGAAACCCTTTTTCTTGAGTTAGGGAGACACCCAAATCAGCTATGCATGATTGTAGTATATGGTCACTACCAAAAACATTTGGATGTCTCTTAATGCACAAATCCATGTTTTTTGCCACTGCCTTTGCCAAAGGATAACTCAGAGCATATCCAGCTCCACCAAATGCCATTCCAAATGAATTGATATCATTCGATGAAATAGATTCCGAGTTCATCCCAATGTAAAAGTATTTCCGATGATCATACCTCGATAAAACCTCCAACAAGTTATCTATAAGCAAAACTGTATCATCATCAGCCATGACATACCACCTTACACCATCATTTTCCGCTTTAAAGATCTGCTCAATCACGCGTACCATTCTGATAGCGAATGGCATCTTATGATTGTTGTACGCTTTGTATTTCGAGTCATCTTCATAAAGTCGAAAGGGGGGAGAAGTTGAAGGCCACGGTAAATGCTCGATAGGAGGTCTCTCTAGAAATAGGAATCCCCGTGTATTATTCGGTCTCCACCAGGCTTCAATGTACCATCGTCTATTGCCCCATAAATTCGAGGATCCGGCAATTCCAAAAACAAGATGATCAATACTTGTAGGAGAGTTATTTGCACTAAAATTAGGTCTCCTCAATTTGTATAGATCAAATTTGGTGTTCAATAGCTTAGAAGATTGGCAGCAGGGAGAGCTAGACAACAATGTATAAATCAAATACACAGTTATTACTGAAATCCCAGAAATAACTAGTGATTTCCATAGCTCTCTGCTAAATTTGCTGGAAAAACATGAAATTTTTCGTTTGATGATAAGAAATATCTTTGAACAGTATTTTTCCATGGTATAGAGGTTAAAGAGATGGAAGCAATGTGCTGCAAGTAACAGCTTAAATTACTGCTTCGTATGCCCTTAGTGTTCCTGATTCACGTGAGATTCAGGTTCTTGAGCATACATAGAATTCGCAAGTCAGGCTTGGAGGAATAGTTTCCATTGCTACCACATGAATAGGACTTTCTGTATTTTGTTGGCCCAATTATCATGTGAATTGCCCCATGAAGAGTATGCCTAATTCAAGTTAGCATTAAATAATAGAGAAGTTAACATTGCGAGATTGGATCAGGCGTGACGAAAATCGACAATGTGGAAGTTGAAAGTGAACATGGCTTTCAAGATAAAATTAGGGAATTACTACGTGGTTTGACGATTTTTTGCCTTAATTTGAATTCTCATGAAAGTACATGCAATTTTAACATGTACATTGTCAGTTCCTATCACGTGAGGAACCAATTCCACAATTTTAAATAAGTTGAGTAGTCCAGATTTTATTTTTGAAGGTTAGGAAGTCATTCTATTCTAACGAAATTTTTCTTAGATATTACATACTACTTAAAAGGTCTATAAAATTCTGAGCTCAAGCTATTTTTAGATGAGCTTCGGCCTGGGCTCAGCTCAAATTTAGGCCTCGTGGGCGAGTCTAGCTCAGATAACTAGGCCCTTAGGCTCAACGAGCTTGCTCAGAGGAGCCTACGGGCCAACGGATAAGCCTGAAAAATTACTTCTAGATGCAAAATTGCGACCCAAGGGATCAATTTGAATTTTTAGCATTGCGAAATTTCCAACGACCAATCTAGGGTGGGACAAAACTCCCAAACTGAATCGCACTGAACCGAACCTGAATCTAACTGAACCAAATTAAGTAGTTCTTTTTTAGTTAAATATTCAAACGAGTATCTGAATCGCGAACTGACATATTTGGTCTAGTTCTCAGTTCTAGATCAAGAATCGAATAATCAAAAAAGAATCAAATCTCTCTAATTTTTTTTTATCTTAAATAAGCCAAATTATTTTTAAAAAATAAATAAATTTACTAACTAATTGTCCCAAACCCAAAATATGATTTTTCTATTTCTAATTTCCAACCAAACCCGAGGTAATCAAATTGACCTAAGTTTTATCCAAATCTCTTATTCTATCATTTTTGTCTTCCTGGAGAAATCGAATTGAAAGCTCGACTGCACCTCTTTTTATTATTGTGAACTCGCTATCTTTTTATTCTTGTGATTTTAACAGTTGAATCTTTAAAAAACGTAACAAAGAAAAACGCACAAGATATTACGGGATTAAACTGCATTATTCTGTTAGAATTAAGATTGAACATGTCATAATTAATTTAATGTGCGTTGTTGTAAATATTAAAAAATTAATTATTGCATGAAATTTGAGAATCGAATGGAACCGAGTCCAAACGATTTTATAATTAAATTTAGACTGGACGATTCCACTTACTAAACACTCGAAATTTGGATCCCATTTGATTCTAAAAAAAATCGGACAGTGTTCAGCGCTAGACCAATCCAATCTCATATTCTTTACATTTTCAGACATACTCTTGATTCTTCAGTCTCTTATCTCCATCAGGATCTCTCATTACTTAAATTATAATTTGGAATGAATTAATCTAATGCTCAATTAGACCAGTTTCTCGGTAATTCGAGTAGTCAAGAATATTCCTCAGTGTTGGCAACGCATGACTTGAGAACAGATTGGCGACAAAATCTTCAACCAGTAGATTGTTGTTGTTGCGAATTTACTTATACATGCACACAGCAAAAACTTAAAAATATTTCGATTCCCACCGAGAATCCCTTTGTGTTTAGATAGAAATCGTGATAAAAATTGTACATTTGAAGAACTCTGCAAACCTTTTGCTTTTCTTTTTCTTCTTGCAATATTGATTCGTCATCCACAGCTGTCCAATTGTCCAGCCTCCAACGATGATCCACACAGAAAACAAGATTGTAGCTACCAAAGTTTTCTCCTCTTTTGCTAACAAGAATAATTATGAGAAAAAAAAACATATGAATTGAAAACCCTAACCATTATTTATATAAGCCCAAATGGGTCTGACCTGGTCCGATTTAATATTTAATTAATCCATTTAATTAAATTCGATCCGTGAATGAATTAATTCGAGCCTATAAATAACCAACCAAATTAATTAATTTATCCAACGATTGCTAAATTAATTAATTGAC
>NC_036240.1:9054108-9058750 GCF_002742605.1 Olea europaea var. sylvestris | reverse complement strand
TTCATAGGATTCTTGACGTACCCGAACGATGTCGTATTAGCGGCCCTTTGCAGAGCAACATCCAACACCACTAAAGTATGACTGTCCTCATATAAGGTACCATGATAACCTTAAGTCAAAGGACCAATTTCATTACCGAACGTTTTGAGATTAATTACTGACACTCAGATAGTTATCCATGTGGAATCTCTCGGCGGGTCTCCAATGTTTTGTTCTATAACAAAACATCCACGTGTTCATTTAAGTGTCACCACACTTTAACTTATGAGATCAGCTACTTACTTCACAAGTAAGAAATGTCACACGTGATGGTCTATCCGTAATAACGATATCCGTATCATGTTATTATTTACGACCACGGATGATTTAAGATTCAATCAAGATGTAATTTGTATCTCACAATCACAACTCTTTGTGATTAACAAATTCAAAGATTTGAATCTCGGACTCTATTATTTATTTAATTGTCTATTAATTAAATAATAGATCTGCCATTAAATTGAATTAATTATATATCAAAAGTATTTATGTCCAAAATTGATTGGACCTAGGGCATAATACTTACAGTTGTGGACACATGACAATTGATTTTATTAAATCTAATCGCAGAACCTTTTGACTAACGTTTTGTGGACGAAGAGTTTTTGTCTCACTCACTAGTCAAAATGTTCTATAAAATTTCATTGGGAGAATCTCAACTGAATTTCAAGCAATAAGAAGAAGAACTCCTGCGTTGATGGTAGAGATAAAAGCATCTGGAGCACTACGCAAAGAAGTGGTAGAAAGAATATGCTGAGGGAAAGAAATCCAAGAACAATGATGTAATGAGTGAAGTTCAACCTGAGAATGAACTTACTCAAAATCACTACCAACTTAATAATCACAGCTTAAAGAGTTAAGTTCTCGGCCCAATTGCTGAATTAATCACATAAATTGAGAATGTGTGAAGATAGAGTTAGAGGAGGAAGAAGAAGAAGATACTAGAAGTAGAAGAATTAAGAGAGAGAATTGATTGATAGAAACGATTTTGCATCAACAACATAGACCCATTTCTCCTCTGTTCCGTGCATATGTAAGATGAAAATACAAAATGAATGGAAATCGTATTCCCTTTACAAAAAATGCAATAAGTAAAAGACACTTCTGTGGACCCCACTTCTGAAAGCTAGTTACGGTTGGTTCTTTGCCTTCTTTCCCCCCAATTCTTCCATTGTGTTGACACTACTGTACGACGAAATCTCGTGTATTAAAATATAGAAATCGTTACAAATTGTATTTTGATAAATACAAGTGATGTTGACCTTCTTGTAATTGCAAAATCTTCTGATTAATGATCTGAATATTTGAAGACAAGGGACCACGTGACTTGAATTCTGGTCTTCAATAATTTGTTGAAAATTTGATTTGTCGAGATTTGACTTGTTTGGAATTTGAATCTTGAGGCTTGGACTTGGACTTGAATTTGATTTGATTTGAAGAAGATTTTGATCTTCTTGGATTAGGCGCGAACCTATTTGATTCGAAGAAGATTTTAATCTTCTTGGGGTTCACCGAGTTTAGGCTTGACAGAATTTTTTCCCGTCTTTCAGCCTTGGGATTTTTTCAGCACTTCGTGACGTTTTCTATTTTCTTTCTTGCTTGCTTTCTGTGTCCCTGTCTTATGGACCATTGGTCCTATTTATAGGGGAGAATTCGCGTTAATTTTAGTAATTACTCAATTACATCTAATTAAAAGAGATAATTAAGTAATTATGATTTTATTTATTTGTTTGTTTATTTATTTAAAATGTGATGTGGGCATTTGGATTTATGAACCTTAGTAAATTTTAATTTAATTGGGCTAATGATTTAAATCGATCAAATCCATTTTATTTTATTTTATTTTTATGTCTACAACTACATCCTCATGACAACCCCCTTCCTTAAATGAACCTTGTCCCCAAGGTTTAAAATTAGAGTATTTCTTCTGTATGTCATTTGAATCTTCCCAAGTTGCCTCTTCTGTGGTCTGCCCCTTCCATTTGATTAGCCATTGAGCTCCGACACAATTTTCCTTTTTGTAAATTCTAGTTTGAATCACTTCCTCTGGTTGTTCCACATCCTTCTCTTCAGCTGATAATTGTTCTACAACCACTTCTTTACTTCCTATCTTCCGTTTAAATAATGATACATGAAACACCAGGTGAATTTTTGCTTGTCTGGGAAGTGCAAGGCGATATGGTACACTTCCAATCTTCTTTTCAATCTGATAAGGGCCATAGTACCTAGGACTGAGCTTCTGATTAATTTTCTTAGCAAGAGTCTACTGTTGATATGGATGTAACTTTAAATATACCTAGTCACCTTCTCTTGATAGCTGAATGAAAAGTGGTATTGTACCACCACTCAGCTAAAGATACCTATTTAGCCCATGCTTTAGGTCTGTAGTGTGTCATGCACCTAAGATACAACTCCAAAAACTGATTCAACCTCTCAGTTTGGCCATCTGTCTGTGGGTGGTACGCTGAACTAGCTGCAAATTAGTCCCCTGAGTTTAAATAGCTCCTGCCAAAAGATGCTAGTAAAAATCTTGTCCCAATCAGAGAAAATACTTTGAGGCATGCCATGGAGTTTATAAATATGATCCAGGAATATTTGTGCCACCTTCTTTGCTGTAAAAGGATGAGAAAGATTGAGAAAGTGGCCATACTTGGTAAATTTGTGTACAACCACTAAGATGACATCCTTTCCCTCAAATTTTGGCAGCCCCCAATGAAGTCCATGGATATATGACTCCGCGAATGTTGAGGTTCAGGCAGAGGCTGTAGCAAGCTTGGATATGGTAAGCGTTCGTCCTTACATTTCTGGCAAATTTCACATTGTAACACCTCCCTTTTGATTTCTTGCGCCATGCCTGCCCAGTAAAAGTGTTGTTTAACTCTAAATATGTTGGACTGTATTCCAGAATGCCCCCTATTTGGGAGTCATGTATAGCTTGAATCAAATTTTTCCTGATATTTTTCCCACTGCCAATATACAACTTATTTTTGTACTTAATCAACATATTTTTATACTGATATTCAGGTTCTGCAACTAGATCCAAAAGCAAGGCTTGGATCTTCTTTTCAGCAAAAACATCTCCCTCATAACAAGAAATCACCTCATGTATCCACGCTGGTATTAACTGGGTAATGGCAGCACACTTCCCATCATTTTCTATCCTCCTAGAGAGCGCATCCGCTACCACATTCTCAATCCCTTTTTTGTACTGGATTTGATAATCTAAACCCATCAATTTAGTTAGCCACTTTTGCTGTAATGGAGTAGTTATCCTCTGTTCAAGTAAGAACTTTAAGGATTGATGGTTGGTTTTGATGATGAAGTGGTGACCTTCCAAGTAATGTCTCCATTTCACCACTACAATAACTAAGGCCAAGAGTTCTTTCTCATATATTGACATTCCCAAGCTCCTTAGTCCAATAGCTTTACCAATGTAAGCCAAAGGTTTCCTATCCTGCATTAATATTGCCCCAATGCTTTCATAACAAGAATCTATTTCCACAATAAAAGGTTGCTCAAAGTTGGGTGAGGTTAGCACTGGAGTGGAACTCATGGCTAGCTTAAGATTATTAAAGGCTGCCTCTACTGTATCTGACCATAGAAAATTATCTTTCTTTAGCAAATCAGTGAGAGGCTTGGCTAATGTCCCATAGCCTTTCACGAATTTTCTATAGTAGCCAATCAAGCCCAGAAATCCCCTTAGTTGTTTGATATTAGTTGGCACAGGCCAAGACTGCATTGCCTCTACTTTCTTAGGATCTACTAATACCCCTTGCTGATCAATCACATGGCCGAGGTATTCCACCTTCTTTTTCCCAAAAGTACACATTCACTTAACTTGGCATACAACTCATATTTCCTGAGTAACTGCAGTAAATCCTTAGATGTTCACAATGACTGGGCATATCCACACTATATATTATTATATCATCAAAAAAAACTAGCACATATCTTCTCAACTGCTCTTTAAATACCTCATTCATCAGACATTGGAAGGTGGCAGGAGCATTGGTCAACCCAAAAGGCATGACCTTAAATTCATATAGTTGTTGATGAGTTTTGAAAGATGTCTTATAAACATCTTCTGGCCTAACCCTTATCTGATGGTATCCCGCTCTATGATCAATCTTAGAAAAATATTTAGCTCCATAGAGTTCATCAATCAAGGGTATAGGGTATTTATCCTTCACAATTAGGTTATTAAACTGCCTGTAGTTAACACAAAACCTCCAGGTTTCATCCTTTTTCTTTACCAGCAGCGGAGGAGAAGCAAAAGAGCTGTTACTAGGTTGAATACTTCCTGACTCTAACATCTCTTTAACCAATCTTTCCACCTCAATTTTTTGGATAAAGAGACATTTGTATGGCCTGAGTTTGAAGGGCTGAGCCCCTTCTTTTAGGTTTATATGATGATCATGGCTTCTGATTGGAGGTAGCCCCTTAGGTTCTGCAAACGCATCTTTGAAGTCAGTTAAAATTGGCTTGAGTTCTTCTGGTGTTTCTGTTGAATCTGTCTCTGCATTGATATATACTTGCCCCATGATTCCGTAGTCTTGCTTGTCAAACCATCTCTCTAGTTGCTCCCCACTGATCATTTCCATTT
>NC_036240.1:9040434-9051922 GCF_002742605.1 Olea europaea var. sylvestris | reverse complement strand
CCCGTTAAATTTATTTTTTTCCATCTAAATAGTAATACAATGCCAAACATATATTAAAAAAATATCTAATTTTGCAAACTCCACAGGGGCCTTTTTTCTTTCTTTTTGCAGTCACACATGATGGTTATCAACTTACTCGCTCTTAAAGCGAATTCAATCAACAATTTGAGTTTCAAAAAATTTATTATCTTACAGTAAATTTGATCATTTGATTAGTTTTAGGCATTTGGATTGGCTTGAAATTAAGTATACATAATCTTTGTCTTTCTTGATTTTGTTATCAGTAACCTAGATATCACCCTTGATACCATAAATTGTTGCCTTTTTACAAATGTACTCTCTATCGGCCCTTTGTACAAATTTGATTCGGTAAGTGATCAACAACACAAATTGTTTGAAGTGCTCCAATATAATTCACTGGACTATCAGTTGATAACCATCATGTGTGACTTTTTTCATAAATTATTTTTGTCAATTTGACGACTGGACCTATGAAAAATAATTTATTTTCATGGTTATTAACCGCCCGAACCGAGATACGAATCAAAACTGACTTACGTGGTTATGGTATGGTAAAAAAATTGGTGGTTTGATGATGGTTTTGATCGAACCGACCCCGAATCGAACCGTTGCCAATCCTAAAAATCACTACCAACTTAATAATCACAGCTCAAGGAACGAAGTTCTCGGCATAATTGCTGAATTAATCACAAAAATCGAGAATGGGTGAAGATAGAGTTAGAGGAAGAAGAAGAAGATACGAGAAGTAGAAGAACTAAAAGAGAGAAGATAGAAACGATTTTACATCAACAACAGAGATCCATTTCTCCTCTGTTCTGTACACATGTAAGTTGAAAATACAAAATGAATGGAAATCGTATTCCCCTTATGAAAAACGCAATAAGCAAAAGACATTTTTGTGGACCCCCACTTCTGAAAGCTAGTTACTGTTGATTCTTTGCCTTCTTTCCCCCCAATTCTTCCATTGTGTTGACACTACATCCTCATGACAAATGAGTATCAGGAAGACACGGAACAATGCAATTGAGTTGCTTGATGAAATGTCTGGTACAAGAAAGAGGTATTTCTAAACTTCTATTATCATTTTTCTAGCTTGAAATATGCAGATTACTTTAGAACCAATATGTAGTCTTATACTAAAATAATTCGCATTTGGCTATATTGTCCGAGAAATTTCAATAGAGTGAATACCTTGGGAAGTTTCACGGGTTTCTCTGCCAGAGTTATATATCCTATCTCTGTTTGATTTCCAGTAGGGACAAACATTGCGTTCTTAATTTTAAAAAGACGGGTGATAATGGTCTGGATGATTGTATAACTATGTACTTAACATGTGGTAGTTGTTAGGAGTTTTCTTTGCTTTCATGCTCTTGCTCCCTATCCGAGGTACCTTTATTATATCAAAATTTGTAAGGAGACGATAGAAGTAGAGTGCCTATAAAGACTACAAATTTCAAACTGTACATTCTTTAGGACTAAAAGTTTCTTAATTGTTGTTAATTTGCTCTGTGAATGGGTCAGTGCCATTATTAAAATTGAATTTTACAGATACTAAGATCTTATAAGATGGGCTGAGATTCCTTTCCAATTGAAAGCAAACGTTTGAAAGTATTAACAGGTTGCAGAAATATACATAGTTTTACCTGATCTCTCTTTAGCAGTTTCCCTCAAAATTTTAATGTAGATTGTAGCTTATCTTCTCAGTCATCGTCAACATAGATTGTCTCTTGCTTGAATAAACCGCCAAACACCTTCCTCACTTCTGTCTTAGACTCTGGTTCTTTTGCTTTTGGCTTTGGAACTTCCTTTTCTTTTAAGAAAGAAGGTTTTGGCTTTGGTGCTGGGTTTTTTACTACCGCCTTCTGGGAAGGCAGAGACCGAGCCTTGGTCTGTCCCCTGATTGTGGCAATCTGCACTTTTGATTCCTCGGATGACTTTTCAACAGCTGATTTAAGCTGTGAGCTCAACTTCTCCCAAGAGATGCCAGAACTAATGCCTTTTGCTTTGTCCAAGAGGCTTTCAACTGATGCTCCTGCAGCTTCTGCCTTCTTTTGAGCGTCTTCAGCTAGATTGGCAGCCGTAGCTTCTTGTTTTTCCAGCTTTTTCACCTCTTCCCCAAGCTTCTTTGCTGCTTCTGCTGCTGCGCGAGCACGCTCGGATGCTTTAAGAGCTTCCTCCTCAGCTTGAGCTTTTGCAAGGGCTTCTGCATAAGCCTTTCGTCTTCCGTCCTCTGGAATGGCACTGTAAATCAAGATCAAATTACACATTGAGACATCATTCCCATCCGAAAGTCTGAATAGACCATATTTATGTGAATTAAGAATGTGATTACCCAAAATGTTCATCAATAGTCTTTGAGGGTGCTGATGGATCAGTGGAAACCTCTACAACCTGAATATTAAAAAGTGGTAGATCTTAACTAATTGTTTTTTTTCACTTATAAGAGAAGCTAAACAAAGAAAGCAAAGTTTCACCTACTTTAATGTGTAAAAAGTCTGTCATATATACAGACCAGAATAGTTTCCAAGATTAATTGAAGCATTGAAGCAATACAGATGATAGAAGAAGCTCCCCAAGCACAAGAAAGATCATGTGGAAACCGGCATTTCCTAATACCTTTTTCCCCTAAAATACACCTGCCTTTGATCATTGTAACACACAAGCAAGATTATCCTAGCCTTGATATATATTTTTGAGCTTTTAGAGTTGCTACTCATGTAAATTAGTGTCTTCATACTTGGGAGCTGCTAACTTTCATTTTGCTGCATCTTGTTATTTAGTGATATGTAGAAAAGTATCACATGAACAAATTTTATGCATTATGTATTCAGTTATCATTACCATAGAGCAATACCTTATTTTCTGTCACTGCTGTATTGGAGAAGACATCTGCCACTAGTGCTGCTATTCGTGACTTTGCAACCTGTTAATCGAGAAAAGTAGGGATTTGTAAGGAACGAGGAAAATACTGAAGAAGATAACAATTTGTCTAAAATGTCTTCTTTGCATCTACTAGAAAATCTTGAAGATATGCAGCTTTCACTGAAAACCAGTATAACAGTAACATACTCAAACTTCCAAAATGAAAATGAAATTGCATACATTACATTACTTTGTAGTCGTTCGCACCAGTACTTCTTTCAGCTGAAACTACAATGTTATAGGAACTCTCAGGTGAAAAATCTTCTGTTAGCTTGGTCTTCATGAGGGTATATGCAACATCAGTCTCGACTAGCTTTTGCAGAAATTCTGCCAATGTCAAGGGTTGAGATCTTGAGAAGAGATTATTGAAGAAAGAAGAGATCCCATCAAGCACATTGTAGTTGGAGGCAGTTAGTGATGATTCATCATAGACTATTGCCACATGACCAACATTTGCCAGTTGTGCAGCCTGAATTACTTGCAATGCATCTGCGGTGCTTACCTCTGCACCCGGACCATTCTCTGCTGGGCCTATGGTGACTACAACTTTGCTAGCATTTCCTATTGCTTTCGCAATTGATTCTGCATCTTGATATTTAGATTCTACAGCATTCAGGCGCTTCGATTCACTGTTAGATATTATCTGAAATGAAGGCACGCTAGTCACTAAGGGAATTACCACCTATGTGATGATATTTTAGTGCCAAATCGGTGTTCATTCCAGATTAAACTTTGTCTCCAATTATTACTTATGTAGAGAGCATTTTGACGTAATTACAGGTGTTGAGTGCCATTGTTCTATGTTTGTGCATATAAACTTTCTCGTGATTCAGAATGCTAAATATGTTTAAGAGCTAACCTTATATTTGGAGGCCAACAGGGCCAACTCTTGTGCAGCACCAAGGTCTGGAACACCAGCTCTCACACTAAACCCGTCCCGAAGAAGTGTTTGGGCAATGCGTATTCCAACTAGCCCCGTAGCACCAGCTACAAACACCGTTCCAGGGTCTTTACGCCTTTGGCTTCCCAAACTTAAGCCTGAAGATGGATTGATCCCTGCTGGAACCAAAGACTTCACATCAGGTAAATTCCCAAAGTTGAACCGAAAAGGATTTGAATTGCCCGAATTCCCTTCTTGGCTTTCTTCAGAGGTATCAGCAGTTTTTCCTAGCCGGAATGGCTGGAAGGATCCACCTTTCTTGGAGAACACCGTAAGCCTCCTTCGACTTTTGAACCCTGATCTCGAATGGGGAGTTGTAATTAGAAGAAATGAATTTGATGTAAGGGTTGGCGCCATGAATGGATAAGAGGAGAAAATATAGTGTCAGCAGGCTTTTGAATTTTCATTCATTATCCATTCATTTTGCTGATATGAATGTTGAATGAGAGGGGCAGAGGCCAATTTCTGTGCTGTTGGGTTCCATAGAAAGGTTCATTTTTTGTTGGATTTGGGATGTCGGATACATCCAATGAGAGCCAGCCACGTAATTCATTTTTATCTACTCTAGAATACTGCTAACCAGACATTTCTAAGTGGCAAAATCTGTATGCTAACAATACAATGTATGCCAAGAAAACAATCATGTGGGTTTTTTTTTTTTTTTTTTTGAATGGATATCAAAATTTCACTTAAAGAAAACTGTATAAAATAATTTTAATAAAATTTGACAATAATTTAAGTGCGAATCATACAAAACTAGATAACAATTAATTTAATCGTGTTTCGTGCAAATAATATTTGAATTAAATTAATATGGAGATCTATGAATCTTTTAGACAACGGAGTTTAAATAATACGCAGTGTGAGATGAGTTTATAATAAGAAAAAATTAGTAATTTTACTTATATAATTATCTTTTACAAGTAAATAAATTAATAACAAATATTTTTTTCTAATTAAAGAAAAATAATTTACAACACAAGAATTACTTTAAAAAAAGTTAACTTTTTCACTTAAAAATAAGTTTTAAAATATATTTGTAGGCAGAAAGTAAGTAAATAAATAAATTTACTCCAAAATAAATAATTCTTTTGCTAATCAAAGTGAAAAATAAATAAGATACTTATCTTGATACCCACGTAAGAGATAATTTAAAAAGGAAATTTTCTTACTAAAGTAAGAGAAAGGGAAATTGGTGTAAATCGGGCCCCATCATTGCTTTCACTGTGCAAAAATCTTTTGTATCGTTTTAGTTTTAACGTTTGTGTTTCGCGCGGGTTAGTCGCTAATAATTAAAAAGGATCAGACGATTGTGTAAGGGACAAAACCTCTTGAGACAAAGTCCCAAAAATGGGTGTTCTTTTATTGGCGATGAATTTTACAATTGGAAATAAAAAAATAACGTGCCTCCAAGGGGTGCAAGCACACGAGTTACTGAAAGAAAAGTGTTTAAATTTAAAAACTAAGGAAATGAAAATTACATGTTCTCTGTTCGAGAGTTTTGAATTCGGTCCCTTGCTTCTATGTCCTTCCTTCCTTTTATACTTCAAGAACGATCTCTTTGTGATCAACCGCCCTAAAAACTGCTTGATCGTCCTATAAGTGCCCACTTTTTTCGTAATGGCCAACTTGTCACGAAAACTGCCTCCTTTAACTGCTACCATTACTCTTCATCGTTCAACCGCTTTCGATTGAATTCCTTGAATCGTGGAACGTGATAGGGCTGTTCTAATAACTGTACTTCTTGATAAGCGCGACGCTTTATGTTTGTTAAGACCTTGGGCGACTTGAAGGTTTGGGCGAGAATAGAGTAACAATTCTGGGCGACTGTATGACACTCCATTCGCTCAGATTCTGGGCGNAGTTACTGAAAGAAAAGTGTTTAAATTTAAAAACTAAGGAAATGAAAATTACATGTTCTCTGTTCGAGAGTTTTGAATTCGGTTCCTTGCTTCTATGTCCTTCCTTCCTTTTATACTTCATGAACGATCTCTTTGTGATCAACCGCCCTAAAAACTGCTTGATCGTCCTATAAGTGCCCACTTTTTTCGTAATGGCCAACTTGTCACGAAAAATGCCTCCTTTAACTGCTACCATTACTCTTCATCGTTCAACCGCTTTCGATTGAATTCCTTGAATCGTGGAACGTGATAGGGCTGTTCTAATAACTGCACTTCTTGATAAGCGCGACGCTTTATGTTTGTTAAGACATTGGGCGACTTGAAGGTTTGGGCGAGAATAGAGTAACAATTCTGGGCGACTGTATGACACTCCATTCGCTCAGATTCTGGGCGACTTGCAATCTTGGGCAATGGCGTTACCGCGTTCTTGGGCCTCCTCATTTGCGCCTTCATCTTGATTTGTTCGATTGGGCTTCGTTCTTTGGGTTATCTGATTTGGGGATCTTCCAATTGGGCTTCACTCCTTGGGCTGTTCGATTTGGGCTGAATTTTTATGTGTCAACAATTACCCCCCAATATGGCAGAATTAATAATAATTATTAAATTTTGCCATATTCACTTTGTGTTTCCAGCAACATTCGAAATTCCCAAGAATTTCAATCATTGTTTCCTTCTATAACTTGAAAAAGGTGCGTCGTTTTGCAAATCCTTATAACCCCCCAAACACGCCATTTCACTGCACCACTAAATCACGCCTCAAATCTTTTCGCGTCTCTCTCAAGATTTACTGTTCACCTTTTGCTTCCCTGCTACGTAACCCTGCAAAACTTCGTTCCATCTCAAATGCCTGCTTCACAATCTCAAGTTGGCGACTCCTTTAGTTTCGATGACTTTCAGAAACTCCTGAGTCGTCCATATATAACTCCGAGTTTTCTCGCACCCGCCGACGTTGGACGTAATGAGTTCTACCTGGGTCCTTTCTTCAACAATGCAGAGGCAATTGAACAGGCGGCGGTGGGTCAGCTGTTTCCTTGCACTCATGGCCCTCCTTTTCTAAACTCTCTGTCGCTGGGGCCACTTCGCGAAAGAGGTATTCGCACTTGGCCTAAATCTGATGTAGCTTTTCGTAGGTGGCATGCTCGCCTTGTGGGTCATGGTCCTACTAAGGTACTTTTTGATAGCGCTAGGATTTCTGATTTGTTAGAAATCTCTATTCGCCCTCCTACTTTTGATTCTGCACTTTTTTCGATTGCTTTGAGCTTTTGGTCTTCCGAGTATAATACCTTTATTTTCCCTCTCGGCCCCATGTCTATTACTCTAAGGGATGTTGGGGCCCTGGTGAATCTACCACCTTTGGGCGATACCATTTTTCCAGGTATCTTAGTTTCTGGTGGCGCCCCAAAGTTTGGTAAAAACTACACTGATTCTTATTCAAGCCTGCAGACCCTCCATAATCATTCGAGTGCTGAGTCTTCCCATACTGAGCGAGTGGCCTTCCTTTTAGTTTGGCTTTGTAAATATGTTTTGTGCGTGCCAAGTATAAAGCCCTCCTTGAGTTATTTACCTATCGCACACGAATTGGCGCGTGACAGGCCTTTGAATTTGTGTTCTTTGTTTTTGGCTGCTCTTTATAGGGGCATGGCCTCTCTTCAAGCTCAATTGAAGAATAGTGCATCTCCCACTGGCAGTGGACCCCTTTGGTTCACTCAACTGTGGTTGAGATCCTATTTCCCATCGCTTGGCGCTCCTTCAATTTCTCGTTCTTCTGCCAGCTGCTATAGGCTAGCCATTGAGCCCTTAGCTCCTGTAAATATGTCCAGAAGGGACATTTTTTCGTTTTTTTATTCTTTGGATTCAATCTCTTTCTTTTTTCCTTTTCCTTCTTTTTTGACTCCGAACTATGTACATCCCCCTTCCTCTATAGACAGTGCGAGCACCTCCCTGCTTATTTGGATCCAGTTTTTAACCGGGAGGGAGCTTTTTCATGATATCTTAACTGGGACCAATGCCAAAGCGGGGGTAGAAATTTATGCTCCCCAATTTTTTGCTCGCCAGCTTGGTTTCGGCCAAACTTGGCCTGTTCCTCTTTGCTATTCGAGGAACTTAATTGACCGTTTTCATACCATTAATAAGGCGGAAGCAGAGGCTATAAATGCTCGCAACCTCCATTTATCAAGCCACTTTTCATTAGCCCCTTTTAATTCTTGTCATGCCACTCACCCTCTTTTTGAGTAGCTCTGGCCGTCAGTGAAGCGCAGATTATTTGCGACTGACGCCAATCGTGCCTTTCATTTATTAGACCAACCGAGTATTTCTTCCCCTCCTCCTGTTTTAGTCACTCCCTTGTCCATTCGGAGTCCTTCTCCTTCTCGTCGCACTAAACAGTCTGCTCGTCCATTTTCTTCTCTCCCTGCTAAGCCTACCACAGTCAAGAGTGCTCCAAGCCGCAAACGACCAGCCTCAGCATCTCCCATTCTGGAGGATGATGTTGATGATGATGATGATGCCCCTCTTATCGTCAGGAGGAAGGTAATTAAATTGATTTACTTACAAGTATACTTTTCCACATTTGAAACTTTTCTGTGTGCTGATGATCTTTTGGACTTCTCAGAAAAGCTCAGCCTCTCCTTCAAAGGTTTTGGTATCGACAACTCCTGTTCCATCATCCTCTGCTGAGGCTACTTCATCCAAACCGGTTGATGAAGGGACTACTCTTAAAGAGACATCTCCAGTCCCAGAGTCCTCATCACAACCCATGGATGAACCATCTTCTCACCAGGACATCAACCCTCCAAACATTGAAGCAGAAGGTAATTCAGTCTTTTGATGTCTTACCTTTACTTGTGCTGTTGGTTTCTAATTTGTTGCTCTTGAGTTCTGCAGATACTCCTATGAGTCTGCCCGTTGTGGCAACATCTCCTCGCTCAGACAAGGGGAAGTCCTCGCGAATGGAGGAGTCGTTGGTGGCAAGCTTGGCTGAGGGCATGCCATCTTCCACGATTGTTGATGAGGTAGTCTTTGCTTTACTTGTATTTCTATCTTGTTCGTTGTAGTGAGGACCTTTAACATTGGCAACCTTCTTCGCAGGATGCTGACAGGATTGTGCGTTTTATCCAAGACTTGTTCGCTTCCTGGGGGCAAATCAGACGTCTCGCCCTGCTCCATCTGATCGTCCTGCTGCTTCTTTAGAGGAAGATTTGAAGTTCCTCAAGGAGTCGGTATTTGAGTACGTATCCTTCATGGATATGGATATTAGAAGGGCTAGTGCTGCCAAACACAAGGATGAACTTGAGCACTTAAGTGCGAAGTTGGAGCAAGCACTGACACTTCCGTCGCTCAATCTTTCTGCCGATTTTAAAGCGACGTTGAAGGTTATTCACTCCGAGGTCCTTTCTATGCTGGCCAAGAATGCTGAACTAAAGGCCAAGCGTACTCAATATCTTCGAGCCGTAGCTGAGAAAGAGTCTTTGCGCATGGAGATTAACAAGGCTGAGGACGAGTTGAAAGAAATCTCTTCCGAAATCATGGTTGAAGACTCTTTGATGGTTAACTTGGCTGCTCAGATGAGGGAACTTCAAGCCAAAATGGACAACTGCAGGGCGAGAATGACTGCTAAAAAGCGCAACGCCTCCTAGGGAATTGAGCGAACTAAGTCCTTGGTCGAGCAGTACAAGAAGTTGGAAGTTGATGATGATGTCGCGGCTGAATTGAACATCACTTCCTCTCGGCAGAACGAAGATTGGGAAAAACTTAGGGAACGAATTCGTTCAGTATGGGGTAGACTGTAATTAAGACATATGATGTCCTTTTTCTTTTGTAATTCGATTTTTTTCCTTTGTAATTTTGTTCATCATTAATGAACATTAACTTCTTGTGCACTTATTTGACGTTTGTTTTTAGTCGTCAATTCTTCAAGCATTTAACTGCTTTGTGCTGAAAAAATCTTGCCCGTTTTCTTTTAATATTTCCACCACCTTTCCCAAGACTTCGGGGCTATTTAATTCCATTTACTAGGCAAAATGTGACTGCTCATATTCTGTCTCTTCATCTTCACCCCCTATATATGCTTCGCATTTTTCATCTTCCATCTTCATCTCTTCATTTTCTTCTCCAAAAACTAATTTGCTGCTATTACTTGGCATTCTGACGATCAATCCGATCCAAAATGGACTGTTTAGTCCGCCTATTTTACTAGTTGCCTTGATGTCACCTTTGGTATGGGAGGTATAGGAAATATTTTCTGGCCAGCAGCGAAGCTTTTACCCTCAAAATTCTTCCCATCGTCTCTTTGTTCTTCACAAGGAGTTGACGATGGAAGGCAATTTTTGGACTGCTTGTGGGCCACTCTGCTTGCTGAGAGTGTTTCTCAACTTGCCTGCTGAGAGTGCTTCTCAGCCTCTTTGCTCGCCATTGCAGCGATGCATTTAGGAAGGTGGTGAGGCCAGTACACCCTCTTACTCAGCGATCCCACCATTGCAGCGATGCATTTAGGAAGGCGGTGTGAAGCTTACTCAGCAATCAACCGGAAGATTGTCTTACTTTAGTTGTATTTTGTAGAACATCCATTATTTATATATTTTTTTTGTATTCTTGTAATGGACGTTTGATAATAAAGGACTTCATTTGAACGTATTTCGCTCTGACCTTGTTATCTTTTGATCGTTCAAAATGTTTGGTTATGTTTTTATCTGTTCACATTCCCATAAAGTAGGAACATATTTTTTCAAATATTTGCCGTTAATGAATCTCACGTGCTTGGTGCTATCTAAATCTTCCAAGTGATACGCTCCATTGGGCAACACACTGTTTATTTTGTATGGTCCTTCCCAATTTGGCGACCACTTCCCGTACTTTGGATCCTTGCTATCCAAAGGGAGTATCGTCTTCCAAACTAGTTCGCTCAGGTTGAACGACTTGGCAATGACTTTTTTTATTATAAAATTTAGCCATTCTTTACTTTTGAACTTGCAATCTATCTAAGACGTCCAACTTTAATTCGTCTAAACTCAATAAATTTTGAACTAGTGATTCGGCATACTCATCATCATTCAACTTATTTTGCAAGCACACTCTAATCGACTGCACGTTGATTTCCATAGGCAAAACAGCCTCCTGTCCATAAACAAGTTGGAAAGGAGTAACCTTGGTACTTGACTGAGGCGACGTCCTATAAGCCCATAAAGCCTTGTTCAGACATTCGTGCCAATTTCTGGCGTTTTCATCTATCATCTTTCTGATGATATTTTTTAGAATTTTATTAGAAGATTCCGCTTGTCCATTGGATTGAGCGTAGTATGGCGTGGAGTTTACTAATTTAACTCCAAACTTGCTCAAAAACTTATTCACTTGATCCCCATTCAAAGATGTTTCGTGATCTACCATTAACGTTTGTGAAATTTCAAACCTATAAATAATGTGATCACGGATAAACTCTATAACATTCTTCTGAGTGATCTCTTTCAAAGGTACCGCCTCTACCCATTTGGTGAAATAGTCGGTTGCAACTATAACAAAAGTATGTTGCTTGGACGATGGGAGACAAATCTTCCCTATCAGATCTATCGCCCAACCCTTGAACGGCCAAGACTTAATAATAGGTGCCATCTCTCGTGCTGGCGCTCTTTGTATTGGACCATGCTTTTGGCATGCTAAACAACTCTTTGCATACTGAACGCATAGTTCTCCCATCTTTGGCCAAAAATAT
>NC_036240.1:9038451-9040215 GCF_002742605.1 Olea europaea var. sylvestris | reverse complement strand
CTTTGAGTCACGGGCAATATGATTCCATACTCACAAGTAGACTTCCAATTCAAAACCTTTGAGTACCCTGATGCCATTTGGGCTAACTCGTTTGCCATGTCGTTATATATCCTATTAACGCATTGGAGTTCTACTTGATCGAATTCTTCTAGTAATTCTTGGGCGATCTCGTATTGACTTATAATGGAATCATTTTGGCATTTAAAATCACCGATCAATTGATGGATCACCAATTGAGAATCGCCCCTAACGATCACATTTCTTACTCCCATATCTATCATTAGTTCTAGGCCTACAATTAAGGCTTCATATTCGGCCTGATTGTTGGTGCACATTCTGTCTAAGGTGAATGCAAACTTGTAGCAAATCCCTAAAGGATTAATCAATGCTACTCCTACTCCTGCACCTTTAGAGGTTTTTGACCCATCGAAATACAACACCCAAGGTTTTAATTCGAACGAATTGATTTCTAGTTCGATCTCTTCAGGCATATCAAGGCATGGATGATCAGCTAGAAAGTTAGCCAAAGCCTGATTTTTTACTGCCTTTTGAGGTATATATTGTATTTCGAATTCTGATAAAGCTAGTGTCCAAAGGCCTACCCTTTGGTGTAAAATAGGGCGCGAAAACATATTCTTAATTAAATTTACTTTTGAAATTAAATAAATGATTACGGGCCGTAAATAAGCCCTTAGTTTTGTACATGTGAAATACAATGCAAGACATAATTTTTCAATAGCAGAGTAATTGCATTCACATTTCGTTAACCGTCTACTTAAATAGTAAATTGCCCTTTCTTCACCAGCTTGGTCTTCTTGTGCGACCATTCCAACTATTGATTCTTTTTTAGCCGACACGTACACTTTCATTGGCTGTCCTTAGATTGGTGACACCAACACTGGTGCACTTGATAGATATGTTTTCAGGCTTTCAAAAGCCTTTTGATGTTCTTCTTTCCAGAAGAATTCGTCCTAATTTTTCAGCTATAATAGCGGCGAAAAGACTTTAGTTCGCCCTGCACAGTTAGAAATAAAGCGTCTTAAAAAATTTACTTAGCCTAGAAACCTTTGCAACTCCTTTTTGTTGCTAGGTGGTTTGGCTTCTAAAATAGCCTTCGCTTTATTTTTATCAAGTTCAACCCCTCTCTTGTGTAGTAAAAAACCAAGAAAGTTCCCTGCATTAACACCAAATGCACACTTCAAGGGATTCAACTTTAGCTTATATTGCTTCATTCGTTCAAACGAACATCTTAACTGTTCGAAATGGTCATCTTCTTTAATGGACTTGACTACTATGTCATCCATATACACCTCAACAAACTTGCCTATCATGTCATGAAAGATTAAATTCATAGCCCTTTGATAAATTGCCCCTGCATTTTTTAGGCCGAAAGGCATAACCACCCATTCAAAACATCCTAGAAACCCAGGGCATCTAAAGGCAGTTTTGTGTATGTCTTCTTCAGCTATATAAATTTGATTGTATCCTGAATACCCATCCATGAAAGAATACATGACATGTCCGGCAGTTGAATCTACTAAAGAATCCACCATGGGCATTGGATACTCATCTTTGGGTGTAACTATGTTTAAATTCCTAAAGTCTATACACACCCTTAGTTTACCATTCTTTTTTAGTACTGGCACAATATTCGACAACCATTCAACATATCTGGCTGTTCTAATGAAACCTGCTTTCAATAATCGCTCTATCTCTTTCTTAATCTCAGGGAGTACATTAGGAGCAAAACGCCTAGGAGGTTGC
>NC_036240.1:9036239-9038369 GCF_002742605.1 Olea europaea var. sylvestris | reverse complement strand
CTTGTCATTGCATTCTTTATTGAAAGCCATCAATCTGGCTTTGAAGGCCTGAATGTCGGCCATTTGCTTTCGTAACTCAGAATCCATTCAAGATTCCTTGATTATTCTTTTGCCAATCACTGGCTCTTCCAGGGCCACTATATTTGGCCTCATCTGTTTGAACATCTCAGTGAGTGCGTCCACTGAGAATGGTTCTTTGCTTTGCGCGACAACCTGAGTTTTTTCTCCGTCTTGTACTACTCTGACAGGTCCATAGTTTCCTTCGTACATGAACCTTTCTACTGAGTTTGCTTCTGCAACAAAAGGCCTATGATCGGCATGTACCACCTCTGCTTCGCCTTTGTCATTCCAAAAGATCAAGCATTGATGGAGCGACGAGGGTATACAGCGACTTCCGTGTATCCAATCTCTTCCTAGGAGCACGTTGTAACTAGGAGGACCATCTATTACAAAGAAGACAGTGGTCCTAGTAGTCGTCCCTATGATTATGTCCAATGGCATAACTCCCTTAGCTGAAGTTGCTCCTCCATTGAAGCTAGTGAGGATGACTTCTGTAGGAATCATGTCACCCTCTGTCTTTGCGAACTTCCTCATCATCCTAGATGGAATGGTGTTTATAGCTGCTCCATTGTCGACAAGCACTTTTGCCACTGGGACGCCGTTAACTAGAGCTTTAACGTATAATGACCTTAGGTGTTTCGCCAATTTCATGGCTGATCGTTTAAAAATAACCTTTTCGACAGCCTTTATTTCTACTTCCTGCTTGTTTTCTGTTGAATTATCCCCCTGTGACAAATTGACGTGCAGTATATCACGCTGATCCTCTGTCTCCTGAACTTCCTTCCTACTTCTTTCTAATGCTTCCTCATCAGTTACCCAACCTGTTGGAGGGGGCATTATTCTTGGAGGTGACACATACTTTTCAGAGCGAGGCACTCTCTTCTTCCTTTTGGGTGTCCCGTACAGTACGTAGAAATCAAAAGAACGCCCAGATGGTTCCCCCAACAAGTCTACTTCGCGAACTCCCTCTTGATGTAGTTGCTTAAACAGAGTATTGCGCGATACTCCTCTCTTTTTTCTTTCTGCTTCTAAGTCAATTTCTTCTTCGATATCTGTCATCCCGTCGTCATCTTCATCGTTGTAGGCCTCTCCAGAAGTTTGGCCTTCTTCACATACCAGCACGCAGGCTTCTCCTTCGTTGTCCTCCCTTTCTTCTTCCTTTTCTTTATTTTTGAATTCGTTGGTCAGTAGGTAATTATTGGCCACGACAGGAGGTAACGTACCAAATTAGATAGCAAGGGGCTGATCTGGATCTTTTTCATCCCTTTTGTCTCGCTCAAACCTTGATCTCCCAGAAGAGGTTTCTGACAGTTCCTTCATTGATTCATCTGTGCCAGTCTCTTTACTACCTTTGATGACGTTTTGATTGGCTACCTTGAGTAGTTTAGGCGCTTTAGGATGTGGCACTCCCTGTTGCTGCCTCATCATCCGTCCGTAGTTTCATTGGAAACGCCTTTGTTGTGTCCTAGTCATCTCATTGAAGGGTATTGCCCTTCCTGCATTGTACTGGAATGAATGTCATACATTTGACCGGCGAGGTTGCGGCCTGAATGTTCTTCCATTCTCTGCTGGCCTAAACTGCCTCTCAAAAGGCGGTCCTCTATAGAATGATGTACCTAGCCCTCTACCAGGCTGAGTGTTTGGAAAGAAAGTAGGGCGATAAGGATGCTGCCATGTCCCTGGTTTCTCCGTATTTCCATTCACTTCTCTTTTACACCTTGCACACAGGACGTCTTCGTCCTTTTTTGGTTCTTTCCCCTTGATTCGTTCGAAGACACTGGAATGTATTTTAGTATCATCTTCTCCATCATCTATGACCAACTTGAATTTTGGTAACTTGTTCTTGAATCCAGATGTTACCATGTTTACTCCAAGTGGCTGTGGGAAAGGGTTCTCGTCCACCGCCATCTTTTTCTTATCATCGAACGTAATTCGTCCTGATTCAATGGCATCCTGCAATACATGACCGAAAACCAAGCAATCGTTAATCAAATGTGACCATGCATTATGCCACTTACAATATTTTTTACCCTTAATTTGTTCAGGGTTTGGCAATTTGTGCTTATCGCT